>NC_071578.1:21380477-21680477 GCF_024509145.1 Vidua macroura
CAATAAAATTGCAAAGTTACCAAATTTTGGAGCCTGCCTACCAAGCTCTTGCTATTGAAGAAACAGTAGGCATTTGCCTCCACGTGTTATCTGAAACAGAAGAATGAGCTGTATGGGTCTTGGTGTCACCCAGTACAGCTGTTCTTGGGGTAATATATACAGATATGCTCATAAATTTAAAGTTTCTATGTTTGAATCAAACTAAAACCTGATCTTAATTAATAAAGACAAATGATAGGATGTTTTGTGAATTATGAAACTCCTTTTACTTTATAAGTATATGTTAGAGCTTAAGTATTTTAGGAGATTTTTTTCAAACCCTTCCTTTAAGAAGGTTTATCACATTCTGAATATGGAGTGAGAGATTTTAAGATCCTTTCTTAGATCATAATAGCATGAGGGGGTATGCTTTTTGAGGGGAATAAAGAGGGCTGATGTTCAAGCACATAGCTCACTCTAAACAGAGGTCAGTAGGTTTTCTTTGTCAGGTTGTGCTGCAATCACACACCAACATGTTCCCCAGTAGCCTATCTATATAACATCGGAGTATCTGTAGAACATAGAAGTATTTAATGCTGTTGACACTGCTGACATTTATGGTGGGTCTGTTTGCAGCTCCTTTTCTGTAAATTCCTGAGTATAATGTGTTCTTCTCTAAGAAGCATGAAAAGATGTTATTTTTTTTCCTTGCTTACAGCTTTCATGCTGGGCCTTCCAGACAGGAAAACCTTGACTAGCCCTTTTTTTTATCAACTAGGCTTCCTATGCATTTATACAAACCAGAGTAGTACCTTGGACCCAGGGAAACAGTAGCTGAGTTTTATTACCATGTGTTCTCTTTTTCACACAATTACGAACTTTCACTCTTCCCTATCCATTTATATTCACAAATAGAAAGGATAATTTCAAAAACAAAAGTGGGTTTAGGAAAAAAAAATGGCTTAACAAGTGAGCCAGAAAGCCCAAAATAATCAGGTTTTTTGTGTCTTATGAAACCACAAAATCTAAATTAATAATTAACATTTGTTGGTAGGGATTAATGAATAGCAAAGCTGGTAATACCTTTTTGTAACTGAGACCATTCGTGCTTTTATGCTGCATGGGAGAGGAAGACTGAGCATTTTATTAGACAGGTGAAACACATTATTAAAACCTGAATTCCTGGATACAGGTATCTTGACTGGACTTAAAAGTGTGCCAACTGTTGCACCTCAAAGAATGTGTATACACATATGTAAATAGGCACATGTGTGTGTTTCAGTAATTTCATACTGATTTAAGAAAAGAATGTCTTCTCTAGTCTGCTGTGTCAATACACCAGTTTAGCCCAGAAATTGAGAGTGAAGATGGGAAATCCCTTATTCATGTATAATCACTAGTAGTAAGGGGTATCAAACCTAGCTGCATTTTCAGGTGCTACAATGAGTTTACATTCTACAATTCTGAGGAAAAATTACCCTTTAGGCTGTGGAAAAATGTGTGTTTGTTAAATGACAATAAATATGGGCCCCTACTCCATTCCTCAGAACTAGGCTGTATTTATTCTTTCAAGGAAGAATTTGTGTACTTGTTTCACAGATACACAGAGTTAGGAATTCAGTTTTTATACTGTAATTCTAAAAAGGATTCTTGGTGACATAACTATGAATAGATAAATCCACTGCTTAGGCAGTAGAAATTATATTATCTTGGAGTGGCAATAAAGAGTGAAAGAATAGAAGCAAGACTGAAGCAGATCAAAGATTTGTCTCTAATGTGATGTTTGCAAGTGTACAGCAGTGGGAACTTGGGAAAGAGGGTAAAACCAGAGCAAATCTGGAGTAATAGTTCCATGTTACACTCCAGCAAAATGTTGCTTGGGGATTTGTGAAGTAGAGATGTTGTCTTTGTGCTGAATAGGCCAGAATGGGATTTTATTATACATGTCTTGTGATAAGGAGTGTCACAGAGACTGTGTTATGTAAAGAAATACATCCCCTTATTTGTTGGATTCAGACACTTACGAGTGTTCCTGTCTGCCTCCAAGTGCTTGGTCAGTCCATAATAATTTCATGTACAATGTCTTTTTACTTTTGATTTTGAAGAACTCTTGCTTACCTCCCCAGCACTAGTCTTTTTCCAGACTCTTTTCGTATTCTGTTTACTTGTTCTGTGTTTGATCCATAATTCTGACACCCTGAGCCACCCTACACTGCATCTTTTTGCAGGTCTGCTTTTGTCTTTGTGAGTGGGGGACCTGAATGTTCAAATTGGAAGTTCCTGAGGAATTTACAAAGTGGCTTCATTTTGTTGTTTTCTTTGTTCTGTATTCCTCTCTTAATAGTTCCTAACAGTTTGCTTGCTTTTCTGGCTGCCACTTATGATTGATCTGACATTTTCATAGAACTATCTGTTATAACTTCAAATTTTCTTTATGGTGTGGTAATTTGTGGTTTAGAGGCCATCATTGTGTATTTAAAGCTAGATCATTTTTAAATGGGCACCTTTTTTACATTGATTGACAAATAATTCTATAGCCCTTTAATCTTGTACACTTTTGCTATTCTTCACACTTGACTTTTGTTTTTACCATCCCCAATTAATTTAAATATCTCACAAGAAGACGGTGCCTGCTGTACGGCTCCCTCAGAAATGGTATAGACAGGCAGGAGATGCTGCCCCAGAGCAGGCACACACAGTCAGCATTGAAACTGGACTTAAGCAGGAGGATTTTGGTAAGGCAACTCCTTAAATCACTTCAGGCCTTTCTTGCTTGACTCTGGAGAGCAAAATTGAACAAATTTACAGTAACATATTGATTTAGGGGCCATTAAATCCCAAACAAGCATTCTCTTTCTGGAAAGAAAGTACCTCTGAACTGCAGTGTTTTGGGGGCATGAGGCATTAAACATGGTGTTTTGTTTTGAATTTCCTTCTAGCAACAAAGACTCTAGTTCCAAAGTTGGAATAGAAGTAGCTTCAGCATTGGCTGATAATGCTGTAGAATGATGTCTGCAAAGCAAAGAGCAAAGAATACAGGGACAGAACCACAGAAGGGAAGCAAACTCTATTATCTCATATGCTGAAAACCACCAATTTTATTACAGAACTCATATAAAAGGATGGTGAAACAACAGAATCAGTAGTTGAGAAGCACTGGAAGTGGAACAGCCTTCCAAATTTAAATTGTGCTTTTCACATGTAATTAATGCAGCTTTATCAAGGTTATCCCTGTTTTCTGAACATGACACCTACCTACCCACCCATCTCCATGTACACCAAACAGGGAATTCTGGTGACTTCCAGTTTTTTGGCAACTGTTCCTGCATCTACAATGTTATGTCAGTCTAAATATATCTTTCTGAGTTTTTGAAAAAACTGAAGAAAATCCAAATCTATAGTATTCTGTTTCATAGAAAATAATAATCCTAGACACTTTTAATTAAATTTATGCTTTAAGTTTAAAGTTCACCATTGTCCTTTTCTGTGCAGTCATTTGATGTTCCTGCAATATTCAGTATTGGACACTTGCCATTTCTCCTTAAAAACATGTGCTTTAATGAGCTGAAATCTGAAACCTGTGCTTTAAAGGTTTACAGTGCATACACTTCTCACCTCCCAACATTTTAGGTTTGAATCATACTAACAGGATGTCTGTTTTATGAAATTAATCCAATAGTATTTTTTTTTACCAATAATTTTTGAGAAATAGATTTTCTCAGTATCCTAATTTGGTGTGATTATTTGTTTCATTGTAAGAAATTAAATGTATGGCTTGTTCAGCAGGTTTCATAATAGATCAATAATTTGTTGGCTTAAGTTGTTTTTTTCCTGTGGAGATGTGGGAAGATCAATGTCTGTAGTGCCCTAGGTCAGGATCAATAGTTTTAATAAAACTTCCTTTTTTTTTTTTGTTGTTTTGGCATTGTTGGTTTTTTTGTTTTGCCTTTGTACCTTTATATGGTTTTGCTTTTATTAATGAGCTTTTCCTTTAGTTTCAGACCATTAATGGTTTTCAGATAATGTCACACTGCCCAAGGTCAAGGCCAGTTTGAACTAAAAACTCTACTTATCAATGTTTAAATATATCGGATAGGCTTACATATGTTAGAAGACATAAGAGTTAGAATCACTGCTTTCCAGGGACCAAAGTTAAAGCAAAACAAAATCTCAGCCTTTTGGGAGGATGACACATTCAGGCCTTTTTTGTGTTTCCTTAAATAAATAACAGATCTTATTTATGGATCTCATACTGGCATTAACAACATGGGTAACTACTGTGGCCTTGACTGCTCTTCAGTTAAAGATACTAAATGTTCCATATGGACCTTTATAATGGTATATTGCTCATTCCACAAAACTAGTTTGAAATAAGATAGCATCTCTTGTTTATTCCTGAAATTCTGGGAGGGAAGAGGCAAATTATCAAAGTGTATGTTATCAGCTGGAGTGCTTGAGAGAATGTGATGTTGCTGTCTCTGAGGCTCAGCCCTGTGTCTTTTGAAATCAATGGAAAGATCTCATTAACCTCATTGGCTATTGATTATGGTCATAGAGAACTTAAAACATTCATGAATATTAATGGATTATACTGATTCATGTGTCTTTTTGTGTGTTGTACCTTGTCTGGAATCTGTGATTCAATTTTTGTAGTTTACCTAGAGGTTATAGAAAAAGCAAACTTCGTGTGAGCTGAAAGATTTGTTAGCACATTTTACCTGGAGGTCTTTGTGTGGTAGAAGTGAGGGGCACAAAGAACTGCACCCTTTGACCACTGGCACCTAGGCAGATTATCTTCTGTAGGAGATATTTTTTCCATTATTTTGGCAGTGTTAGCCTGTTTTTTACTAGGCAGCAGTTCACTTCATAACAAATCATCACAGAGGAGTTTGAACAGCAGAGTCTGTACTCAGAAGGTGCCCTACAGACTCTGGTAGCCCATCATCTTTAATTTAGAGATTTTATTTCCCATCTTGTGATTACAGTTGAATGAACATTGTAGAAAAGTTTAAATTGTAGCTATCTGTGTCATGCTTTTGCCATAAATGATGGAACTTATGTTTTCAAGCCTCTAATCTTCACCTGCTCAAATAGCCTCTATAGAATAATTGCACAGAATGGAAGGAGAGTAAAATGTGGGTATGTATGGTGTCCCTGGATGAAAATTAACTGCAGGAACTGACCCTTTGATTAGAAGTTTCTCTGCTGTAGCATCCAATTTCAGACAATGAAAGTTGTGGGAAGTAGATGGCTGAATGGAAGACAAATTCTTAGCTCCAGGAGGGACAGAGCAGAGATCCTCAATAGTGGAAAAAGCAGACAAAGGGAATTTGAATGGGTCCTGCTTTGCCTGACTATGGGGATTTGGAATTTATTTCATGTAAGATGACAAAACATCTAGAATGAACTTGGAGGGCATGTGGGAGACTAATTGGAGTGCTTTGAAATGGTTACTTGTCTAAAAGTGGAATTGTGAGATTTTATGATGAGTTTGGCTCAATGGTTTCCGCAGTAGGTTTTAGAGATAATGCGAAGTGGAAATTATTTAAATGCCATATGTGAAACATGGGCTGTGCATGTCAGTCTGACACCAATGACCTGGCCTTGACACACCTGAGCATATTATAGACTGTGAAGTGGCAGTTAAGATGTAAACCTTTGGATGCCAAAAATAATGTTTCTGTAGTTATGTAGTTGATCCCATGTGAATGGAAGTAGACTCTGTCTTATTTTCACCATAATGTTTTCTTTGTTATGAATAATAAAGACAGTAAAGTAAGCAGACCTGGCCTAGAGTATATACAGACAGCAGATTTAGGGAATAGGGCAAACATGGCCTGGTTTTATATTGTTATGTTTGGCTATACCTACTCAGTGATATAACACTACGGTTTGTTCAAAAAGAATGCACAGAGTAGTCTGACACCAGATTTAAAGTTTGGGAGGCTGCATACACTGGTTTTGTTTGCTTTAGTTCACTACCCTGTGCCCCCCACTGCCCTCCTAATCCATCCTGATGCTTCTGCCTGCCCCAGTGATTAGTAGTCAAAACTAAATCAGAGAGGAGTCTATGGAACCAAATATTTATGTCCCTTGTAATGTGACACTGTGATAGTGTACTATGAACCTGAAAAGATGCCAGGCCATGCGTTGTGTCTAATAGCAATTGATCAAAAATGGAACTGCAGAACTCTACTCCAAATTGTTGGCTTTATAAATTTGATAATAATTACATTTCTTGATAGAATATAACAGTGCAGTAAACTGTGCATGCCCTTTCTTCCCTCCGCACCTGTCCAATTGCAGAATGCTGTTTGTACAGTACAATGTCGTCGCTGACAACTGAATAAGAATTTTTAGGAGCAGTTGGCTATCAAGTGATGGCAAATTTAAAGGTTATGCAAATTGTGCCAGTACAGCCCAGCTTGTTTCAGACCTCTTTTCTCTATTATCATATCAATTGAGTCAGCTCATAGTAGACAAAGCAAGGTTATGGGAACCACCTAGAGCATCATGCACCATTAAACATCAATGCAGCACACATGAACATCTGCAACAACGATCTTATTAACACAGGGTATAACGGAAGGCAATAAACAGCTTTCTTAGTCACCTCATTGTAAAAAATTTAATAACGTAATACTTGCATTATTTATCAACAGCAATTTGGTCAAAAATTACACAATTGCAGTGGATTAGATTACAATACCTATTGTCTGCTATAAATTGCTACAAAAATATGAAAATCCTTTTGTGAGCAATAAAACACTTCAGTTAGTAGAATGCTAAAAATGCAATTTTCTTTTAATTTCTGGCACATCATGAAATATAAGTATCTGCCTTTTGCACTGACATTTTTATACTTGGCTAAAACCAAATATTACAAAAGAACCTAAGAATTGTTTTTTATTGCCTGCTTGTCTACATAGCTTGAACATTTCAGAAATCAAGGCACAGTTGTTCTGTTGTGAAAAGTAACATACAGAAAACATAAGATGGTCTTGTGTGTGTATAATCAAAACAGATGTTTGGAAGGACGAAGTAAAGCATATTAGATGTCTGTACTGGATATGTGTTGTGTGTTGGCTTCTGGAGGAGACACTGCACTGCTTTAGAAGATGAGAGTATGTGAAGCTGTGTTCTCAAATAGCTGAGGGAAATGTATACAAAAATTAAAGTATGTTAGAAGTTGATAAAAAAGAGAAAGGAGGTTTGGGTCTCTAAGGCCAAGGCAAACTCTAGCAGTAGGATAGGCTTGAAGCACACCCTTTGCTAGAGTCATACACACTGGTGGGGAGGGACAGCCCCCTCTCCATGGAGGAGGCACCCTGGGAACCAGAGGCCTGCTCGGAAAGCTCAGAGCTACAGGAGGAGAGCACCACTCCTCCTGTTTTATCCTGAATGTGCAAATGCACAGGTATTTAAGAATTAAAACAGAAAGGAAATAAGAGACTGGATGAATAAATCAATACAGGCTCAAAAGCTGAGTTTGGCAAGTGCATTGAGCAGAAAATCCTGCTCCAAACATTAGTCTGCTTTCAAGCAACTTTGTTCCTTGCTGCCACGGTCTGCTCCCGACTGCTGCCACTGAGTAGCAGCGAGCAGATGAGATTTGTATTTATGTGGAAGAAGAATGAAGCCTTCCAAGTTCGTGTTAGCGTAAAACTCCAAACTGTGCTAGGATCACTGGCTACAATTAGCCTCCTGGTCAGCAGTAGACCCCTCAGTCATTGCTTTAATCAACAAGAATCAACAGGTCATCCTGAAGGATGTGGGCAAAGAGGAAAAGTGGTTAGACCAAGACAGGTAGAAGCTTGGTAAAAGGATGAATTCGGCAAGCTGTGAGTTACAGGCATTAATTTTGTTACCACAGAAAAAGGAAAGTTTTTCTTAAAAAATGTTAACATCTTCCCTTTTTAAATCTGGTTTTATTTCCTCTAGGAAAAGATGGCAAAAAAAAAGTATTGAAACTGTCTAAATAGCCATTAAGTATAAGTTTTCTATTGAAATGCTTCTTAAAGGAACAAATAACAAGTGTTTTCCATTTTTCCACATTTTTGAGTTGCCGTTCAAATTATTTCACTCTGTAGGCTAACCAGAATTTTTTCCTGCATATCTCTGCAGTTTTTAAAGCAGTATCTGCTTCTTGCCTTTTTTTATAACCTTTTATAACTTAATTGTATCAGCAGAGTGTCCATATTTTGCTTATACACACCTATTTACTTGCTAACCAGCCTTGCTTTTCAGATTGGAAACTCTTCAGAGCAGGATTTTTTTTTACTTCTAAAACATATCTTGGTGGTCATCTTGACAATACAAGAATAATTCATATTACAGAGATCATGAGTTGAACTCACCTGTATGCACCAGCTGAAGTTTGATTAATCTTAAAATGTTTTATTGCTTCTAAAAAGATACGTGTGTCATTTTGGGTATTATTTTGGAATCACTTAAATTTGAATTATTCAGCAAATTAATACTACAGAAATAATACTTTAAGGAAAAGTAACCAGGAGTGACAGGCAGTGATAGGAGTCTGACAATGTTCTGCAGAGAGAGAGGCTGGACAATTTTGATTTTTCTGTTAGGTTACTTATTTTGGTTTTGTCAAGCAGCCTGACTTTAAAGCATTGGGGTTTACATTAAATAACAGTGCATGGCCTGTAAAGCCTATTGGGTTACCTTTATGGGTGCACATATGGGACTGCAATGCTTTAAAGGCCTTCATACACAAACACATGATCCAAGAGCTCTTGCCAGAAACTCTTTGGCAAAGCTGGTATTACAGTAACTGTGTGGAAATGAATTTCATCCACTGTGAAATCAATAATTGTAAAAATTCAGGGGTGCATAATTTACATCAAAATGTGCATGACGTTATTTTTAAAAGGTGATAGATTTACCATCCTGCTTATGTCAGTGGTTAGGTAATACTTTTAAACCAATAACATGCTACTACAGAGATCATAATTTGGGGTATTTAATTATCTAAAAAAATTATCTGCAACTAATATAAGGAAAAAATAAGCTCCTTTATTTTGGGCCAGATTTTTATCTTAGACTGGTACAACCCTTAAAGAATTCCATTAGAAACAGCAGAATTTCTCTGTTTCAACTGGCATTTTAAGAGTAGGATATTTTCTCATTGACATTTGAACAAATTTTGGCCTCCACTGCAGTGATATCTTCTAAATAGATTTAAAACCTGCTAAAGTCTGATAAAATTCATTTAGTAAGCATGTTTTATTCTTCAAAAACGAACAAGTAGTCTTGGGAGATCTTAATTAAAGGAAACATGGAGCTTACAAATACAGAATGAGAAGAAAAAAATTGTAAAATTCTAGAGCTGAGCTCGGAGATAAAAGGGTGAAAAATTGAAATTTCTACATGTAATTTGAATTTTTAAAAGCAGTGCTGTAGAATTTCTGTGGTATAGCTACCTCATCAATGTTCAGCTAGTAACAATTTTTTTTTTTTCAAGGAGAAGCAGATATATACATCAACTTATTTTTAGTAATATATCTAGGGAAGGCTGTCTCTCTCATTCCAATGGACTGATTTTATTTATGAAACTAAATATAAATTCTCCCGGAAGAAAAATCTCCTTCAGAGCTGCTGTGTAGTGACCTAATGCTCACTCCTTCTCTTTTCAGTCTTACTGATGCTCAAGTGAGATGGAAGTGCCTTGGGCCCATTTCTGCCTCCACTGACAACCCATGCTTCTCAGATTATCGTGTAGCATAAAAAAAGCTGTCATGTAACATGGCATTTATTTAAATGATGTGATTTCTGTGTTCACCACTCTGAAACTGAGGTATAGCTAAGAAAGCTTGCAAGTTTTGACAGGTGTGTTTACCCCGCTAGGGCAATATGCTTAATGTATGAAAAATGTGAGGCAGAATACAGTTTTTGTCCTACTCAAAATCAAATTATAATGTGTTTTTCTCTCTCTTTTTTGGTCTGGTTTTGTTTTTAGCCAATGTCCTGATAAGCTTTTGAGTAGGAATTACACTGACATGATTTATAGGTTGATACTTGTCAGAAGATTCTCCCATAGGACAGTGTTTTGGTGGCCTAGCTGTGCAGTGGTTTAAAATACATCTGTAGAATACCACAAGGTGAAGTACAAGCATACGTGTTTCCTGTTGGTGTGTTGGTCAGTGAATGCACACAGGGTCTGGTTTCTGAGCTGAGAGATGTTTCATTTTTGCACAGTCCTCATAGCCACTTGTCACAAGGCTGAGGCATGTGTGTGAGCAAAACGTGTGTCCCTGTAGCCCAGCCACACCTTCATGATGTATTCCTTACACTGGACATTGACATTCCAGCTCTCATCATCTGTGTGCGTTCCCAAGTCTTGGCTACCTATTTACAAATAGAAATAGATTTGTTTGTATTTCCAATTCCTATACACAGCTCAAAAAATAATGGTGGAGCATGGCTTGCTTTTTTACATTTTTATAGGATCAAATAAGATGTACAGTGCCCAAAGCAATGCATGTAGGATTTACAGTGCAGAGAGAGATACTTACATTTGTTAATATCCAAGGCCAGATGTGGTTTTGTGTCACCCTGTGCTCAGGATTGTACAATTTATGGGCTTTGTTTATTGTAACCCATGTCTCCTGTTTTCAGGAGTGACTTTGATCTGAGCTCTTCATAGTACTTCCAGACAGTCATTGTGTTGTAGCAGCGCAGAACCTTTTCTTGATTTTGGTGCCTGTGACTTCACACCCCTTGCCTTTCCTCAGTCTTCAAGCCCTGTGTGAGCCTGGACAGGGGACAGAAGTCAAGAGGAGAGGCTGGAGCTCTGAGCACTTCCTTATGTCTCCAGCAGCCATGCCGAGCCAGCGCAGTGCAGTCCTGGCAGTTCAGTGGGCGCCGTTTCAGCTGCCTCTGAAATCAGTGCCTGGCGGGCAAATGGCAATACTCTTGTGTGCTTATAAGGCTTTTTCAGCAGAGTTCATTGCCATTCTAAACCTTAAACATTGTGACACATGCCAGAAAAATTCAGCAGCTTGTTCTTTAGGGCGGTTTTCCATATATATATGCACATATATATATATCTTTAAAAATGTTTTATTAGCAACAAACTGAAGCAGAACTAGTATTTTCTGTTGACCTCTTGCTTCTCCATCTTTTAAGCAAAGTGTTCTGTTTACTTGTGCTAAAAATTATTTAATATGAGAAATAAAGTAGAAATTCAACTCTTGGCACTGGCAGTGATGATATAGAAAATAATGACGCACCTTCGTTAAAGTAAACAAAACAAATTTTGCCTAAAGAAGATGTTCATGAGCCATTAGTCAATGCTATTACATTTCTTACAATAGTTGTAACTATATACAGAGTTCTGAGTCCAATCTTGTGCAGATATAAATCAAGAGTTATTTCAAAGGAGTGGTGTTGAATTAACAGGATTGCAGACAGAATCGGGTGTAGAGGATACATGCTGTGTGCAAAAATAGTGTTTAATTTTACGTCATTGCTAATGGTTGATGTATATGAGTGTACAAGTTGATTCAGATGAACCTTCTTTCCCCTATTAACTCTAATCCTATGAATCACACTTCAGTGAGAGGCTACAAATATGGCTTCTGAGTCAAAATGCTCTTGACCAGATAATGGTACAATTTGTATGTCTGAGGAGAGCTATAAGGGGAAGACAAGTCTCATTTACCTCTTAGGACAGAGGAAAATGGGGTCTGCACACTGTCATTTCCCCTACGGGTATCTTTGGGACTATGACTGGAGCCACAGGAGATTAGAAGTCTTTGGCATCATATTCTTTTTCTGTTTCTACTGAAAATGAACTACCTGTCTCTGAGGGACAGCACTTTGCATCCTGATCAACACTTTTGCTTAGCAAACTGCAAAGAGAATTTTAGATCCACTGCTAAAGAAACCCATTAATTGGGGTTTTTATTATGGAAATCAATTAATATTTGTATTACTTGTATCATACCACAGACACACTAAAGCATTATAAATGACAACTTCTGTGTAACTTGTTTAGGGTCATTTGTTTATTATAGCAATAAAGAATAAGCAACTTCTACATTAGTAGTTATAAAGATTTCTTGGGTACATACAGAATTCATTAGAATACAGCATCATTTGTTGTGTACTATTAAAATGCTAGCTAGAAAGTTCCCAAAGCATGTGGCTGACTTGAATCTTGCTTGTCATGCTGTAACTCCATTGAATGGCACAAAGAGATTCCTTCTTTTTCTGGCAAGCCCTACATAGCTGCAGCACCAGGCCTGTGGTGCACAGGGAGGGAGGAAACATTGATGTGCAAAACAAGGCCAGCTCAACACACACCCAGAAAGTGCCAGGAGTGCCAGAGTGGCCGTCCACAACTGGCTGCTGGAAGTCCAGCCTGCAAATGCGGGGTCTCGTTCTGTTTGCTTAGAAGGGACAGGCTGCATCAGCTGTGCTGGGTTTGGAGCTCATCATCACTGCAAGTGTGAAGGATTCCTAGCTGGGGCTCAGTGCCCTGCCCCACCTTGCCTCGTGGCTTTGGCCAGTGCTGTGTTGATAGGGTGGGGGAGCTGCAGTATCTCTTTGATGTACATTATCAAGTGTGGTGTCATTGTGTGAAGGAGACCAACAGCATTATTTTACTGTCAAACAAAACAAGAGAAAGTATTGCTGTACGGAGGGGTTTTGAAGATGTATTGATGTGCTGAAGAAGATACAGAGACTTAGAGCCTGTAGCCTTTTGGGGTTTACCTTCTGGAGACAGGTGAGAGCTAAAAATCATCCTAAGCAATACAGCCTGGTTTCAAATACTTTTCTCATTACTTCTTCCCTTAGAGCTGCCCAGAGACATTTATAGGTTTTGAGTTCAGGTTTCTATGTTCTGTTAAAGTTCTTCCTGTCTCTTTTTTTTTTTTTCTTTTCTTTTTATCTCTTTTTTTTTTTTCTTGGCCCCTGATCTAAAGAAAGTTAGAGAGGGTGGAGGTGGGGAGGAGATGGTACAGAATTCTGTTTCGCAGTTGTTCCTTTATTTTACAAGTTAAAGCTCACAAAAGGAGCTCCATCTTGTAAGCATCTGTACTACCACTACCAACCCATGGATCAAAAGATTATTTGAGGAAATAGCTGGACCTTTTTTGTATATATCATAGGTCTACCTTCTTCCTTTCATTTTATTTTAAAACAAAATTAAGGACACTCCAACATGTTGCCCATAAGAGTTCTGTTACAGGTAATTAAATGTAAGTTTACACATTTAATCTACTTTTAAGAGCAAGAGAGACTGGTAAATGACCCAGTTAAGGAAAGTACTCAGCCTAATTGGATGTAACGATTGCTTGCTGGTGTTTATTACTGTACTAAGAGTAGACATGTAGTCTGTGATTCTAATTTGGTTTAGAGACAGACCTGTAGTATTTGCACCTATCATCGGAGTTCGATTGTTTCTGCTAACATTGTGAAATAGGCTTGTATTCATTTGGCAGCTTAAGAGTATTAGAATGGAAGGAGCTGAGTTTTTTCAGTTACTATTTGCTGTCCAGTTATTATCTCTCCAAACTGTTTTACCTACAGCAATATGTTAAACTGTATATGCTAGCATGTATTTTTGCCTAGAAAAATAAATAGAGATTTCACCTCTTTAGATATGTAATGTGAGAGATTAACAATGACTGAATTTACCACTGAGCTGTATCTTTCTGACTTACATGTGAATTTACCTTGTCTTCAGCCTATGAAGTCATATTAATGTCTGGGTTTGATAATTTCTGTGTCATTTTGAAAGAGCTGAGTTCCTGACAAATGTAAAGTCACTGGAAGTTGAATCAAAGCCCCACAATTTTAGATTTCATGAATGCTTATTTTCTAAAATTTCCCTAATTGTAGACACCTTGTTGCAATTTGCACTCACAATTCTGGGCTCCCAGGAAATTATAACCAAGCGGACTATGTTGTATCATAGAAGATATTTGTTACGTAAAAATAGAACACTGGGTTTTATGCCCAGAGCAGCAGCACTTGGACTTCAAAACACTTATGTAATTATTCTTTATTTCATAAGCTCTCAGAATGATGAATGAAATCAGAACTGACTTTGAAAAGCAAGGCCACTGACAACTGGTGCACTTAGCCAAGGTGTCTCAATGTTTGCTATGATGGATTTGGGAGTTTTATAATGTAATGGATCAAAAATGAAGTTAAAGCAATATTAAATTCACCAAAAAAAAAAAAAAAGGATACTCAGAATGGAGACTTCTGCTTCATCATGATTCATCTTGTTGTGTTTAGTTGCTACAAAACACAGATCAGTAAGAGAAATTAGCTCTTTTGGTGCTATTATACAGACATAGCAATGTAGTTTAATGGCAGCTTTATTTCTAACTTACTTCATTTATTGTAAAGGAAAGGAAAAAAAAAAACCCCAAACCTCGGTATTCTTTTGTTGATCTTCAAGTATATATTATTGTCAGCTATAGTTTAGTTGACTCTACTATACTAGAAGTTTTCCTAAGGTTAAAGAAAGATAATTTGCCTATAGGGTATGTGCAGATGGTAATATTTTGTAATTCAGTATGTGCTCCAAAGCCATGCTGGCTCCTTCTTAAACTTCAGTATTTCAAAATATGAGATTATTGCTCTACTTGAAAATATATAGGAAGTTGCAGAAAGAAAATTTATTACCCAGGTAGACATGGAAAACTGTGACCAGAAAAAAAAAAAAAAAAATTGTACACCAGAAGACTTTCCTAATGTATTTGGGGTTTAGACTAATTCAGTTACTTACAATCATACCTACTAGAGGGAGAATAGAATAGGAGCTCCTAGTGCAATATTTACCTGCACATACTAGAGGGAGCTGAGAAAGAGAGTCAAGACAGAGGAAAAGATAGGAAAAAGATGATGATGAGAACTTCCATTTGTGTTAGTTTGCTTGAATAGAATCTTATTTGATGCCATACCCCATTTACAGCTTTCAAAATACAGTGTGCATTATTCACTCTCTGTGCCCAAACACAGACATTTGTATGCGTATGCAATTGTCTGCTGTGCATTTAACATGGAACATCTGTGTGTGCCCATGCACACTTGGGAAGGAGCAGGTTAGTTTATTACAATGTGTCTTCAACAGACTTAGCACATTGTTCATTCTTTTAGTATTATCTAGAGCAAATCAATATACCTTCTTGTGAAATGGATGAATACACTCTGCTTGTCTGGCAGAGTTTAATGTAAGACCTCTCTTTCATGATTTCCAATTCAAATGAATGCTGTTAAAATTACTAAAAAACATTGCTCTTGGAGACTTATCTTAAGAGCACAACACAGCATTGAAGCACGTTTCTAAATAGCTTTCTTAACAGAGTAGAGAGTAGGATGCCCTGAGAACTGACTGAAACCTGTTCTTTAATTGGAATATTCATCTTATGTTTTTCATTACCCTTTTTCCTTTGCCTCTCATGGATGGTTGTTGCTAATGCTCCCCTCCCCTCCTGGTGGGCCAGCCAACAGTTCCCTCTGGAGGCAGCATCATTATATCTGCCTGGTTCACTTAGTAGCAGATGGTGAAGAGCAGTAGAGCTGATACACTGCATTTCACAGAAACCAGGATCCTTCTGGTACCTCTGCAGCACACACAGACTTGCCTGATTTGAGACTGTGAATTCTTTATATGCCTTCCAAACTGGGTTTCCTTGTTTGCTACTGTGTATGTCAGTGCAAGAGTGATTTTTATGATCTGCTCTGTTGCTGGACAGTGAAGAAACTACTCATCTCCAGGTTTGAGCTACTAGAAGCTCTGTTTTCCATTTTATTTCTATTTTTACCAAAAATTAAAAGAAAACAGCTCTGATGGTTTTTCTTTTCACTGGTTGACAGGCTTTTCTTCCCCCTCCCCTTTTTGTAATTCCTGCTGTCTGCCAAAGGACAATCTGTTTGCTCTGAGACAGTTTAATGCATACTGACTACCAGAGGCAGAACTTCCATTGGCTCTGTTACAGGGGTAATTTACACTTTAACAAGGTATTGTGACAAGGTGGTAATTATATTTTTATCACGTCATTATGACATTACCACCTGGAAAGCTATAGCTGATTAATTAGTGGCATATATTAAATTTATAACCCTGGAACTCTAAAGTTATCATACCTAAGTGGTGTAATTATGCTGAACTGTGGTGTGGCAGTGAATTGGAGGTGAAGATGCTGAGTATCCACCTATTGCAATACATTTAATGAGTGCCAGTAGAGGGCAGGGAGCTGAAGGAAATAGTTGGGGTTTTTAAAATAAATACTAAGGAAGAGAGTGAAATCATTGAAATCTTGAAACCAAATCTAGTCAATTGGCAAGTTCCAAGGCTTCTTATATATATGGATTTTTTAAAGGTATAATTAGAAAGCACTTTGATTTACACTTGTTTTTGCTTTTTATTTCACAGCTTTATTTCAGTTAATTCACGTCTATTTTGGTTTTAACAATGCAGCAGTTTCTGTTGATCTTTTGGAGGCTTGTACTGGCCATTCTGGAGGCTATCTCACCTTCCAGCAACTAGTAGAAAGCACTGGTTTTGGCAGGATGGGTTTTTCTCAGTTTTGTCCATATGCCCAGGTGTTTTATGTTGTTCATTCTGATTTACTTTTTTTCTTTTACTCTTTTCCTTATTTTTTTTTCTCTTGTCATTAGTATTAGGAGGTAGAGGAAATAAATGAGGCTGGAAGTAAATAATGAAAATACCCACAACTTTTGGCTTGTTTGAATGTGTTCCTATATTCCTATGAAGTAAATAGAGACAGAATTATAAACCAAATCTATTTTTACTCAAATTATCATGCTAAAGGTCATAGTTTTGAATTGTTTTGATTTTCTCTGTTTGTTGTGCATTTCAAAGTCAGATTCCCAAGTAACTCATGTTTTATTCTTCCCTTTCTCTGCAGAAAATGAAGTGACTACTTTCCCTGTGTTGGTGAGTGATCAGAGTGAAATTGTGGATACCAATGGAGCTGGAGATGCATTTGTTGGAGGTATTTCTTGCTTCTTTCTCTTGTTTGGAGATGATCTTATTATTCTCTCTATATAAAATATACTGTTTTTTCATTCAGCTGTCCTTCAGAACAAGCTTCATTCTTTTACAGCTTTTCTCTGCATCCTGAAGTTATATGATTTAATTAAGTTCTGACTTCCAAAGGGAAAGTGTGCTCTATTACTTCAAAAATAATATGCCATTATGCTGTACTCTGGTCGTTTTCATGAGATTAATTGTATCTGTCAGACTGTTGCATAAACAAGCTGCATCAAGTACTATATAGTGTACAGAAATCCCTCCTGGCTTAAATGTTAACACATTGTTGTTCTTTAAAACAGGTTGTAGTGAATATTAAACAGTATGTTAATAAGTGAGCATAATGTCTCTGATCATGTAAATTTTGGTAGAACATCTGCTTCCGATACAATTATTTGGACATCAGAAAAGAACGCAAAGGGTTAATTTGTTAAAACAAACCCTGAAAATATCTGGCATTGCTTAATATCCATTTGCAAACTTACTATTTTTTTTGGCGCAAGCTCTAAGGAAAAAGAGGATGTTATGTCTGTGCCTGTTTAAAAAAAATTATTCTATATAAGCCAAAACTCAATCTAATCCAAGATTTCTGTCATTCATTGTAACCTTCATCCATGTAGTTCTGTGATGCACTATTGCATCCTGAAGGCTCTAATATCCAGCCTGTAGTAGCTGTAAGGAGCTCCATTAGTCACTAATTTACTGGAAATATTACAAAAGAGACTTTATAAATAGAATTGCAGGGCTCAGTCTTGTAGCTATGAAGGGGATAGCAAGCAGTGTATTACCAAATTAAAGCTTCAGAATTGTGTCCCACTTCAAGAAAATATTCAACATAAGCTTAATCTTAAGCATGTGAGTAATTCCATCCTTACTTAATACAGCATTTAAACCAAAGATAAATGTTCATTATATACTTAAATCTGTCTGAGAATAGGAATGTTTATACTCATTACTTCAGTGCTTTCATGAATCAAAAAGGACAGAAATAGAGGGAAACACATTAGGTCACATTATTCATACACCTTTTAGGGCATGCTTGTCACTCTCTATTGTTCCTAAATCACAAACAAGACTAAATTTGAACCAGTAGGTAACAGTGACTACAATATAAATAAGATCATCTTCAAGTGCTTGTCTTTGTATACATTTGCTCTGTGTATCAGCTGTGCCAGAAAGCTGCTGTTCTTGGGGGGGGTGGGGGGAATAGAGAATAGGTCTTGCCTATTTTGATTTCCACTTTTATCTCAGGTTGTATTTCTTTTCTATTCTTCAGTTTTAGCCTCTTGAAATCAGGACTTTTGTTTTAATAATCCTAATTTTGTTCTTTCCTAGGTTAGCTGCAGGAAGAATATTGTATCTAAATAATCAGGGCTTTAAGAACTGCTTTATAATAGATCAAATTAAGAAATAGAACTCTCAAGAGCTTTCCTCTTTAAATTACATCGTTTTCCCTGGTACAGCCATAGCTGCTGGTTTTCTGTAGAAGGGCTAAAACATTGACTTTAATCAGAATATCCTGAACAGAAAGGCTGATATAAACCAGATCAGTCTCTATTCCAAACTACTGCCTTCCACCAGCAGTGTAAGGAGTTGGGGCACATCTGTCATGCTGGTCTTGGATCAGTTGTGAGATTCCTTTCTCAAGGGGGAAAAATTATGTGGACAATGCTCAGCTATGGAAGAGAGGGATGAAGATACATATTCTAAAAGATTAGCTCTCCCTCATCATTCAAAGTGTTAAGATACAGCAAGATCCTGTATATTTCATATAATCTTAACAAAAGTCCTGTATCACAGCTTATGGATGTATATTATCTTCAGTTGCCCCACAAACATCTGAGGCATTAGATGCTTTTTCATTGGGGCACAATGCAATGCAGTCCAGTGCATTGTACAGTTCTCCCTCACCATCAGGGAAAGGAGCACAGCTGGTTTTCCCTCTGTAATGGCAGTCAGCCCAGCCATGGCAAATCTGTCTGAGCTGTCCTTGCACTTAGACACTTACCTGAGCATCGGTGTGTGAGCTCAGCCTCTTGTTGCCCCATGCTTCTCTCTCCTGCGACTCAAAGCAACATGAGCTTTAGAATATCTATCCATAGTTCTTCCATTGGCTTCTGGGATATCTCAGTTCTCCTCTGGCACTCCATAAATAATAAATTGATCATTTATTCTCCTCATAAAATAGATTTTCCTGAGTTTAGTCCAGATGGGAGAATTGGAACTCATAACAGTCTAGATGCACAGCTGATTCTAGTCTTGTGTGTACTGTGGTCTCCTTCTTCAAGGGGTCAGTTAATTTTCCTTCCCATGCGTTGGAAATAGAATACTGGACTGGATAGGCTTTGATTTGGTCTGTGTTTCATATGGGGGAAATGTCTGTATTTTATCTGTGGCACAATTGTCGTGTGTTTTCCAAGTGTGTATTTGGAACACATTTGGAGAAGTTCTTGAATATCTCCTTAGCAGCAAGCCCTGTGCAGTAGTATAGGTAATACTGCTCAACATACATATCTTCTAGCACTGAGCCAGCTGCAGTGTTACTGTCCTGACAGAATTTTTACAACAGGAAAGTTACATTCTCTTCAGTGCTTTTCTGCTTCTTTTTTTGATTGAGGTTTTTATCAGTTGTTACTACCTAGGCAACAGTACATGTAATGTTTTGATTTCATCGTCCTTGTAGTAAAATGTTTCAAAATTAATCCCTTAACTAAAAAATTCACTCAGTGTGACAATATCCCCTCCTGGAAACCTAGTTCTTGTATTCAAACAGCAGAGAACAAGACTCCCATGGCAAAGTCTCCCTGGAACCAGTATATTAACATGACTGAACAGTGGTTTTTCTGGAGCAGGTGTGTTGGCTGAGAGGGGAACGTGGGATATAATGAGAACTAACCCCATCACACAAGATTTATTTTGCATTAGAAGGTCAAGTTTGTTAGACTCTATCGTATTTTGAAAGGTCTTTTACAGAGGCACTCTCTTCCAGAGGTATAACTCACAGATCGTAGGGAAATTCCTTCTCAATAATTACGCCAACTTGGCAAATCAGCCCTCATATGTTTCTCCATGTAAAAGTTGAAAAAAAGAAAACTATGTGTTTTGTTTTTTTTTTTACTAGAACCAGTCTAACTACTGAAGCTCTTGAGACCTTAAAGTCAAGACAAAGTTTAAAGACACAAAGTTTCTAGGCACTTGTAACTCTGGGAGCTGATTCATGAGTTCAGCATTTCTGAAGCTGCCAGCCTCCAAGGAGAACTAGCTCACCCAACAGCTAGCAGCAAGAAATAAACCACATTCTTCAGTTGAAATGTGGTTTTATTAAGTTGGCACCAGGTATATCTCTGAATTTCTTGCCTCTTACTGCAGGCATCAAGTCATCTGCCACTCAGGCTAGTGCAGTGCATGAATAAGAAACTGGGTTTTAAAATTGCTGCAGGTATCTTTATGCTAAAAAACACCTCTCTAAACAACACTAACACAGTTCTGCTTTTATTGCTTACCAGCAACACTGCTACCTCTTACAAGTTTAAGCAATAATGGTTTACTTTGTAGCATCTCAGCACCTCTTGTGGTTTTCAGGAGTACCACAGATATTTGGTTATAAATCCCTGAAATGCCCATAAATTAAAGTTGCAATTCCACCTCCAGATTCTTATGGCATTGAAAAACCAATTGGGCTTTGCTGACATGGCTTATGCCACAAGAGTCCTCTTAATGGAATTACAACCTTAGTTTGTAGAGTTTGGGGAGCTCATTAAATTAACATTTATTTATTACTAGTCAGCCCCAGCTTGAACCATTGCAGTAATGATAATCAAAGCATACTTAATGGCAATAACTGTGAACAGTTTGACCATCGTATGCTTTCCTTTATGCCATCCTGCTCTCTTAAGCCAGAGTAGGCTTGCCTTCTGTTTGAACTCCCCTTTGTCATTGCCACCGTAACTAATGAAAACAATAAGCATCTGTTCTGATAGTTGCTGCCATCGTTCCTTGCAAAATCTCTCCCCTAGAATCTGTCTAGTCACTGGAACTGAGTACGGAGTTCATAACAAATGAATAGGAGAAGGTGTAAAATCAATGTTTCTTCAGGTTCCATCAATATAAATATATTGACTTAATAATCGGCTATGATTTAGTCATATACTACATGAAAAGTACTAGAGTATGAACTGGAACCACAAATCATTTTCAAGTAGCATGATAAGGCAGTGACAGAACGATCACAGCAATTGTGTATTGCTTATCACCATGCTATAAAGATGTTATACCATTCTCAAGGAAAAGGAATCCCAGGGTAGAAGGAGCTCTTCATTAAGCATTGTACGGTGCCAGATAGGAGCTGATAGCAATTTGCCTCTGTCAGTATCAAAGAGGAGGTCAATGGCGCAAACCAGCTGTCAATTTAAAAATGGCACTGGCAGCTTTCATGTGCAGGGGAATCTCATAAAGCTGCCAGCTAGAGTTTGAAAGCCACAGTCACAATTTTTTGGTGCACATTCTTCCAGAATAAGCAGTTCTCTCTCTTTCTTGTGAAGCTCAGCATGAGCCTTATGAGATGGTCAACTCCTGTCTCAGCTATCAGACAGCTACTCTGATAGAGATAGGGAGAGCAGCAAAAGAAGAGTCATCCTCTTTTATGCGTCCTTGTGTGAGTGGGCCTTATGGCATCCTTATCTCCTCTTTAGGGACCACAGGGCTTACTGAAGATACTTCCCTCTTTCTGATTCTGTTTGAGCCAAACTGTCTCAGTAAAGCCATTTCCTCATCTTTAATAGAGAGGTTAATTCCAGGCATTATTTTTCCATCTTCATCTAAATGTCTCTACAAATTAATTAAAGACCTTGGACTTGTAGGAGTTTGCCTAAAGGTTCTCACACTGTTCAAATTTTAGCCTCTGTTCATGAGGTAAATGCAAATGATTTTCAATAGAGTGACATCCAGCTTTGATTTCAGAACTAAGTAATATTTGATATACTTCTAAATTATTGAAATACTATATTTTGTGTGAAACATTCTTTGAATATATTATGCATGTATGTGTATATATAAAACCACAGTACAAGAAATAAAAATACAAGTTCACAAAGAATATAGAGTGCACAGAATAATTGGCCATCATTACTCCTCTACTATTAAGTGTTCAATTCAGAAACCTCTTTTAATAAAGGACTGGTTCTATTTTCTGAACACCCTAGATTTGCTTTGGAATACCTTGGCTGGAGCTGGTGGATTTAAGTAAGTGTAGTATTGATAAAAATGGAAACGTAATTGAAACCAGTATAATAATTCTTATGCTGTTGCTCTGTAGCACCCTTCATTTATGGAAGGAATCCAGTGATTTTTAAAATTAAAAAAAATCATCTTGATGGGATTTGACATCATCTGAGTTGACCCTGCCTTAAGCCAGAGGCTGGAGCAAGTGACCTAAAGAGGTCCCTTCCCACCTAAATTGTGTTACAGTCCTATGAATTTTAATCCTATCAGTATTAAGTTCTCAGGTGCCAGTTCCTGCTCCTCTGGAAATCCAGACTTGATCATCTTCAGAAGGCAATGTTGGTGGCTCCAGAGTAGGAGCTGACCAAATTAAAACATGAAGCTCAAAGAGTGGGAATGCCATCTTCTTGCAATAAAGCTGTTCTAGGGCAAAGGGGGACTGTACTTATGACTCCATCTAATAATTCCCTTATGTACTTCTTGTGCAAGCATTGTGGGGATAGAGGCATGTGCACATCTGAGAAATGAAATAAGCTCATATGAATAGTTCCTATATGGCTATTCGAGGAGTGCTAAACATGCAAAAAGATCTGATAATGCCTTCAGCAGAGACAGATTTGAATGTTTTTTCAGAACACTAAATTATCAGTAAGCTTGTGACTATATTAAAAAGAAAGTTACTTAATGGATTTCTTGGACTCTTGAAGACAGGGGAAGAATTTGTTTACACTAAAAATGAATGTTTCACTTATTTGTTGTATTTTCCTCTCTGTATAAATCTGTGCTGTAAGGGCTGCTCTCCCTCCAGTATTCACCGCCCCTAGAACATTCTAGATTTGTTGAAATAGAAGCACAAGGAGCTGGGAACAGTTCTTTATTGAACAGCAGGAGCATGATATCAAAAGCCTGTTCATCCACTTATAGCAGTCTTTAATTTTTATAAGGTTTTATACTTGTGTAAAATACCTTGGGAAGTTGCCATCATTTTTTAATCCCATTTAATGGAGGGAAATACAGTGGACAAAATGTCACAGCTGTAAAGTACTCCCTACTGATAACAGCTCTGAGATGCAGAGCTACTTGCCAGTTGAGAGCAAGGGATATTTTTTTGGTGATATCAATTAAATATGTGTGTGCATGTAACTTGTAATGGCTGATATTTGCTACAAAACTTATCTTCACCAGCAAAGAGAGAGGGGATACTGCTTTGAATCATTCTGGCTTTTCTTTGAAGTAAAAATAACTGTTACAACAGAAAGCAGCACTCTCTTAGTTTTCATCTGTACAAGACTGGTGGCTAATTGCCTCTGAGCAATTCTGTTGTTACTGAGATCACGGCGGGTGAGATAGGAAGCTTTGAAATAAAAATACTTACTTAGTGTCATCAGCACTTTGAGTGACAGCCCATTTTGCCCGTCTTTACTACTCCTGGTTTATAAACAGCATACAGGAGTATAATAGCTGAGCTGCAGAGAGGGCATCAATCTTTGCTTGCTAGGGGATAACCTGTCAACATGTCCATGACTTACCACCCCTGTGTTCTGATGGCATTCGGAACTCTGTCAGATAAACATCCCACAGAAACCCAGGCTATTAGATGACCACGTTATCTCTGTAACTGACCTTCTACAAACTAGAAAATGACCAGATTATATGTTCCCAGTTGATTTTTTCTCAGTCTCAGCTAGAGGCACATCATTATTCTGATCAATAATGTAGCCATTTGCTAGTAATTTCAACATTAGTATTGGCTCATTTTCAAAATCTGCCACAGTTTGAATTGCAGCTACTTAAACAAAACCATAAAAATAGATGTCACTCAGAAAAAAAACATGGGATATTTCTGGTTTCTTTTTAATTCCCTACTTCTTTGTTTACCAATTTCCATTCAAAATTTTTTCTTTGGAAACAATACCCACTTCTGTGCTGATATTATACATAAACCTGTTTGCATGTGTTGTCCAAGTATAACTGTGATTATACTGTTTTCATTGTTTTAATTGCTACCCTTCTCTTGGTCTCTAACTGTTCCTCCTAATTTCATTACATATGTATTCTTATAATACAGTAATGTAAATATAGTAATTCACATTTTCATCTATTCCATTTAAAGGCAATCTAGAAAAAGACATAGTAGAATAAAAGTAAGGCAAAACATAGTATACTTGCTGTCATTTCTTAAATAACATGTAGAAGCAAAAGATCCACTTAAAAGGATCAGTGTATGGAATTAAAAAACCCTCAGAAGCTTCTAATTAGACTGAAGCAGGACCTGATTCCTTTAGCCTCTGTGTCTCTCTTCCTGTCAGTGACACCGTCAGTGTTAAGGGAGCCTTGGTACACAGCAAGAGGATTAATATTTTGCAAAATTGGCTTTTAAAAGGCCTAATTTACCTCACCATAAATTCAGTGACATTCTGGACAGGTTTTGTGAAAAATAAACGTCAAATAGGTTGTGTACACTTTAAGAAACAAACCTACTCTGTTAAAAATAGATTTTCAAAACTAATTACAAAGTTCCAATTTTTGCTGTAATAGCTATGGGACAATTACAAATTGACTTAACGCCTCAAAGCAAGTCATCACCGTTTAAAATACTTTGTCATGCCTACTATGCCTACCCTCATAACATTTCATTTTATGTTAATGTGTCATGTGTTAGAAAATCATGTAATGATAAAGAAAATGTTCATGTGGAAGGTTAGAAATTACTTTAATGAGTTACTATTACCTTGCTTGCAGACTGTTGGCAATATTTTTATGTTATTTTAATGTATTCTGAATAGAGACAGAGGCACTCGTCAGATTGGATCATCAAGAACATTCCCCTGGGAATCAGGGCAGGATATAGTCCTCTAAGAAATGATGTGTCAGATTAAGCTGATGCTATATTTGCAGGAGATAAAACACCACACGATGAAATACAAACACACACTGAAATAGATTGTCTGTTTGACATCTGACATGCCTTGGTGGGTGCTAAGGACATGGACACAGTGACCATAAGGACACTTCTCAGGCCGTGATGTTCACAAGCTGGGTCCTCTCTCACTTACAGCTCCTCTGTTATATAACAGCATGGTAAAGTCTCCCAGAATTTGTTCACTTCCCCCACACTGCAATGGGCTCATACTTGAAGTGGGAAGATGGCAAGATTGCAGTAAAAAAGGAATTAGAAGCAAAAAAACGTGGTCCCACTTAAAAGCAGTGGTAGTAGCAGTGCTTCTCGGTTGATTTGGCACTGATCTCTGACCCAGTGGAAAGGGACATTACTGTTATTGGTGATCAGGAAATATTTGCTAACAATCCAGAACTGTAACAGATATTTAAAGAGGCAAAAGATAGTAAGTGTCACTGTATTAAAATAGGAGCATTATGAATATAATGCTAGGGTAGGCTCTTTCAGCCCCCAAAAGTCAGGAAATTCACAGGCTGCCTAGCTCCCATATTCCCCCTGCACTGGGTGTTGCTGTTTGATTCTCTTTACATACTGCTGGCTTGGCTGTGTGGAAGCACACCTGCAAATAAAACTCTCCTGAGATTCATGCATATGAATCTTGGCTATGAAGTTACATGCGTGCAACCTTTTTTGCACTTGAATATATGTTAAAAACTGGATAGAGGATAGGATATATCATTCCATTTTATTATCCTTAGAACTTCATTGTATCTATAGTAAATTAGTACAGTTCTCTTCCTTTTATTCCGAGCAGTAGATGTAATAATCAGCACCATTTAGTGTCAATACAACAGATCTGGTTTGAGACTCAGAAAACTTTCCAAACAGGTACTAATAAAAGAAAGCTTATTTCATTCTTCTGTCTCAAGAATTACTAAGAATTTTAGATTTTGAAGAACACTTCTAGGAAATGATTTTAGGAAAAACAAAGATAAATATCAGCCTGGAAAGTATTTTTTTTCAAATAGAGAAGATACTTGCAATGAAAATACCTGTTTCTGGTTTGGCACATGCAGTGCCTTGGATACTCCTTGTAAGCTTGGAGAGTTTTTTTTAATCAAATGTTTTCCCTGGAGGCTGCCGGAGACAAGCCTAAGGCAACCTGATTCTGATCCTAAAGGGAATTTCCCAAAGCTGATCATGAGAACTTAAAAATGAAAAATAGGACCAAACCATGAGAAGTTATAACTTTGTTAACATTTTCCTCTATCACATTATTCTTGGAGCATATTATAGACCAAAATGGTTCTTTACTTGGACAGTAAGATGCACTGGGGAATTTAATACAAGTGATAGGCGACAGGTTGTAAATAGAGTCCACTGAGGTTGATTAATGTGGAAGGATGTCAGAGTATAAAATACTTCTTATATTTATAACACAATATAGCAAAACTCCAGCTTTGAGCTATTCCCTCTCGCAAGGTGGACAGTGTGCAGTCACAGGGCAGTGATAGAAAATCTCACATCAATCTAAGTAGGCTTCACCTCAGGGTCTGTTCTTAATCCATGGCACAGGCTTCAGGAACAAACCACCACAGAGCTGCATACACCATTCCTACTTGAATGAAAGCATCAGAGAAACGAGACTGATTTTCCTTAGCGGGGGTCTCTGGTGGGCCTGAGCACATACAGGCCTGGGAACTATGATGACACCTTGTTCTCTGAGCTGCAGTGAGCTGGCCCAGTAGAGCCAAACAGTGGCAATCATGTGCAATGCAATGAAATTATTCAGCTTTGAGTAACTGATTCCTAATGGAATAATAGGGATGTAATGAAGTTTTATTTCTTTTTTTTTACTGTCACATTTCTACAGAAATCTTTCATTAACATTTTCCACATGTAATGCTTTAAAGCTTTAGAGACTGTGTTCTTTTTTTGTTTTGTGTATTCAACACCTCCTCTCCATTCCAGGAAAAGGCTGCTAAACTGAAAACGCTCCTTTCACTTATTCATAGTTGTCTAGTAAATGCAAAGTTGTATTATTTGCATGTGTCCATAAATGACAGTCTAACCTCAGACTGAGAAATATGTACACCCATCTGAGTGATCCTTACAGAAATTCAATGCATTGAAAATGTATCCATAAATAAGAAGAAAACAAGAGGGATAGGCATAACGATACCAATATCACTGCATTTCTTAAAACGTGTTTGGTTTAGTATTCATGCTGCTGATTATAAAATAAGAAGTTTCTTGTGCAAAGGCAGTGAAATGCTTTTAGCACGTGACCATTTTATAAATAAAGTAAATATAGACTTCTGAAACATCGTGATCTCATGGTTTTGTCATTCTCTGGAAGTAAAAAATATTGACATTTACCAAGCTGTTTGTTCCAGCTTTCTGGTCTCCTGCAGTTTATTTATATAACAACCTTATCGATGAGCCTCTTACTCAGCTCTCTAGGTTTAACTGAGTTGAGTCGATTTGCTACCACAGCTTCAAGTCGCTGTTACAGAACAAGCAAGACATCCTAATAAAGCTGTAAACGTGTTTACTCAAACATGGTATTGATTTTACTTGGAGAGGGAGAAGCTAGTGCTTAGCATGGTGTCAGGGAGGATGAATTTAACTGCAGTTTTTCATTGTCATCTGTCATGGTTGTGAAACACTAAGTGAAGCCACAAGAGGATAATTAGAATTGCCAGAAATTTAGCCCCTAAAATCAGTTAGCCACTTGAGATTTTTGTAGTTTAATTAGTTTTTATTAAAACTTTCCTCCAGTGGTATAGTCAGGAAGGATTTTCTAATGTTCTTTCCAGTGAGAGATTTCAAGGTTGCCACTTGTTAGATATACATCTTCAATGACCATTTTTACGGAAGGGTTGGTAACCTTTTTTCTCTCAATTGTAATTAGCCTGGCACTACAGTTCTGTATAAGCACAGAGACATTTCGTTTTAAAGGAGAGAAAAAGACGTGTGCTTCTATACATTTGTAGTTAATAACATATATAAGCATGTATGGCATCATTTTTACAGAAAATTTTGAGAGAGAAAGTGCTAAAGTGCTTAAAGGTTGAAAGAAATACAGAGTGTTTGAAGATGCTTACATTTAATTTGTCTTATATACTGTAAGTCTGATGTGTCAGACCACAGTGCCAAAAGACATGAAAACAGAAGCCAAATCCCACCCTTAATCAAAAACGTTTCCATTTAGAATAGCCAACATTTGGTTTGATAGCAATGGGCAGGGCCTCTGGCTTACCACAGTTCTTGGCTGTAATATCCACCATCTGCCACTAAATTAAAAAAGGAGAAACCTCAGCATGTTGACGTACGGTCATTCAGTGACTGTATTGTAGAATCGACTGATGCCAACATCTTTTACAAAATCTAGGGTGGCTGGTTGGCTCTTGGCAGCAGCATTGCCAACCACCTGATTACTACTGACCAGGCTCATGCTACAGCATTACCCCACTCCAACAGTGCTAAAAGACCTCAAAAAAAGGCCCAGTCTTATCAGCTACAAGGCATTGACTGGGTAATGTTTCTTGAAAACTGCATCTTCCCACACTCCTGGCCTGGAAATCTAGTGGGATCACATAAAAATAGATGAGTGTCCCAGCAACTGTGATAAATTCTGTATATGAACAAGAGTGTGAAAAGGTGCTTGCAACTGTCCCCATGGTGGAATAACGCCATTTTTAAAAGTGCACTTCACAAATTAGGCTGTAGAAATTTTAAATACAAAGAAGAGGAGTCAGCTAAGCTGGTCAGGATCCTTTTTGTGCCTGGGACAATTTTGATGGGGAATGGCCTGGCTAGCATAGGTTGTATACTTCAGTGTTCATCTGGAA
The DNA here is from genome assembly GCF_024509145.1 of Vidua macroura. Taxonomy (NCBI): domain Eukaryota; kingdom Metazoa; phylum Chordata; class Aves; order Passeriformes; family Viduidae; genus Vidua; species Vidua macroura. The sequence goes on from NC_071578.1 coordinate 21,409,465, forward strand.
GCAGAATTGTCTGGGAACATCACATAGCAAAAATGTTTTGAGGGGCTCTGACTCTGGGTCAGCCTGTAGTTGTTTATAATTGATGCATTTGATAATTGGATTTTTTCAGCTTTTTTCTCTTGCATTAAAAAAAAAATTAATTTTGCCGTGGGCATTTTATAAAGGTTGGAAGTGTGAGAGAAACTGCAGAAAGACAAGTAGTGGGGGAGCTGGGTGTCGGAGGCTATAAATGGATTTTCAGCCAGCATTAGTAATTAACAGTCATTAAAATTAATTGTCAAGTGTACAATTTGAAATGAAACATTTGGCTTCAATATGAGCTGTTTTTAAGTGTTGTTAAACCATTACTGGAGCAGGCCAGAATTGTTTTAAATCTCCACTATTGAACTCCCACATTCCTGCCCAACTGCACTAGTTCTAAGTGTTCATTCAGAATTTCCACAAATAATCTGGAAAGAAAACTTCCAAAGAAATCACTGATTTCAGTGAAATTGCCTCTGAAATATGTTTTGCTAGAAAATCAACTTGGCTCTCCTTTAATGATGTTTAAGTTCTACTCAACTCTAAGGAGTAACAAAGTGAATACAACACTTTTTGTGTCAGTCAGTGGACTGTCTTGATGTGCCTGTTCAAACTTACACTGAGATCCCCAAAGAGATTTGAGCTGGTCTCAGTGAGAGCCTCGGTTTGGGTCTGGCACCACTTCTGGCACTTGGCTTACAGGACTTTCCATTTGGTGGACAGCACAAAAAGGAACAAAGCAACTTCACTTTTCCATCCCTCATTCTGTTTGCAGACCTAACAATTACAAATGTTGTCTTTGAGAATATGTAGTAAGGAAGCTGGAGGTAATAAAGATTAACTCTCAATTATTTCAGGCACACTTTTCAGAGCAAAGTGATTCCAGAGTTGCTTTTTTTCTCCTGAGCAGAAAAGAAATAATAAAGGCCCAAAAATAGCTATTGGTGTGTTATAATCACTTCTATCATCAGAGATTGTAAATACATTTTGTACCAATCCAAGGTTTAAAGCAACCTTTGAAGCAAAGTTGTCTTTTTCCTAGGAAGATAACTGGGATGACTTGGACCCAGTTCCAAAGAAGTTCTCACCATTAGTGGGTTCAAGGTGGTTCCTTGGCTATCCATGCCTGCGAAGGGCAAAAGGCATCCCAGTCTACTCTGAAAGCTTACCAAGATGGCTCATTACATCAAGGTGGCTTGCTAGACATCCTGCAACTGCATTTTCCCTTCCTCCACAAAAGGTTGGCATGTTGGATAATGGGGCAGGAGGCAGATGGGAAAGCCTCGAGCTAGTGTGATGAGAGTGGTGCACAATGCTTGCAGCACCATCCACAGCTCCAGTAGTGCAGAAATGCTACTGCACAACAGCTGCAGTTAGAACATGGTAAACAGAATTGCCTGAAGTTGTTTTGGTAAAATACTTGAAGTGAGGCGCTCTGGTGTAGCCAGTTTACTGCTGCTTTCTGCACCCCATTCCAGTGATAGCCAGAGACCAGTTCAGACCATAAAGAAATGAAGTAGATGCTGAGCTAGTTTACTGTGTGCTGGGATGATCTAGGTCTGTGATCCCAGGCCTGTGATACAGGATCAGAGTTCAATCCTGCCCTTTTGGTCTCTGAAGTTGTAGGAGGAGTGTGAAGTAAGAGTGTGAAGCCATGTTCACTTATCTTCTTGCATTTCCAATCATGGTACCTTAAGAGATTACAGCCTTCAACTGCTTCTCATCTTCCCTCCACCGCCCTGCTCGCTGGTCGGGCTGTTTGAGTGCTCACTAACCCACTTGAGTTTCAATCAGCTGCGTTAGCAAAGATCCCCTGCTCAACAGCTACTGTTTAAACTGATCTGGCTCATTTTGACAGGGTATCAGGTTATACCAGCAGCAAAGCAGCATGGTGAAAAACAGATGGGGGAGTAACTTCTTCAGCTGGAACTCAGATCTGAATCGATGCCTTGAGAGTATGACTCATGGGGTTTGCATCATCGTGCCTTATACACTGGGGGAGGCAAACTCTGAATTATATTCTGACCATGTTGCTTTTTACTGCATTAACTAAAAAGAACATTCTGCAGCTAAGGCAGCCAACCTGATAGAGCTCTTTGCTTCTCTGCTCAAACAACCCTGCTTTCTGGTGTTCCCTCGGGGTCTGCTTTGCCAACTGCCTAGTCTTACTATGTGATGTAGTTCTGTTTGTGATATGTGTGTTTGTATTGTCATTCGATGCGATATTGTGTCAGATACTGCTATTTCCATTTCATCTATGAAACACATACCTTTTAAGAGAAATTCAGCAGACAAGAGAATGGTTTGAGGGCAAACTCCCCACTGCAGTTTCTACATATGTCATATATGACAGCTGTACTTAATGTCATTTCTGCAACACTCTTAAATCACAGAGATTTCTCATTTCTATCCCCAATTAGAACAAGATGTTTTTTCACCTGACTCTGCTTTCACTTAGATCAGAATAAATAAGAAGTAGCTTCCCTGAAGACAAAAGACTCATACTAACTTGGAACTACAATGAGCCTGGGAGGTGATGACAGTGTCAGTCTAGTTGGTATTGAAAAGTAATTCATGTTTTATGGTCCTTTGCTCTGTGGATTTTCTCATCTCCATGTATGTTTGATGCCTTGATCATAAATGTAAAAGATAGTTGTTCTTTCTTGTATAAACCTCTCTCTCAATTCATGCTCTGCACAAAACCTAGCCCCATGTTTGCCTTTGGAGACCTGCCCAGTGCATCTTCATACTTACTGAGTCAGAAATGGACTGTCTTAACAGCCTCATTTTACATATGGTTACAACTTGCTCTCAAGTTTTAACCACCCAGAAGCACACTGGCAAGCTCCTGCCTCCCAGGCAGTTTAAATTTAATGATTGACACCCTCCACATATCCAAGAAAGTTTCTCCTAAGAATGCATGTTAATTTAATGGAGAGCAGACCATTTTCATCTTGTTATTCAGAAACGATCTGATTTCTGCCAGGCATGCTGTTTGAATTTCTCAACTGTTACCCAACTATTGCAGCTGGACCATCCTGCCACAGTTGTGTTGTCTGTCATCCCTGACTGCCATCAGTGATAGCACTCACAGCACAATTTCTTCCTGTTTCAGATTCTTATCTTTGTATACTGATAACTCCTGTCTTCTTCGCTTGTGCTTATGGACTTACCTTTTGTTGGTGAAGGAGTCATTTTTTCCCAGCTAGTGTCAGTCAATATCTGTGAAATTCCAGCCAATATGTACTTCTCTAGAAAAGTATTGATGTCAGAAACATATGAGTTTTCTCATTTTTTAACTAATCTGCTTACTCTCTATGGCCTCCCTATTGCAGTGAAAAGTGTTTGATTTATAGATTTTGTGGTTTCAAACTCTTCTCCAATTTGGTGCAGTTTAGAGAAAATTGTATTTCAATTAGGCTTCTTTTCACTATCAGTCATGACCAAGAAGCCAAGATAGATATTGGTAATTGATGAAAACTGGTCTTTTGCTCACCAGTATTATCCTTCATTAATGTAACCTTATTTTTCTTGTTTTACATGATATTTAATCCCCAAAGAGCAGACATCATTGCATAGGATGAAATATTTTTATTATCTTCTAAAATTATGCTGTAGTGTATCACAAAAGGAAATATTTAGAAACCGAGCACAGGTTAAATGACAGCATCACAATACAATGTGCAACTTTTTCCCAATAGAAACCCAGATGAACAGAGAAAGTGAATATGAAAGCAAGCCAGCAAAACATATCAGCTTAGAATCAAAATTTGTAATATGTCAGAAGTTGGTACTTAGGAGTTTTACACAGTACTTAGCAGAGACATGGTTTCAAGACTACATTTGTACTGTCAAGGCACAAAGCCTGAGCATGACAGAAACTTGAAATGGTGGATGAAATCTTTAAAAAGAACATCTTTCAGCTTGCTAGAATTCTGATTTTCTTGGGTAAGTCTCACTTTCCTTCTGTGATTGGACGAGGAAGAGAGAGATACATCTGAAACATATTAAAAACAAGATAAAAGTGAATAAAATATTACCTCTAGAATGACAGAGTGAAGTTTTAAATTATAAGATACTAAGTTTACTTCTCACATCTTGAAAACCTCTTCCAAATTTAAAATACATATTTCACCTCTGCCATAAGTTCTGTCATGCTTTTGATCACAATAGCTTCAGCCAAGACAAAATGCTTCAGAAATGAGGGACTCAATCCATAAAATTTTTGATGCTGCTTGTACTAAACTTCTCCAAGTACCTTTTTATGACTGCCTACCTCTGTTCATTCAGGAGGTGCTCAGGTTTTCAAAGTACTCAGCTCCTGGTGATTCCTGAATTTCCAAGCTGTGCATGCCAGGCTGTGGCAGCTGAAGCTGTGAACCACGTGCCCCGATTCTGAGGCACCTGGTTCTCTGCACAGTTTGCTGTTCAGGGAGGTATCTGAACATGCTCAGGGGTACCTACTGTTGCTGAAGTTTTAGATTAAATGTCCCATTATCAAAGGCAAGAGATGTCATCTAACTTGCCTCATCAGGTAAAAATTTTTCACCTTCTTTGCACTGTGAGCACCTGTAACTCTGAATATAATATTTCTCTATTACGTGTCTTCCTCTTTTTTGGAGAAAAGCTTGCACACAGTTGTGTTGAGGCTGTAGCTCTAGCCAGTAGCTGTAGCCAGTAAGAGCAGAAGGAACTCTATTCAGCAGGGAAAACTTCTTTGTTTTTAAAACGTTCTTTGAGGAATCAGGGGTTATCTCTATAAAGAAGAGAACAGGAATTCAGTTAAAATCATTTTGAGAACACAAATAATGATCAGTCTTGATAATCTTTAATTTACTGGAAGCTACCAAATGGAGACTTTACAAAGAAATAGCAGCAGCACCACTCCAGTCCTGCAGTTCACTCAAGAGCGATTCTCAATTTAAACTGGCCAGGCTGCAGGGGTGCATACAGGCAGCCCAGTAGTTCAGTGTTTTGCACTGTAACAAACTGATACATTCAAAAAAACTAATCTGACCGTTTTCTTCTCTTTCTCTCCCACTATGTCCCATAGGCTTTCTGTCCCAGCTCGTCTATGACCGGCCGGTGACTGAGTGCATCCGGGCTGGACATTACGCAGCCAGCGTAATTATCAAGCGTTCAGGTTGCACCTTCCCAGAGAAGCCTGACTTCCACTGATAGTGGTGAATTGGAGGGATCAAGAGTAACTTCTGTGTTGCCATGGGATTGCTGCCTAAATTTTTCCTCCTTCCCCTTCCTTACCTTTCCAGTACCTGCATCAACGCTTCTGTACTTCTGTTCATTGTATTCTAAACAAAAGATATATTTCTATGGTGTTTTCCATTTCATACATCTACCACATCTCAGTAGTCTTAACTTTTGGGAACAGTGCTAAGTGAAGCTTATTATCTCATCCATCAGGAAGAAGTGTTCTATTTACACAGTTTCCAAGGAAATCCCATTTAAATGACACTGCTGATTAACACCATTAAAATACTTCTGTTGAATTGTCTAGTTTGTATCCAGCTGTGGCCAAATCCTATTCAACTTACATGAAATCAACAGACCTGACTTTATTCATAACTTACCCTTATGAACAGCGAGTTATTCTATCTATCTAGTAGAGTCAGGCCTGTGTAAAGAGTGGTGTAAATGTCCCAAGAATTTCCATACCTATTGGAGAGTACAAGATCTGGCCATCAGATAGTCCCGCTTCCATGAAAGTACATCACTGTTTTGTCAGTAATTTAAAGACCTGATCCACAGTTGTGATACCTTACATTCAGCCATCTTGCACTGATGGCAGTAACTTTGAGTCTGGCCACTTTTATCTCTCAGTACATCTCTAGGTCTGTAGGTACAGTCACTTTTATCTGTCAGGTGAGCTAGCAGATAGGTACTTTCAGTGATTTCAGGGCAGATGCATGAGCTGGTGATGAAAATAAACATACAGATAGGTCCTATCTCCTCCATGTGTGTTTTCTAGAGGCTGCATTAAGGTACACATAGTGAAAATGAGGTACAGAAATATTTATGCAGGATATATTGACAGGATATGCCAAATGGAATCTCTGAAACGCACATTTTTAAACTTTTAATTTACTTTGGGTAATTAAGCAATATGGTGGATTTTGTTTGTATTTACAGTATTCAAAAAGGTGATCTGACACTGCATTCATTACTTTGCTATGTAATTTGATACTGATAAATAAAAAATTGTCATACAGTAACTCCTGGTTTTGTTTTGGTATGTGTCTGTCGTTTTTCTGTGTATCCTGCTGAAATGGGAGCAAGACAGGGGTGCTTAACCTACAGTGCATGCTAAATCTGAATGTTTTATACATGACTTTCAGTGTCCAGGTGGGTGTTGACGGGTGATCTCAGCAGTAAGGAAGAGAAGGAACATCAAATTGGTGTTTGTACCACAGAAGAGATGAAAAATTAAAGGCTAGGGTTCACCAAAGAATGGTAAGTCAGTGCAGGGTTCACACTTTACTGCCCAGGGTGGAACAAAGGACACACAGAGATTGAATGCTGTTATTGCAGTTTATCTATTGCAAAGAGCAAGGGGAGGAATCAAGGCTGAGATCCCAATTCCCTTGTTGGTCACTGTCCAGTCTGACACATTGGACAACAGGCTCTGTCATCTTGGAGATCACCTGGCGTGGCATTCCTGCAAGTGCATCAGCCAGCGACTCTGCAAATGCTCCCGGCTGCGTGGAACTGCAGCGCCGCAAGCACGGGCACAGCTTGGTGAGTCCCTCCCTTCTGCAGGGCCTCTGGCTCCCACTGGCTGCCTGAAAAAGGCTCCATGTACAGGCCTTGTCTCTCTGCAATGGGTACAGCTCTGTGCAAGTAAGACTGCTCTGGTTTCATCATAGGGCTGCTCTCAAAAGAGCTTTAGGCTGTACATTGCTCATGTTCTAGCATAGGTGAGAGGAAGAGAAATTAATAGGTTGGAGTGAAAATAGAATGGCAAACAAAACTAAGAGTCTGCAATGTGCATGGTCTTCAGGCTTTATGGGCTAATCAGAAGAATGTGATTTTTTTTTACATCTCAAAGTTAATTTCTAATTTCTTAACTTGATATATCCATGTGATATGTTTTAATCAAGAAAAACTGACAGGATGAAGATGGATCTGTTGCAGTCCCTGCTTTTAATATATGGTTACATATGCCACACCACTCTTACTGCATGAATTTGCCTGTCAGTAAGGAAAACCCCAATGGTTTGGTGGTTAAATTTGCTGTTCTTCTTGCTCTACACCCATGACACTCTCCATTCCTTTTGAAACAACTTTACCAATGTCCTGGCCTAATAATTATGGCTGATTTAAAATGAATATAAATATGTAAACATTGTTTATCTTACCAATTGAACGACAAGACACTTGTATACTGAGAAGGAAAGGAGGATATGTAAAGGCAAGTCGACATAACATTGTGGAGACTTTCTCCTTCCTTCTTTCCTGCCTTCCTGCCTGCCTGCCTGCCTGCCTTCCTGCCTGCATGCCTTCCCTCCCACCTTCCTCTATTCCTTGTTTTCAGTTCAGGATGTAAGAGAATCAAGTCAGAGGTTCTGTTCTGAGCTTTTCCACTGATCTGTTCAATGAGCTTGGGCTCCTGACATTTGGCTTTGAGTGTCAGCTACAAAGCATAATTTGAAGCCAGTGGGAGCAGCTGAGGAATAAACTACTACCCAATTCATAGAAGGGCATCAGAGTCTGACCTGCTCTATTTAGCCATTCATTATTTCTCTAATATCTGTCAATGGATATTTTTGGATGCTATATAGGTACTTAGAAACATATTCCTAAATCATGCTAAATAATTTCAGGTTGTGCTGTCAGATTGCCTGATGATTTCATTCTGGAATTTTTGCAGGATCTGTATTCCTTTCCTGCTTCTTACTGCTGAAGGGGGGGGTTATCTATATAATGGATAATGTTGTCACCCTTGATATTCTCTCTCACAAATAGTCTCCCTCTGTCTTCCAGCTTATTCCACAAAGAGGTGTGTTAGAATACTGGGCTTTCTGAAAAACATCATTGAAAGAGTTGTCTGCCATTGATGTGTGCCACTTCTTAAATCCCAGATGGGATAACAGAAGTGACTCTGTCACTGAACTTGAGCCATTATTGAAAGACAGCATTTTACCTGGGTTGCTGTCAGGAAAACAAATATTGGAAATCCACTTCCCACTAGCCAACAGCCGAAGCACTCCTCACTTGTATAAAACTTCCCTTTTGCTGGAAATAGAACTGCATTTCCTGAGCCCAGCATTGAGCATTTTAGCCTTGTTTTAATACCAAGTGGGTATTAATGAGCAATGCTGCTCAGATTAACAGGCAAGGAAAGAGGCCCAGTATTCCAAAAGCCACGTGCTAAATATCTGAACAGAATGATGGGCTGGGAATGAGGAAATAAAGGCTGTGCTTCTGTTTCTGCAGGTGAACCCCTGTGTAACTTTGGACAAATCACTTTCCTCTCTCAATCTCTATATCTAAAGATGATAAGCTTAAATAGATGGTAAACTTGAGAAGTGAAAGTGGTGAGAATAATTCAAGTAGAGCAGTATCAGCCACATCTCTGCCTGTGCTCATTGCTGGTTTTTTGAATATTTGAATGCTCTGTTTTGTGTGTGAACTAACGTAGGGCTATTTGTTTACCCTTGAAAAATAGTGCTAGCTGTTTACTGCTTGTGTGAGGGTTAAAATAGGAGAGGCAAAGGAAGGGAAAGGGCAAGTAAAAAGCTTTACTTATATGAAAGTGAAATAAAATATGCTACATGAAAATGACAATAGGAATGCACACCATTTTAAGATGACAAGTCTGGGAACAATCTTTAATTTAAAGGGTCTTATCCACAGTTTTCATAAAGAAATGTTAATTAAAAGTGTGATGACATGTTTGGGATTTAAAGGAAATCATTCTGCAAAGGATTTATAGCAATCACAGCTCCAGAGCATTAGGATTACAGATCCTTGTGCTGTTCCTTTTCAGTGATCATGTGATTGGCCTGCTGTTAAATATAGCTCCCATTTAGCGAATTGAGACAGGCATGGGAAAGGTAGGGAGAGTTTCCCTGTAACCAGCAGGATTTCAGAGGTGTTGGAGATTATACAATTCATTAGTTTTTACATAAGATCAAAGGGAAAGAGGAAGTCTTAATTTGGGCACCAACTGCTACTGTCTGAAAGTCTTGCAGATTAACTGAGAAGAGAACATGTGCAGTGCTAACTGCTTGTGTTAGAGCATGAGACTATTGTTTTATATCTCACTAACTCATTGTTCTCTTCCCAGAGATAATTCTCACACTTAAGACCTTCAGAGATAGTTATGTCTATTGTGAATAGTTCAGCAACCAGCTGGCTCAGAGGTTATTGCCTAAGCATCTTTCCCTTGGTCTAATCCCCTGCAAGGTTTTTTCTGGGCAGTGTTATTAATCTAAAATGACTGCTAACTGACTCCTGTGTCAAACATTATTCATTATGTGCTTTAAATGCTTCCTGCAGAGGCCAAAATAAATTTTGCTTTTTTAAAAGCAGACCATAAGGAGTGCCCATGTAGGATATTTTCTAAAAGATTAGACTGAAAATGGCAGTTTAGATGAGGAGGGGAAAAATTGTCTTCAAAACAAAGCTTTATAATTTACCAGGGACATACAAAATGGACAAACCTCCGTTACCAAAACCCACTTTTTATACAGAATTATCTATAAGTTGCTCCTGTAAAAGAAAACATGCAGCCTTGCAGGGCAGGAGAAATACTTTTATGAAGACATGGAATTAGTGACCTTATTAGAAAATTAAGACCAAATAAGTAAAATTCTTAAAAAACAGTAATTCTTTTGTGTCTGGGGTTTTTTTCAGGTGTCACTGTGTTGGCATAAAGCATGAGGGGTTTTTTGTGTCAGTGACACTGACGAGCCTTGCATGTGTAATGGCAGTATGGGAAGAGAGACAGATAGATTTGAATAGCAATAAGGTGGGTTTTCTTCCAGTGTGAAAAGAGCACAGGATTCATGTGTGCTGAGATGAAGTATAGCCTTGCTGCACAGTGCAAATATTTAATGCTGTTCTAACTACCCCCTGGTTATTGGAGTGTGACAGTTAATAGCTGTCAGCTGCCAAATGCAAAAGTTAAAAAATGAAGCCAAGTCAAACTCAAAACCCACAAATCATAAACGTGCTGTAGCTTAGCAGGCAGATCATCTCCAAAGTTTAGAGTCATGTGGACCTGAGCTGCCTCTCAAGTGAGAGAAGGATTGAGTGCATCTGTCTTCAGGTCCTCACTTTGCCAGGTACTCACAGGCAAGTTTTGGCTGGGCTTTCTGCCTCCCAAGGCCCTGGCACTCCCAAGTGACATTTGTAAAGGAGGATGAGTAAGGGCTGTAATGAAGAAAAGCAAACATTATCATTATTCTGGATCAAATATCTCAAGTCAGTGGTGCAGTGTAAATGTGTAAAAAATGGAAGAGCTCCTAAACTGAGTGTGAGAGAAATTGTGTGCTTAGAAAGCCTCCCTGTCTGTGGTGCCATGGAGATGGTAACACTGGTGTAAAATATTGCCCTAAAAGAAGCATTACTGTGGAATAATAACAGCATATGAGAGAATATTTCAAGAAAAGTTCAGCTTGAAAATCATCTCTCATTCTACCTATTATTTTTCTTATCCGTGCTACAAGTAAGACTTCACTGTACTTTAAAATTGCTCTACTTGGAACATACCTAGTTTTTGGGTCCCTGGGAATAGTTACATTCCCTCATCACCTCTATATTTGCTGGCTGTTCCTCTGTGGTGATAATTACCAAATGTCTGTGATTAGAAGGCTATGCTGCTCTGGCTACATGGTGTCCCTCCAGAGGACAAGGCAGAGTTCAAACACACCTCCTGCCTCAGTTAGCTTTATAAAAAGAGTAGGTTTGGGGTTTTTTAAGAGGTGAGGCAGTTACCAATCACAATAGCTGTTTTCAAAAAATTAGATTGTTGTCAATCTGTGGATCAGTAAATTATAAATTAAATCATTGATCTAACTTTGGGATTCATTTTCAGAGATATTACTTATTTTGGGGTCCATTAATGGCACTCAAATAACTTGCAGAAATTCCAGGCTTCTTCTATCAGCCTCTCACATGGACAGACCTATTTTAGTCTGGCCTGTCCTAAAGCATAGCCAGCTGCTGTGGCTGTCTTGCAGGGTAAGGACAAAGCTTCCCTATTTGTCTCCCAAGGTCAGTACAATAACAAGCACATTTTATGTCTGATAGTAAAAAGCATTTGTCAGTGCAACTTTTGCATTCCCTAAATGGTGACAGATTTCACAAGATGAACACTCTGGATTTGGGGAAGGCTGTGCTTCAGATACCGAGTGTTTTGCATGTAACATGTATGTATGTAATATATTCCATTGCCTGGAATTAGCAGTAAAACAGCCTTTTAAGACTTCATGTTTATTATGCACCACAATCTTTCAGGACAAAGCAAGAAACAAGATTTTAGCACATAACCCAGCAAATTCAGCTTGGGAAAGGAAGAAATTAATTTAGAATGACTTGTCATAGTGTGTTTACTATAGAAATTTATGCGAGCTCAGAAGTTAGCCCTTCTACCCTGCAGCAGCAGCAGCAGCTTAAATTGGGCCATGGGAGTTTCATGGAATAGAGAGTTATTTGGGTTTCCCTGAGGCTTAGAGTTCTGCCCTGAAGAAAGCTTTGCATATTGTTGTTTCAAAGAAAAAAGATAATTGTGGTGTGCTTGGGTATTAACTTGCACACTATCAGCGACAGCTTTGCAGTTTGTGTTGACATACAGAAGTACTGTGTCATCCTGAGCATGACAGATCTGTTCACCTCTTCCTGACACAGTGTTTGCTTGTCCCTCTTCATCCTACCTACAAAGTCATAAGGAGTATGTTTTATTTATTCTAGATGAGGAAAGTTTTCCTAATGACCTCCTTTTTCTAAAGGAGATAAAGATGGGGCAGTGGGGAAGACATCTCTTCTGTATCACAGGAGAGAAAATCTGAAGACTCACTCACTCTTTGATGAACTGAGGACAGAAGAACTAGCCTGTGCTAAAAAGGCCAGTGAGATTTCTAACAACCCATTGTTTCTTATGTCTCTTCCTATATTTCACACAGCAGTGAGAAATCAACTCTGTTACATCAGCAGGGAGCCCTGGGACTGGCCTCTTTGATTTAATTTGCTTTAATTCTTGTTCTTTAATTTTCCATGGATATAACCTGCCCATGTCAATGCTGTGGTATCGAGTGGGAGCAGAGCACAGGGCATTTGCCCTTGCAGCCCCAGTCACAGCAGAGTTGTGCAGCTGTTGGGTAGCACACAGGGCAGAAAGGATCACAAGGGATTTGGGTTACTTCCCCTCCAAACATCACTGGCAAAAAGAAAACAGACACAAATGCCTGTTGCATGGACCTCTTGCCTCTCAATTCTGCTCATTTCACAATTCTGTTTGGCTGCCCCTTTCCTTCCAAATCCTAGCTGTGAATACCCAACTTTAAAAGGAAAGTGCTGTGGAAAGGGCCTTCGTGCAGGACTCCCACCGGCTGCCACTCCTGCTGAAATAAAAAGATTGCAAGAAGCAAGAATTTGAATGAAGGACAAACGTCACATATGCTGTGTGCTCCAGAGGACAAATGCTGCATACAAAATATGTTTAATTGCTGAGTTAATTATCCCACTAAAGTCTAAATGTTGGTTTTTGGCACTCCCCCCCCTCCCCTCAGTTGTTTACTTTTATCAGTTAGAAAATAAAAAATCAATGTCATGAAAAACATAATTATATTCCTACTAATCTGGAGTGTTTTCTCATTTGAGTACTGCAGTCTGATGCATTTTATCACTTTCCATCAGATTATAGCAGTGGAAATTGCCAGCTGAAAGCTATGGCTTGAGAGCAAAAAGGTGGAATAAGCAAACCCGCCCCAAAGCCATGTGCCTTGCCAATCAAATCTTATTCCTAATGACAAAGCTTCTGTGATTTCCTTTTTGACAATACATGAATAGCTAGTGAATAATTGGTTCAACAGGAGCTTCATTACAGTCCAAAAGAGAAAGCAGGATATTTCATGTGAATAATTTGGAATGATTGGTAAAGATGAGGCATTATTATAGGATTGCCTTCTGCTTCACAGTCAGAAACATGCAGCCTCTTCCTTGTTGAAGTATGAAAGCATTTTGTAAATAGTTCTGGGTACTCCCAAGTGGTGGATGATCTTGCTACTCAATGAAATGACTTTTTGGTTGTTACTCTTTATGGATTAAACACATTCTTTACACAATTGGAACATAATTCAGCTTTGTCTGGAGAGCGCAGCTGTGGACACATCCTCCCACTCTCAGAACAAGTTTTGGTGTAAGCTTTGGGTGCTTCTCCTCCACTGCAGCACACAGGGTGGTGATGCTGACCTGCAGAAACCCAGGCCCTGTGCCTGTCTCTTGGCTCCCCCCCATCACACTGCTACACTCTGTGCTGGGCTGGAGAGGACAAACAAGGGAAGAGCCTGAGGCTGTCCTCAAGGGCTCTGCCACTGTGGTCTTCCAGCTGGGCAAAAGCAATACAGAAAGCTCAGCCAGGTCAGCAGTGAGCGTTGCCCAGCAGAGTGACCTGAGGGCATTTAGCAGAGTGGATGAGCCTGTGTCAAAAACCTGCCTCAGCAAACTGCTCCCTCAGCCCTGCTCCCCTACTCTGAACCCCATGAAGCAGGGCAGTGCTGTCCAGCAGGGTTCTACCAAGTCAACTACGCAGATACTCACACCACACTCCTGTCAAGGTGGGGAAAGGCAAAAGGAGCAAAGATGAGCTTTCAGGAATTTCAGCCCTAGGACTGAGAGCTGAAACCCTGTAAACACAGGCCTTTATTTTGAATTGCACCTCTGGGCTCCCTCCCTTGTGATGAGAGCCCAATCCTGCCAGCCCCAGTATTTCTGACTAGAGCCAATAAACCGTATGGCCTTGCTTGGGGATTTCATATGCTCCTAGATTTGCCCTATGGCATCCGAAACTCTACATATACCTCAGATTTTAACAACCCCCTGTTTTTTAAAAGGAAGGGCCAGTTAATATCTTTACCTTGCAATAGCAGATGCTTCACTCCAATGAAAAATCATTCAGTGATTCTGGCAGCCCCTAAATTGAGTTGCCTGACTCCAGCCATCTTGGATGAATGTGAACTCAATGTGGGAAACTCCGCAGTGGAGCAGATGTCTCCTTGTCTGTACTCCTGAGGATAATGAAGCCTTCTCCAGTACGTAATCCCAAGACATCATCTGTGAAGCTTTTAAACAGTCAGTGAATGCATTAAAATATCACTTTAAAGATAACCTCATAAGGTCATTCAGTCTTGAGGCAGTGCTTTGTTACTGATGCACAGTGTCGGGGTGTAGGAGTTCAGAATTTCTTGCTGTCTGTTGAGTCCTTTTTAGGTTGAGTCAAAGAGGGCCTTGAGAATTACCAGTAGGGTTCTCAGTACCCCCAAGGAAACAAACCCACATCCCAGCTGGACCTTTCCTCAGAGGTTCAGCAGTCTGTGCCCCATCAGGACCATGGTATGAAGGCAGGTCTCGAGGAGAGCATATCGGGTGAGCATCTGGTGAGAGTGTCCATATGTGTGCCAGTGGACACACATGCCCTCCTGCTCTGGCCTCTGCCTGTTTTGACAGGAGCCAAAAACCAGGGAATTGATTTTTCACCCAGTGTACCCACTATAGCGCAGCACAGTTATGCTGATGTACAGAGACATACGCTACCTGCCAGAATCTGGCTAATTCCTGCCAAATTCATGACTGTAATAAATAACAACAGCAATGTTGAACATGATCCTGCTCCTCTAGGCAGTGAATAAAACAGCCTTCCCAAATCAGAGGCTGTGGCCCGATGTCAAGTGGCTGCAACCCAGCCAACTCGGAGCAGCTGAGGAGGCTCCGTATAGCAGAGGAGATTCACTGCAGGGTAACTGACAGAGGGGGGAGCAGGTTTCATTTGCTAGGAGTGCCCATTGGCATGGATAACAGTTAATCTGAGTTGTCCCTGTACCATGCTAAGGCTCCTCACCCCATGTGTGCTTCAGATGTGGAGCACCACACTATCCCTGCAGGACTGAGAAGCTCCAGAGGGTCCAGAGCCTTGGCAGACCATCCTCCGCAGGTTTTGAGGTTACAGGCACTGCCCATGTTCATTTCCATATCCTTGCAGCCTGTTTTTTAAAATATTTACCCCATCTCTTTCTCTTTTACAGGTCTTCAGGTAGCTGTTCAGCCAAGTGTGTATTGCTGGCATTAAATAGTCCTGCCTGAGATGAGAACTCATAGCATCAGGATTGATATGTGAAAAACATCAACAAATTCAGGACATGCAGCACCAGTGAGCAGGATTTCTGTGAACAGTTTGGCCATTCATTAACAAAAAGAAAATATTTGTCATCACTTTTCCCCAGAATGTTTTTACAATGGCAGATGCTACCTGAACTGGTATTTGTGTTGCTGAGCAAGTGAGCAGCATCCTAAGGAAATAAATACACAGGCAGGTGTGCAACCATGCTCATTTGCTGCTTTTTTGAGGGCAGGAGAAGGGTGATGTAATTAGCAGACACATGTTTAAATTTTTAATTAAGAGTTTTAATGGATTATTCACTGCCTACCAGAACACACATGCTCTTAGTTTCTCACTTTTTCAGTCTGGGTTCCTAAGGAAACCAGGCTTAGTCAGTCATGCTGCCTGCCAGCCAGCCAGCCTTCCTTCCTAATCAGTGTTGAACTCTTTCGGGTTCATGGCAGGCAAACACCACTTTTCTGGCAAAATCATGACTGCATCACAACACAGTGGTAGGAAAAGGTCTGAGCAGCTGCAGCAGAGTTTAGCAGTAGGCACAAATAGATGTCTTCCAGGAATGGGGCTGAATCTCCAGCAAAATCAACAGGGGCAAAGGGAGGAAGGCATGAGAGGAAAGAAGGGGAAGAAGAAAAGAAGATCCTGATGGGTTGGCCACAGCTTCCCCAGACCCTCTCTGTCTTACTTACTGTTCAAAGAGCAATTTTTAAACCTTTAAACCTTTTTTTTTTTTTTTTTTTTTTTTTTTTAGTCTCATGCCACTTTCTGGGGCAGTGATATTCTTTATGGCACTTGTGTGATACCCACTAGACTCCAAGAGTTCTAAGTGCCACTGCTCTCACAGGTGGTTATTTTCTTCTGCTTGTGAATTCATGGCATTATTTCCAGGACACCTCAATACTTTGTGTATAGGAAGGCTGGAGGTCTAAGAAAAAAAGTTCCCAAAGTGTCCAGACCAGCGTTCTTATCCCCGGGACAGTAGAAACAATGTAAGACTATTCATTTTCTCCTCCCATGGTTCAGTATCAATTAGTGGTAGGTTTGATTCCTGGAAAAATCCACCATTTCTGCTCTTCTGTGAAGGAAAACAGATTAACATTTTTGCTGAGATCATCAGTCTTTAAAAGCTGTGGAGATTTTGAGAGGAGCAGCCTGTCAGGAAGCAGCAAGAGCTGGCTCTCTGCAAGGAAAGGTGAGCTGGAAGCTGAGCACACCATCACAGCCAGCAGGGCAGGAGTCTCACCAGTCCCACAGCTCCCCAGTGAGCCAAGCAAGGCAGGGCCAGTGTGGGGAGCAAGGATCAGGCACAGCCCTGAGAACACCAGGCAGGTTCCTGGTGAAAAGGCAGGTCTGAGACCAGGCTGGAAGTCAGCTCCAGCTCAGGGTCTAGGTCCAGAGGAATGGGTCCAAAGGCAGGGACAGGCATGGATGCAAAACAGCAGGAGCTTTAGCTCAGATGGGGCCTGATGGAAGGGGCTTAGCTTAAAAGGGGCTACAGGAAGTGGTATCAGCCCTGGCTGTGTCCAAGGCAAGCAAAGAAGTGGGGCAGCTCTCGCTCTGCAAGCTGCAAACTGGCCCTGAGCCCAGACAGCCAAACAGCACTGCAGGGGACACGCTCTCAGGGCTGTCAGGGCCCTCACACAGGGCCCTCATCTCTCTGTTTGCCCTTGCTGAAGCATGGAATAAGTCAGCATGTTGCTTTGTGGTGTGGAATGGTCCCTGATGGCTTTAAATCCCATAATTTTCCCTTTTGGATTTAGGCTTGCCAGATGTAATTGCTGCTTGTTGCCTGGTGGTCTGGCAAATGATTTTTCCAAACCTATGGGGTCTGACAAAATCATGAGGCTACTCAGCACCTGCTGGTGAACCTTCTGGTGGATATGGGATGGAGAGGACCCTGTGTTTGTGCTCGATGTGAGATGGATGACCACCTGGGCAGTCCAGCTGCAGAGTCATCAATATTAAAGCACAGAAGCTGATCAGCCAGAAATGAAGCACATTGTTACAGCCCCAAAAAAAATAAAAACTAAAAATAGGAAAACAAAAAAAGAAAAAAGAAAACAAACCCAAACTAAACACCAAGCTCTTTCTGTACGTGCACAGTTTAAGTGGGGAAAGTGATTCCACTTCACCCATGCAGCCCGTGTGCCCTCAAGGCTACACAAACACACCTGGCTGCTGGACTGGGGTCTTACTTGGGATCTGATCTCTCAGACAGCCCCAGCACAGTATAAAAAACCTGAATGTTGCAAAGCAAACTGGCAGAGAATTCCTAGCACTACAATACCAGAAGATTCTTGTCCCATAATTGGGATCTGCATATTTTTCTTGATTGTTTTGCTGCAAAATGCTTCAGTGAAACTACAAAGGATATATTTGACACCTATAGCTGAGAGAGTTTTTCTACATCATTTACCAAAGCAATGTTTTGTGTACCATCTATCCTATTTGCTACAGGAATTATCCATGCATTAACACAGTATACAATCACTTTCATTTTCGTTGCTGTTGCACTCTCAGCTCCTGGGTGAGGTTGTTTAGGAATTCCCTGCCCCTGAGGTGCGTGGAGCTGACCCTTTGCTCTGCACTGGCACCGTCCTGCGCTGAGCTGCGCGCAGGAGGGTCCCTTCTGTTTGCTCCATTCCGGGATGGCCGAGGGAGGGATGAGTGCTTGACCTGGGCTATTGGTTTGCCTCAGAGGTTCTGCTTAAATTCCAGGGCACCACAGATGCCTAAAGGCCTCTCGCACACTGCTGCCTCTCTGTCAGAGCTGCCGTTTGGAGGGATGCGGGGAGTCTCTCATTCAGACTTGGTGAAAAGTGCGTTTACGCTGCAGCCAAACAAGATCCAGCCTGAATCTGGCTGGAGAAACAATCTTGGAGCCTTAGGATCTCTCCCTGGTCCCCCAAATCACTTTTGTAGATAAAGCATTGAACACAAATGCTGTAGGAGCAGAGAGAAATTACTGATGTTATGATTCTTCTCAACTTACTTAGAGAATACAGCTGGGATCTTCAACTTGTTACTGCACGTTTTGCTGGTAAGCTGCTTTGTTTAGATTTTTACATTATTTTAATAGCCTATATAAAAACCATATATCATAGCACCAAAAATATGTGTGCATATGCATGTATGAGCATGTCTCTACAATTTTATAGAGATATAAAGTCATTTGGTTTCGAATATGAAAGTTGTCTTCTTAGATTTTTTACATGTAGTGCCAGCTTTTCAAGGTCCTGGCTTAAAATAATTGTATTCATCTAGGAATAAGATTGCATTAGACTTATGGGACAATTTTAAGACAAAAAAATGCAAAATACAACATAGAATTGAAAATATAAGATACATTTTGCCTTCTGTCCATTTCAAAACCCATAAAATAGAAAAAAACCCGAAAACTAAAAAAAAAAAGCCAACTACAAAAACCACAAAAAAACAACCCAAATGAACAAACACCAAACTTGGAAATCAGCAGCTGGTAGGGAAAAAACTTCTTCCAGGCTTCCTTTCTACAGGAAAGCATATATCAAAAGCTGAAGTGAAAGAGAATAGGAATATTTGGCTGGAGTTCAGGCTGGTTCTAATAATGATTCTTTCAAAAGACTATTTGAATTCTTATAGCCGAAAATATTTGCCAGTCTTTTTCCATGTGAAATGTTATAAATCAAAAGGCAATGGATATTGTAAAAAGTCCTGAAAGTATATAGATGAGTTTTCCACTGAATATCCCAAATCCTGGAAATGTCACATACCCTTTAATTCATCCTTGCTAGCACCTTCCATGGAATATTGCCTTCATGGGAACTGTTCACATACTCAGATATTTGCAGTGGCATTTTTGTGCATGGCAAACTCTTGTAAAATGTAAGGTTTTCTTTTCCCTGGCAGTGCAATATGCAAATACACTCCACTGATGCACAACTGAGCCCACTTAGTGCAGCTTATCATACTGAAATAGCCTCATCAGTGCAAACACCCAGCATCCTCTTACCCAGGCTGTAATAAGATCTCAATGACATATACACGGGTTTGTAGGATCAGATTATTATTTGTGTAACATTAAAGTCCTGCTCTATTTGGCAGGCCAATATATGGCACTCCTCATGACATTTAGGTACCAAGAAAACTTGAAGACACAATGCATCTCTCTGGGAGAGCATTAACAGCCCTGACCAGGCTCAGCTGGAGCAACCCCACCACTCCAGCCCTGCCCCAGAGCCCCATTCCAGCGCAGCCCTGCTCTGTAGCAGGAGCTCAGCTGCAGCCAGACCTGTGCCTGGCCATGGGATCTGTTTTTCCAGCCCACAGCAGCTCTGCAGCTTGGCCTTGACTTTGGCCCTGCCTCATCAGCATGGCCCTGCCAAGGATTGCTGGACCCAAGGATCCTGCCAGGCCTGACCTGGGACCTGCCTCATCACCACAGACTCGCCTGGTGAGTTTGACTTTTGGGTACAATAGCAGGGTCTGCCCTTCCCTGCTCCCTTGCTGCCAGTCCTGAGATACCCTTTAGCTCTTGGGGTGCAGGGAGCAACTGACCCTTGCTGCTCCCTGACGTGGTACCAACCTCTCACTGTGTGTGCCCAGCAACAAGAGAATGAAACTAAGGGATGAGTTGCAAGCTCAAAAAAGCTTGTTAATAAGGGAATCTGTGTCTCAACACCCTTGCCACTATTAGGATGGGCCACATGAAGGATTTTTTCTAGTGTGTTTCAGATTCTGCTTCAGCAGTATGAAATATAGATCATTAATTAATTAGAAACAATTCAGTTGCATGATCATAAGATTGTTTTTCTTTCCATGAATGGATGTAACTCGTCTGTCTCTGTCACAAGTGCTTATATTTGTCTCTTGGGAGGGTTAACTCTGTCTAGCCATAGGAAATAATAATCCTGCCTTCTTAAATACAGCCGTAGGGCTGTCCATGAAGACTTGTACTAGATCAGTGACAGGCTGCTGTGCCCAGCACCAGGAGGCCAAAGTGGGCAGAGCAGAATCACAGGCTGGAGGCCTGAGGAATCTGCCAGCTCCAGCTCTTAAGAGTCCTTCTGATGCCCCTCAGTTGAGCTGCACATCCCACACAGCCTCCCTGTTTGCTGAACTAGCAATGACTGCTCTGCTGCACTGCAGTTCTTCATAAGAGAAGGCAGACTTTGGTCGCTGGCTGACACCTGTCTGTCTTGAAGTATGTGCATGGTATGGAGTGCAAATTTTCTGGACTTGTGCTGAAGAAACCTTTATCAGAGGATTCTGGAGCTTCTTGGTGTGCACGGGGAATGATTTTATTTCTTCACTGCATATTTTGTGAACTGTCACATCTTTTGATCTTAAAAAAAAAGCTCTACTAAGCCTCATCAGTTCATAAAGCAGCGTTGAAAAATGTAAGATGCTCTTGAAATCAATTGTTGCTTAAATCCATGTGTATTTTGCAATGTCTAAAAGCTTCTTTCCCCACAACCTGGAAAAGATGAATTTAAAAACCAAGCAAACACCATACCCCTGCAGCTCCCCCAAGGTCAACATGTAGTCATTCAACTCAAGCAGTCAGTCCTGCCTGTAAAGAGCAACACACTTTAATATTGCTAGACTCATAATGGAGATCACAGTGGTGTCAGTTCTCAAATCAAAGAGAAATAAAGGCTCGTGTTTCTGTCCCAAGAGAAGGCAACTGGATTTGAAGGGTTGTCAGTCTAGAAGTTTCAAACACAAACATGTACATGTGCCTGCAAAGTCAGTCTTCTGGATGTATGAATAACCTTTCTCTAGACAGGATAGTGTAGCATAAAACCCTCTGAATTGCAGTCTTTGGCACTACTGAATGTGGTGTAGTTTGTTCAAATCTTTCATTTAAAAACTATTTCAAAACAGAAAGGAAAGTCACTACAGGTTGCTTAATTGATTACTAGTGAGGAATATGCAAATTGCTTACCCAAGATAACCATTTGCAGTAAACACTAAGAAGAACTGATTTAGGACTATAATTAAGGTTGCAATGACTTGAAACACATTAAAGAAAGATTTAGATTGAGCATCAAGAAAAACTACCGGAAAGCTGCAAGGTGTGTATTCCATGAAATGTTGGGAATGTATTGGGTGAACCTCCACCCATATCACTTTAAGGTAGCTCACTGAGAAAAGGACACAAATGAATTACATGTTTGTTCTGGGCTTTCATTTGCACATCATCTTTAAATTTAAGTTCTGAATAACACATTTTAAGGAGAAGTCCTGATGAAAGAAATAAAGTTTACCAAGCTTTCCTCATTTGGATCTGTGTTCTCAGCTTCTTCTCTAGACCCTATACTTGGAGCATTTACGGAACTAAATCATCAACCCAAAACAAGTCACTTCTTTCTTCTTACTTTCTCTCAAAAAGGAAGGAAAAAAATCAGAGAAATCATGAAAATATTTTTAACTAGATAAAATAAAGGAAATTTCAAACTGAAGTAGGTCCTTCTGTTTAAACAGTAGTTAATGCTGTTACTGATTAGAATCACAGTAGTGCCTAGATGTCTTAGCTGAGATGGGTGGGGGGAGGGATAATGTCACTTTCTTTATACTCTAGATCAAAAAGACAGCCAAAGGAGGTATTACTGTCTCTGTATGATAGAAGATGAAACTCAGGGAGGTTAAGTGACTGCCTTACTGATAGGCAACCTGTAACAAAGATAGAAAATGAAGCCAAAGCTTCTGGGTTTCAGTTTGGTGCTTCATTCCAAACCCTTTCCCACTGCCAGGGAGCTTTGTTAGGGTAGGACTCCAAAAGGGTTTGCTGTTATTTCACCAATACATTTCTGCCTGTGTAAAGCAGGAACTACAGTGTTTGGAGCAGGCAGGCATGAATTGGAGCCAGTTAACGTAGCTGGCTGTGGGTTAATTCTTTATGAAATGAGATTGTTGTTCATGTGTGTCATGCAACTGCACTCAAGAGACCTGATTTTGATTGCTTGCATTACCAGCTGGGAAGTCAGAACTTTGTAATTTTAGAAGCAAAAGGAGAAATGTAATTTCCTGGACTTATAGATGATTTTTTAAAAGCAATTATCCAATGTCTATAGAGTCAACATGTAAACTCAGTGTTAATTCTTTTCTAAGAGGTTAATTGTTATAAGAAGAAGCTCATACAGCAATTGAAATTGAGTGGGTTCATCACTATATTCAGAACCCCACTCCCAAGCTGAACATCTTCTCTCTAATAATCCTCAGCATTTATACAGACAGGAGCATTTCTGAGCTTTGCCAAGAGTCAGGCTAATATCTTTCCTATTTTACGAACAAGAAAACTGTAGCAAGGAGCTTTCAGCACATCTAAATACAATGCCATGCCTTTAAAACTCAAAAGATCCTGCTGCCCACTATTGTATTTCATCTCTTCACCCATATTATTTCCCACTAGACTATTTGTCTCTGATAGTTTGGGATAGCTGTAGATTTGCAGCCAAGGAAAGATTGAGAAAAATAAGACAAGTGAAACTCTTAAAGAAACAACGGACTAGTAGGCTTATTTACTCCTTTCTGAAATATAGACATTCATTTTTCCTGGATCTAGTAAAGATAGAATTATTTTTCTTATATTCCTGAATATTTACAATTTACATAACTCTTCAACTCTACCTATGTTGTAATTTTAAGCAAATTACAGCATTTAATTAAAAAGTCAACTTTTGCTAATAAAAGCATAAAGTTTATCATGAGTGCTCATTCTTTAATATGCTGCCAGAATTAATAAAGAGAATTTCTAGTTTACCATTTAAATGGTATTCCAAATTCTACCACACCCAATTCTCAGTATAATGAGACCTCAAATATAATAGATAATATGATAATATCTTTTAAGAAATCCAAACAGGCCAGCAAGCCCCAAAATAGAAAATGCATATGTCCAATGCAAATAATTTCCCAATTGCTTTTTCACTTTTATTACTAATTGCAAAGTCTCCTATGTGTCTTGGCATTTGCAATGATAGCATTTGTGAGAAAGTTAGTTTTATGATGTAATGTGGGAATTTATTACATATATTTGTAGATTCCTTTTCTGTTAGGTAATTCAGTATTTGCTTTCTTTTTGATTCTTTTATGTATCCCTTGCTTCCCAGAAAGAGCACTGGGGCCACAGATGAGCTCTTTATTTAACTTCAAATTATTTTAATTTAGTCCAGAGTTTCCAAAGATTAATTATTTGGTGTGTTCTACTTCAGATTGCTTCATTTGCAGGAAATTAATGTTCAGCATTACTTGGAAGTGAAGGAAAATGAACAGATCATTTATAACAGCCTGTCATTAATACCATGCACATATTTTTCTGTTCCTAATGACTGGGATTTTAAATCGGCCATACAAAATTAAGCCCAAACATGCAAACACTTAAGGTATGATAGTCAGCTCCTCTTTTTTTTATAAGGTTTGGGATTATTCCCTGAAGTAGGTGTGTAAATTCATAATTGCACATGAGTACCTAAATATCCCCACTAAAAACTTCCAGATTACTCAATTGCAGTCACATATCTTGCTCAGACCAAAGCAAAGCTGAGAGTTGATTGAGGTTCCTGGGAAGGTACCCACCTTCTCTCCCCAGAGTGTCTGTTCAGGCATAATTACATCTGTGATCACTCCCTACCCCGATACAGTGTAGCTTACACACTTTCAATGGCCGGTCATTTCTCGCACGTCTGGAACGTTCTTTGCACCCTCCGTGGGGCTGTTTGTGTGTGGGTGACAATCCAGGGGATGACTCACTGGATGCAAGTTAAGCATCCAGCTCCTGTCGAAAAACAATAAGAGTTGATTAACTCCCAGCTGAGCTTTTGAAAATATCCAACTTTGCTCTTAGGCCACCCTTCAGCTGAAGATAATGCATAGAGAATGCTACTAGTTTCAGTGGAGCAGAATATTCATCTTAGTTATTAGCTCAGGCAGCATGATATCTCACTTAGCAGCAATAAGCTGTGTTAAAAAAAAAAAAAAAATCTGGCAGCCCAGAATTAACAGAGTGGGTGAAATTCTGTGAGGAGAGAGAGAGAGAGGCAGTGGTGGATGTTACAGAAAGACACAGGGTCTGATTATCCAGGCGTTGAGAGGGATAGGGGAAAAAAAAGAGGGGATGTTCTGCAGCTTAATTAATGGAAAGAGGCTTGTGCATCTGACAGCAGCCCCTCTGCAAGGTGAATTCTTTCATAAAGAGCCTCATTCATGAGTTGCCAAGACATCCACAACCTATTCTTGAATCCACACAAAAATTAAAAGAAAAACAACTGACTGGCTAATTTAGCGACTTGCAGGATGCAGCTGGTGCTACTGTTTTCATGAAAAAAAAGGCCTTTTCCCTTCCACCTCCTAACCATTCCAGTCTTCCTCCCCACCCCCAGCTATTTTGTATCCTGCTGCACCAGTGAGGAGTGTGACAACTCCTGACTTAGCTGGCACTGTGGGATATCGAATAACAAAGGGGAATAATATCAGGATAACAGAGGGGATCTGGCCAGCACTAAGGAACAAGCTCACAGCTTGCCCAGGTCCTGCCATCAGCTGAGAAGTAGAACTTCCCTCTTTTTCTCTTTTTACTTTAGTTTTTCTTTATTAAATAAACAAAGGCCTTCATTATGCTGGATAATGCAATTTGCACCTTGAAAAATCCTCAGCTACCTCTCCTGCGTACCCCTGAGGAGACCGTTTGTGTAGTTCTATGCGTACGAAGAAGACACTTCACATTTCCAGCACTGATATGTGATTACCTTGGTTCTTCCTAGCTTCTACTTCACATTTTCATATTACCTGACACAAAAAAACAAGTCTCTCCTGCCCTCCAAATCCCTTTTCACTGAGATTTTTCTTCCCAAAGGATATTTAATACAAAATCTTTCTGTGCATGATGATAATTTAACAACTAGAGTTAGTCAGGTTGGGAGCCCTAATACAAGCAAGCCAGTGGTGATTTTTAAGGGAACATTGAGCAGATCTAAAGGTTCCTGAAAGGGTATTTGAAATGATGTGGTGTATTGCCACCTGACTCTGACAGGCCTTCTAGTCTAGCTAACAGAGCTTGAGTTGCTGCAGTACCGGCAGCTATGGGAAGTGACTGAAATAAATTGTTTGTGCAGTCAGAGCTTTATTTAGCAAAGGAACCTCACAACTAATGCTGCCAACAAAGAACGTAAAGAAAACATCTCACAGACACCACTAAAAATCCAGCTGGAGATAGCAGTGTGGTTCTTGACACCAGTCAAACTCTCTTGGTTCAAGCTGCAGAAAGAAAAGACTAGAGTGGATGTTGCTCAATTTCCAAACATTGCAGAGCAGACCAAAGGTTTTTCTAAGCCTGGGCTTAGCAGTTTCAGAGCTGGTTTGCCACATGGATTATTTCCCAAACTCCCACCCTTAGTGAGAATGTTAGTGTGCCAGGAGATGCTGAGCAGAATTTCAAAGGGGAAGTACTGCAACCAGCTTTGCAGTAGGTGAGGGTTTTCACTGTCCGCTGAGTTTGAAAAGTGGTTGTTGTGCCTATCAGTCACATTTCTTAGAACTCTGGTGCTGCCGTACACCAAGAGATTGGTGTACACCAAAAGAAGTCTCAAAATTACATGGCTGGTAGCAGCCTCTCTGGTTATTAATAGGACTTAATAGGATTTTAAAACATATATAGTGGACACTGGATGAGAATGGGATTAACAAGAATATGGTCAAGCGTTCTCCTACCTTTTTCTCTCCGTGTTTCTTGGCAATCTTTGATCAATAAAAAATTGCAACAACTACAGATCTGGAAATTTTCCCTGGGCTAAAGCTGAACTATAATATGGTACACCCATATCACAGCTGGAAGTTGTGAGGATTCTTTCAGTTACATTAAGGACTGTCAGAATTCTTTCAAAGCTCAAAGTAACTTTATTTAGCAAAACTGCCTTTGCAGTCTCTTTTATTGACTTCTAAGTACCGAGGATGGCCCTCTTTTCATCTGAAGGGCTTAGCAAGTGTGCTACCTGCCTTTTTAGAGAAGCTTCCCCCTTCTCCCTCCCCCTTGCTTGTCCAGTTCGATCTGGAAAAAGTTATAAAAGTCATGTTCATTTAAACAGAGACCAAGAGAATATTCCAGCAGTATGGAGAACACAATGAGCTGTTTGGAAGCTGTGAAAGGGATTTGGTGTGAACCTTAAAATGAATCCCCCCTCTCATAAAGTGACAACCCAATATCCCCAAAGGGAACAGCAGGAGGGAAACCTAAACCTGTCACAAGTCAACCGGTAATGATTGGAAAGTTAATTACTTTAAAGCCCACAAAGACAAGCTGAGGTGTTAAAATGGCCCCTGCAAACATCAGCATCCTCCCCTTTCACCAGACTAACTAAACACAGCAGGACAGTAGCAAGAAGGACCTGAGCAGCCCCTGATTACAGCAGTTTTCACCACCTCTGAGTAAACTGGTCTTTATTCATTTTCAATTTCATCCTTTATCTTGTCAGCTGTCCTCACGAAGTATTACCATAAATGTGTATAAAAACACAAGGCTGCATCAAGTTCAGTGATGCTGGTTGGTACAGAGTCCAGCAATGTCCCAGCCCTCCTCTTGGGGTTAGCCTCGAAAACACCACTCTTGCACTCAGCAGCAAAAGCTTCCTGTCATATCAGTGCCTTTTACATGGCAAAAGGAGAAACTTAAATCCAGTACAGCTATAACTCACAATTTACTGTGGAGCCTAGGTGCTAATCCTTTTTTCTCCAGCAAATTTGTTTTGAGTCACACGTTATATTAAGATTCCATTTGTGAGGTTTAACACAAGATTAGCAGGTGTTTCAATGTGAAGCATATAGAGGTTAAATACATTGGTAGGGTGTTTCAGATGATGATGAGCTATTGTTGTAAAAAACCCTATTGACACATTGGACCCAAAACAATTGATTGCCATTTATTAAAGCATCTATTAATCACTTAGTAATCCTTTATCATGCATAAATAGAACCTCCACATCAAATACTGTGAGACACTGTATATATGAAAGACACCATTTTATAGAAATTGTCATGTATAAGAGCCACCTGTTTTTTTTTCCTTCTCTGCTCTTAGCATTTTCCTTTGCACTCCCAAATTCTATTCATCCCATTGCTTCTTTAACTTGTAGCATAGTTAATGCAGCAAAAAGACTTGTTCCTGCTAAGGTCTGAAATGTGTGTTAACAGGCCAGCAGTTTCTTCTTCACACTAGCACAGGACCTCTGAAACTGGATCTTTTGTGCCCAGAGTAGACCCCTTAATACTCAGGTGCCCAGATTTTTCCTGAAGCCAGCATCCTCTTCTAACCACTTTGCTTTACACTTTGTCTATCGCTTGTTGGAGAACAAGAAAAATAATAGTCACCTAACAAAGCTCTTACAGGAACTAATTCATTAAGGATTGTAAAGTACTTTGATATAGCAGTGTGGGATATTTGCCAGAGTAGAAAGGAACATGTGGGATTTATTATAAACAGTCACTGTCTCCACCCCTGTGGGATGACAGCTGATCTACCACAAACACTTATTTCCAAATTACAGTATTATGCCAATTACAACTCCTGAGTTGAAACTGCTATAGCATTTACCTTATAATCTGCTAGTTTCAGGAATTAAAAAAACACCCAAATCAGTAAAATGGCAGCAGGAGACTATTTTACACTATTATTCAATTTGATTAAATGTAATAGATGAGACAGCAAATGATCAGAAAACATGCCCACAGGTTACTCACTTTGTGTGTATATAAATATATGAGTGTATATATTAATATAATCTGTGGTGTTTAAGTTGGGTGGTGATGCTCTGTTATGTGCAGCAATGCATATCCTCATACATAAACCAAGAAGCATTCTGCTTGTGCAGAGGAGTAGACGTAGTTTCATGGATTAATCTTTCAGATTAAATTAAAATATAAAAGGCTGGGGGAAAAAATATCACAAATGAAAAAAAAAAAATTAAGAAAAGGCTGTTTTAGTCCAGAAGGAATATGAGGCTGAGTTAAAGTTGCAGGGAAGCTGCTGGCAGGTGAGCTAAGCAGAGGAGGTGGTGCAGGTAAAGAATTTATGCATTCAGCTCCTAGGCAGGGACATGCTCAGGATGACTACAGGCTGGGACAAAATTCATGGCACTCTTAGGATGACTTTTCTCCCCAGGGTCACTTCTTTCAACAGCATATGCCAGGGGATGCAATATCCAGGTGACTGTAGTCAAATATGTGGTTGTGTGTAGTAATAATAGAAGGAACATCCTGGCTTGGTTGAAGTCATAGAATGTTTTGCCAGACTTTGATGGGGGCCAAGATTTTACCCTCCAGCATCTCCAAAGATAAATAGGGATCTGTCACCATACCAACATGGACAGCTACATAATTGTTTCTAAATATGTAACAGCCCCACTAGTTCTAATGGAATTGCATCAGTGATTAAACCCCTCACAGGGAAATTCTTAATATGGCAGTAATTTCATGCACGAGAATTTTCTTACTGATTTCAAGCAAGTGTTCAAACTCTAATTTGGTGTTCTTTTTTGTACACTGATGAATTTATTCTGCACATGTCTGGGCTTTATTTAAGCAGCAGTCTCCAGCATGTCTTACACCACAGCCATACAGAAATTTTCAGATTTTGATTTTTGAGAACTGAATTTAACTGAGACCATGCAGAGCCTTTACATTCTTGCTTTCTCTCACTTGTGATCAAAAAATAGCAGTGTTAGTGCATTTTTAGAATAATTCTAAGGACTTTTGAGGAGAGGCATATGCTTACTACGTACTCTACAATGTAGATGTACAATCATATATATTTTTCCATGGGGGGGGGGGGGCAAAAATCCTGTAAATAAGATTATTTGAAATATAATAAAAACAAAGAGATTAATAGAACAAAGTGAAATGGGCCAAAGTAGATCTTTCTACAAGCATACATGGGAAAGTTATTTTGATTTTAGATACCCTTTTTTAATATTAAGGACCTGATTTTAGCACATGGAATGGGTGTATTCAATGTATAAGTGTTTAGACACCTGTTACTCCTTGGGGGAATTAGTTTTACTTCATCAGTTTGCAGGACTTCTGGGAGAGAAATCCCACAAATACTGCCCATAAAAGACATACTAAAGTGTAAATTTTATTGTTTGCACTAACTTCCTTGATGGGCTTATTACTTTTCCATAGGTATTTTTAATATAGACTTGAGGGCATTTTCATACAATAAACCAAAAATATTTCTTATCTAGATGACAAACCAAAATGCTTATAGACATTCTCAGATCCAAAGCATTCCAGGTACTTAGGTTTCTCTGTGTAACATGCACGATCTCAAACTGAACTGCACTAAATTGCCATGATGCAGCTCTTTTGAAGTTATAATTTTGGAAAATAGTATAATTTACAGTGACAGTGGATCTGAGTTTGCTGGACGATGATTCATGTATAAAGAGTTCATGTGCTTAACTTCACAGTTTACATAATATCAGGTACAGCTGTAAATGTCAAGATCCGTAGAAGTCTCTCTGCAAACAAAAGGTTCTTGAATATGTTAAAAACTGGAACACAACAGCCAATGACATATCATCCTATAAAATTTATTTTTAGGAAAAGAGTTAAATTGAGAAGAAAGAATGTAATCATTTAAACCAGAGACTTTTGTTATTTTTCTCTGTGCTATTACTTATGTCTTCACGACACACTCGTAATTTCAAAATGGCCAAACATATTATCGAGTTTTCTCCACTGTTTTGTTTCCTGAGCTGGGATGTGGCCATGCCAAGTTTCAGTTTCAAGAAATTATTTTTATGTTTTTACCACTAACCAAGTTGTAAATTTCCCGGAAAGGAAAAAAAAAGTTTCTGATGGAAATGTTTACACAACATTCAGAATAGTGCTGCAAATGTGACGCTGTGCTACAAATTGTGCTGAAATGATTTATAACATTTCCAATAATTTAAAAACTATTTTAAATCACAGCCAGGTCCTGCATAATGCATGAACCTCGACGGATTCTCCAACAAGTATTAGGTCACTACACATTTCAATTTCCCTCTTTATGTTTAAAAGGCTGCATCTGGCAGTTAAAAGTCTAAAACCTCAGTCAATGGTTATGGTATGATAGATACATGCTGGAATATTATTTTCACCCGGTAGCTTTCTGTAAGTAGGTCATAGAATTTTACAGTGCTCTGAAACATCACCAAAGAGCTTCCTTACACAGGATCTCCAGCAACTGGCTCTGAAAGAAGTTGCACTAAACCTTAATGTTTTTTTTTAATTATGGAAACTTTGTTTCCTTACTAGTCTACATGCAGTGCATCATCTAGGGAAGATCTTCATAATTTTTTGTAGAAGGTCATTTTCCACCCACTCTTGAGGATATTTTTTAGAATTTTACTTTTATATTTTCTTATTCAGGACCAGATATTTTTAGAAAACTTTGCAGGCAGGCACCTAACACAACATGTCATCCACAAGATGTGGAAAAGAGGATGTTGAGGAGACATCTGCAACAATTATGTTTCAGGTTTGGGACAATGAGGAATGTCTATCTGTGCCTGCTTGAGTAGATGCTCAGGTAGGTACTCTGCCTTTCCCTCCCTTGTGTGGTACCCTATGGGATGTATCCCATGGTATTTTGTCATGCCATGCTTGGGTAAAAAGTGATGTTTGGGTGAAAAGTGCTGTTTGCTGGCCGTAGGTGAGAAAACCATCACAAGGAGTATTAAAACCCAGGAGTAGAACTCGATGGTTCTGATGGGTCCCTTCCAACTCAGCATATTCTGTGATTACTGAAAACTTGACATGGTGAGAGGCCTTTGGCAGCAGAGGTCAAGGCAGCATGGAGAAAACCGAGCTTTAAGTCCGTACGTGTTATCACCTTGTTCTTTAATATATATTCCTCGGAACATCTTGTTACATGTACAAACTCAATGGGAGGACAACATCTGTGATTTGTTCACGCTGCTTCCGTCCCTCGGACTAATTATGGAAGGCTCAAGCACAGCCCTCTTCCCCCGGCCCGGGGGAGCGTTCAAGCCCCAAAGGCTGCCTGCGGGGGTGCTTCCATCGACACAGCTCAAATCGCCCCACGTGGGACGGAAAGCCCAGCGCGACCCCCCGAGGGCGGCTGAGGGCCCCCGGGAGGCGCCGGTGGCCACTTCCCCGCAGCCGCCTTCCCGCCCAGGGGACGCGCCGCCCCCCAAACTTTATCGCCTTTCCCCCTTTCTCTCTCCCCCCACCCTTTTTTTTTTTTTTTTTTTTTTTTTTTTTTTTTTTTTTTTTTTTTTTTGAGGGAGAAAAGGTGGGGGGAGCTCAATTTCCCACTTGCCAACAGCAGATAAAAAAGTGGGGAGGGACCTCTTCTGTCACAGCCTATGTAGATTAACCTTTCAATTAGCTGTTATCAGGTCCTGTGTCTTAGCACCAGTCCTCCCAATCTGCGTCCGCCCGCACCGGGGAGGCTGGAGGTCTGGGGTGGGTTTCTGTTTTAATTTCTAAATTAATGATAATTGCTCGCGTGGCTCCCCTCCCCCGCCGAGAGCTGAACGCGTGTGTCTGATCTGCCCGTCCACCTTTTAGTATTTTGAAGTGAGAAGAGGAGCCCCGCGGAGGAGGAGGAGGGGAGACAAGGTATTCTCTCTGTATTCATCTTCTTTTTTCCCCTCTCGCGGAGGGGCTTAGGGAAGGTAACTGGTGCAATCAATCCGCTGGCTGGGGATTCCCTCCACCCCCTCCCCGGCTCGTCTGGCTCTCCTGGCTGGGTCTCTTCAGTGTGTATGTGTTTGGGGAAGGGGGTGGGGGGAGGCTGTGTTGTTGTTGTGTTCCTGGCTCTGCTTGCAGCCAGGAGAGAGAGCGAGCGGGCGAGCGAGAGACAGAGCGGAGAGAGCGAGCGAGCGAGAGAGAGAGAGGAGCCGCGATCGCGTTTCAGGGGCAGCACATTCCGCAGGAACCGCTGCTGCAGAAACACACACGGGCAGAGAAAGGAGGTCATTGCAAGCAAAGGGGGGAACCTGCATCGGAGGTTAGATTCCCAGGAGTTTATGCGGGGGATGATAGGGAGCATGCGATGGGGTTTGTTTTGCATTGGGTGACAGGCTGCAATTTGCCATAATAACCCCCTTTCCCTCCCCTCTCCCAGCGCAGGGGGCTTGTCACTAGGCTGGGTACTTTTTTTCCTTTAGCGTCGGAGGCTGATGCACGTGTTTGCAGACACTTGCGCTGGGTAAATGCATTGCAATGCTCTGCGTTTTGCAGGGGAGGGGGAGCAGCAGCAGGGGGTGATGGCTGGGTTGGATGGGGTGGGGAGAGGGGGAATGGAGTGGCGGAGGGAAGCAGGGGATGGCTGAGGTTTTTGTGTTGCATGTTCCCACCCTGTCTTTCTGAGGCGGCAATTGTTCCTTCGCAGACGGGGTGACAGAGAAGTCCCCGTGCTTCGCATGGCGAAACTTGCAGGGACCTGCATGTGGCTGCAGAGCCGGGAGTCATTGTCGTCGTCCCCGTTCCCACTCCCTCCTCCCTCCCTCGGCGGTGCGGGGTGTGTGTGTGCGCGATAAGCGGCTGCCAGTGCCAGGCACCTTGGGAGGGTTATGCTGGGAGCGTGCTGTTCCATCTCGCCCGCCCGGGCGAGTGCCAGGCTATGAGGCACGCGCGTGACGCTCAATATTTAAGCCGGCTCATTAGTGTGTGTCGCGCGCCCGCCCGCCCTGCCGAGCTGGTTCAGGCGGCCGCCGCCGGTGTCTCGGCAGCGCTCGCGCTCCCGAACAAACTTCGGGAGCGAGCGGGTGGGGCGGCGGCGGGGGGGGGGGTGGGGTGGGGAGGCCGGGGGTGGGGAGGGGTGGCGGACGGGCGGCAGCGGCGGCCAACGGGAGGGCGGGATTGCGAGAAGTCCCGCCCCCGCACCCGGCCGGTGGCCAATCGCGAGCGCCCGGGGCCCAGCGGGGAGGCGGGCGGGCGGGCGGGGCGCGCGAGTGTGTGGCGGCGGCGGCGGCCAGTGTCGGCCGCCGGCCCCGCCCCCTCCCGCCGGTGGGCGGCGCTGAGCGCGCGGGGAAGGGGCGCGCCGCGTGAGCGACGGGCAGCGCCCGCCAATGGGAGCGCCGGGCCGGTTGCCGGGCGGGCCGGGGCCGGTGTGGGCGGGTGACGGACAGCCCCCCCCGGCCCGTGAGCGCGCAGCGGCGTGCGCGGCGCGGGCCAATGGCGGGCGGCGGTGGGCGGGGCGCGGGGTAGGTAAGGTTTTAATGAGCCTCCATTGGGCTGTAATCAGTGTCATGTCGGATTCACGTTAAGTACAACAGGGCGAGACAAAATGGCGGCGTAGGTGCGCCGAGCCGCGCGCGGCGGCAGCGGGGCGGTCGCGGCGGCCGCGGGCGGCGCGGAGCGGGGCAGGCGGCCCGGCGCGGCCCGGCGGCGGGAGCGGCGGAAGAGCCGGCAGCAGGGGGAGCCGCTGCGGCGCCCGGAGGAGGCTCCTCCCCCCGCGGAGGTGAGTGGTACCGGGGGGGTCTCACCTGCCTCCCGCGGGGGACGCGCGGCCGCCGCCCCCGGCCCCGCCCGGCGCCCCGCGGTGCGGGTGCGCGCACGGCCCCGTCCCCCTGGGCTGCCCTGCCCGCGGGTCGCCGTGCCCCGGGGCGCAGAGCCTGCGGGCTGGGGGTTCCTGCCTCGGGAACGGCAAATCCCGGAGCAGGGCGGGCAGGGCGCAGAGCCAGCCCCGGCTTGGCCCCTTCAAATGCAACAATGCCTTGGCCCGAGGCTCTAGGCGTCGCACATCTCCGTGGCTGGGCTGGTACTGCAAAAACCTTAAGGAAGTTGGGGAGGGGAATAGTCCAGCTTGGCAGTGCCACGTTTTGGAAGTGATGTTCACATTGTGTGTTCTTTGCCCGGACCTCACCTCTCATACTCTGTCACTGAGCATTGAAAATAACCCCCTCTGGCAAGAGCAGACGCATAACCACCCCTGCTGTTGCAAACCACTATCCCAAGAAGGAATGTTTTCAGTTGACCTTTTTCCAGGTGAACTCTTGGCAGTGAATGTTACCTTTCCATATTTCCTGCTGTTCTCTAGTACTGTATTTTACAGTGCTCAGAACTTCCACAGGAGAAGGTGGGAAAGGTGAATTTGGGTGATTTTGCTGCTGTCATGTTGTGCTGATGCTGCTTCCTCTGGTGGCGCTTGCTGCTGTCATGTTGGAAATGATTTTAAGCATATGATCTCGAAGAAGCTTGTGGGGTATCTCAGAGCACAAGCACTTCCATCAGTTCGTTTCACATGTGCCACTCTTCTCTCCACATCCCCGAGTCTTTGGTGCAGTTTTGAAGTTACTGTAGTGTCTACACATCTGTCTTTTTAAAGCATATAGATGTGTCATTGCTCTTTCTTATTATTGGAAACCATATGCTGTGTAAAGAGTAATACAATAGCTGGCTTCATGACCTGAGTAATTTTAAGAGGGATATGCATGATGGGAGTCCTTACCAGGATCTGCTTTCTCCCCATCTCTTTGCAGGCCCATGTATTTTGCAATAGCAAAACAACTATCTTGTCTGTTTTGCATCATTAATTGAGATGGCGGTGGAATACAGAGTTGATTAGATACAGAATTCTAAGTAATGGCTTGGAGCAAGGAAAAATGGCAAAAATGGAATGTAATGGCAGTCTCTTCTTCCTCCTCCTCTGCTGCAATCCTTACCTGACCCTGATGCTGCAGCAGAGAGCTGGCCTGCTGCTGCTTCTCCGGAGTGTGTGCAGAGCAGGTAGGAGGGAGCAGAATGAGATTGAGCTTCACAGGTCACCGGCAGGTTGCACAAGTTGCTCTCATCTCCCCCAGCTGCATCTTCTTCTCCCTCCTTTCTTTTTGTTTTTGTTTTTTATAGCTGTGTTAACCTCAGTTTTTAAAAGTTTAACTGCATTTACATTTATGAAAGCTTAAGCAAACTTTTCATTAATTAAAAAAAACAACCCTTTAGATTGTATGTTGTGTTATTTGTGTAGTAACTTTTGGTTTTAGTTATGGAGAGAAGCATGGCTTTTTTTGTTGCTGTTTTTTGACTACACTGCTTGTTTTCACAATCTGGATCACCTGGAAGCAATTCCAGGTACTAGTTCAGTCTAAAAACTAGCTTATTAGAGGATTATAGGATTACTGATGACACCTGAGATTGAAGTGTTCAGTCACTGCCTCCTTTAATTATAATCATCTGTGCAATAGGTGTGTGCCTTATAAAGGGCACATTTGCATTCATTCTAAATCCCAAGCTGAAATTTTGCAACTTCTTTGTATTTATCTGATAATTTATGACTTAGGTAAAGGGACAAGCCTTGACTAGAGATGGTTTTTCATGTTTTAGAGCTAATGGGTTATACTTCACCCTCTAATGCTTCTGTTCTGCAGCTCTTCAGTGGCAGACTTGTTAATAGATTTGGTCAGTAATATAGTACATCCAAATTTTCTCAAATGTTTTTATTTTCAAAATAAGATACCATAGACCATAGAAGTTGAAATGTGACAAATTACATAGAAGGAACTTCATGACTGTTGCCATAAAACTTGGAAGTTATCCCGTGGATTTTAACAGTATGGAAAATCTATTTTGTGATTGAATGAATGCTGCTGAGGGTGAGTAAAAGTTAATTAATTACAAGGGGAGGAAGATTAATAAATAGATATGAGTACCTAAATAGACTAATTTATAATCACTTCTTTAAAATGGTTTCAAAAACTTCCTCAAAATCTGTTTGGGTAATCATCACACTTTTTTATATTAAATTATGTATGACCACCTATCTGTAGTTTCTGTAGAATTGCATTCTAAACTTAGAAACCTGATTGTAACTTTGTATTTCTGAGTATCCTTTGATCTTGAATCTTGCAAGATTGTTTCTAAAACAATTTATTTTGTCTCAGCTAATCACTTTGCATGCAGATGTGTGTGGTTATGTATTGCCAATCTTGTATCAGTCTGTCTTGGTTTCTGAAAGATCTCCTTAATTTATAGCTCCAGGATCACTCACCCAAGTCGTTTTGCAGGGAAAGATGTTTGTTAGTAATAAGTTATTCTGACTGTACTGTGTGGCATAGCAGTCATGGAGGTCAGGGGGTTTTACTTCAAGTTCACGTGCGCTCAAGTGCCAGACTAAGCGAGGCTCTAAGCTGTGGCAAGACAATTTAAAACTTGGGTTGGATGCACTTTGCATGGTTCCTTAAGGCAGAATGAACTTGGATACTGTTGGAAGGTGTCTATTTAAGATGTCTTGATTTTTGCTCCTGAAATACCCTGTCCAGTGGATTGGAAACTCTGTTCCTGCTGATCTACTCTGCTGGGGTTGATTTAGTAGGTGCTAGCATGCAGGAGGTTGTATTACATGCAAGGAGTTTTAAGTAAATAAGTGAAAATGTAGTTCTGAATGTATATGGCTGTGAAATTCCTGTACCAAGCAGTAGACTTTATATGAAGATATAGGTTTATGCTAACCTTGTGCCACAGTCATTGGCCAATAAAAATTCCTGTAACCCACATGTTATAGCATTTATACTGAAATGTTCATCAGTGTCCAGGAGCTTGGAACAGACCCTGTACTGTGTGTTCTGGAATTTAATGGAACTGATGTGGTTGCTTGTATGAAACTTAATACAACAGTACTGCAGTAGATGTAAAACCAAGACAAGTATGTCTGACTCAGCAAATGCAGTGTTCAGCATTTAATTAAATCGTGACAATCTTAATGAAGACTTAGAGAGGAACAGACTAACTAAATAACTTTAAAAGTAGCTTTCTAGGAATCTGGGGCTTTATATGTAGCTACAGATAACTTTCAAATCTATAGGAAGAGTTTATGAAATAGTCTAAATGGGAGTGAGCCTCCACTATATATAGGGTTCTGCTTTGCTGTATTATTGTATTTTCAGTGTCAGATTTGTGAGAGAATTTGTAGGATTTATAATACCATGGAAACTTTCCTTCCCTATATTTCTCTGCATTTTGTAGCTACAGTGTTATTTTGGAATTATCTGAGAACAGTGAGTATAAACAATTCTGTTAGGGAAAGAATGACTTTTGCTAGCTGAAGTAAATAAAAACGGTCTGTTTGGAGAACAAGTTATTGTTTGCTTACAGATATTTGAAATGCACAAAACTGTTATCAAATACAGCTTCCATGAGTATGGTCTGGAAGCAAGAAACAGGATCCAATCCATGTAGATCAACAGGGTTCAGTATGTGAGCCAGTTAAGCGTTCAGGCTCTGCATTTGCATCAGGAATGTGTCTTTTTCAGTCTGGCAGTCACTTGAATTTTCATATTTATAAATCTGAAGTTGTTTAAGCTTTGATCAGGTTTGAAAAGGACAAATTCATAAAATGAATTGATTAATATTGATTGTTTGGGTATAGAAAAATTTTATGCTCACCAGTAACCAGCTGCTCTTTTGTTAGTAATTCTGTTGTGTAGGTATAATAATGTGTGAAACATGAGCTGGAATTTATATTTAAAGAAAAAAGTTTAGGGCCAAAAGTATGTGTTGTTGTACTCTTTATCTTTGTAGTTGCAGAGGAATATTTTTATGAAGTTGAAAATAATTTAGATTGCTGTATCAGTTCAGGGTTCTTTCCTAGCTATAATTTACTCAAGTTTTTGAGCATGATTTAAATGTTCAAAGGATGGCTAGAATAAACAAGTAAAAAATGACGTCCAGGATTTGTGTAGTCATAGGTGATTTTGTTATTTGTAGGCTGCTTGCCATAGCTTTATAAATATACGTGCATATTAACTAAGTCTAAATTTTTGCTCTGAAACTGGTGGATCGTCTACTTTACAAGATAACCCATATATTGAGAATGGAAAATTTTCTCTTCTGTTTTTTTGTTTTCCTTTGATTTGAAGTAATTATGCTATTCTGTTAATGCCTTCAAAAGCTCTCATACTTCATGGCAGAAAAAACTAATACTTCAAATATATTTGTTTAATCATTATGCAATTCCTGTCTAAGTTTAATTTGTGAGACTTTAAATGGTTTTATTTTTTTCATATGTGTTCCTAGAATGAATAAAGTCCTCATCAAGATGTTCTTTCAGGTTTCTTAAATGAGTTTTTGTAGCCACTGAATTTTCTGTTGGAGTGATGTATTCCATAATAAGTAAAATAAAAAAAAAAAAGTTAAACTGTGAGTCAATAAAACATTTTTCAATGTGACCTCTTTGCACATCTTTGTGCTGACAACCTATTTATGTGAAAATGCCTCCTGTTACTTTGTTTTCATTTCTCTTTGTGAGGATTTGTATCAAAAATGCCTCTGTGCTGCACGCCTTAAAATGAGAAGTGCTTTTATGACGGCTTTTGGTTTTGTAGGTTACCTAAATATTAATCAACATGGCAGGACACTTAGAGACAGGATGCTCTAAGAATTGGAAGTGATTAATAATTTATCTTTCATTGGTTGGGGTTTGGTTTTCTGTTGGTTTGGGTTTTCTAGTGCGTGTATAATCAGCGTAGAAATGATCCATAGGCAGTTTGTTTTAGGGAGTCTTTTCAGATGCCTGACTGAATGGAAATTGTCCAACAGGTCAGTAGTAGGTTAAGTGTTGGGGTGATGAAATTTAGGAAAACTAAATCCACTGACTGTTATGAGAAGCAGTAGGATTTTATGATGACTTGTTTCATGTGGGGTGGGAACTGACAAATGTTTCATATAATATCACAAAGATTTTTCTATACTGCAGCATCTATAGTATGAACACATGTCTGAATGCAATTTTAGTTTTTAATACTTTAGCATTAACTGTATTCTCTCCCTGCCTCTTGTTTTCTTTTTTCTTTTTAAAGGTTGCAACAAACTTTCTTTTAAGGAGGTACCAGTGTCATCACAGATGAACCCCTTCTACATTTCAGTAACATAATTGGGAAGTTTCAGTCAGCAGGTATTTCTCTGCTTTTTCCGACTCCTCAGGGTGGATATTTTTGCCATGTGTCCAAGCAGTGTGTGGAATCCTTTCATTTGTGTTTGAGGTGTGAACAACCTCTGAAAGATCTGCTAAAAGGATAAGGAGGAACCTCTATGGGTAACTCTTGGCTGGAAACAATTACTGGTCAACCATGGTAAAACTTGCCAACCCTCTTTATACGGAGTGGATTCTGGAAGCTATACAAAAAGTTAAAAAGCAAAAGCAAAGGCCTTCTGAAGAGAGAATATGTCATGCTGTTTGTGCTTCCCATGGATTAGATAAGAAGACTGTTTCAGAACAGCTGGAACTTAGTGTTCAAGATGGTTCTATTCTTAAAGTCACGAACAAAGGTCTTGCATCCTACAAGGACCCAGATAATCCTGGACGGTTTTCATGTGTTAAACCTGGCACTATTCCTAAATCTGTTAAGGGATCTAGAGGAGCTTGTAATGAGCTCCGTAATGTGGATTGGAATAAACTCTTGAGAAGAGCAATTGAAGGGCTTCAAGAACCTAATGGCTCCTCCCTGAAAAACATAGAAAAGTATTTGAGAAGTCAAAATGACC
This sequence comes from Vidua macroura, assembly GCF_024509145.1. Classification (NCBI taxonomy): domain Eukaryota; kingdom Metazoa; phylum Chordata; class Aves; order Passeriformes; family Viduidae; genus Vidua; species Vidua macroura. Next base: position 21,449,300 of record NC_071578.1, read on the forward strand.
TAGCAAGTATTTTCAACAATCCTGCCTTTCAGCAGAGGTTGCGGCTGGGGGCCAAACGTGCTGTGAACAATGGGAGGTTACTGAAGGATGGTCCTCAGTATAGAGTCAATTATGGCAGTTTGGAAAACAAAGGAGCTCCAAAATACTCCAGCACCTTCCCAGCTTCCCTTCCACCTGTCAGCTTATTACCCCATGAAAAAGACCAGGTAAGTCTGAAAAATGAGAGCTAATGAAATAATGAAAACCTGTTATTGTTATCCTTTGTTTATTTACCTAATACAAAAGTAATGATTATTCTCGTGCTTTATTTACACATTTAAATGTATATGAGTGGGGATGCATGTCCAGGATTTATGCAGAATCAGTTCTGGTAAATGAATTTTACTTGGCTCCATATGTCCTGCCATTCTGCATTGGATAGTTTGCTTTGTGAATTTTCAGTAGATGAACAGAGCAGCAGGGAAGAGTACAGCTGTATGCTCTGTTGTAGGTGTGAGATTGTTCTGTCTTGCCTGACAGGCTGGTGTAGCTGAAATCTGCAGTGTGATTTGATTGTGGCCTTTTACCTTCATTTTCTGACAGGATATACAGATTTTCTTGTGGTTTGATGGCCTGAGATGCCACTGGTAGGACTTGTGATGTTTAAGACCGCTAGAATTATTATTTTTAATGATATTTCTATGTGGATAGTGAGCTTTAAAATGTCAGTTAATAGAAACTGGAATTATTGTTAATATTCTAAGAAGAGAAGTGAAGGTGTTAGAGTGACAATTTGAGCTGAACTGCAGTATCCTCCCTCTGTTTTACTTTTGTTGTGCTCCCTACTTGGGTTTATTTTTCCTATTACTTGAGTCTTGTTTTGAAGTTAATTGTTCACAGAGTTTCAGCCTTGAGGAAGAAAGGGCTATCAACTAGTTTTTTGTTTATGAAAGGATAGTGTCAAAGATATGTCTGCAGGCACTCTTTGATCATTTCCCATTAGTATGGTGAAATGTGTTTGGAATTTTCAGTTTTCTTTGGGAGAAAGAAAGTTACCTGTTGTAGTCTTAAAATACTTGTAAGTTGATGGTTTGGGGTTCTTTGTTTTTTTTTTTTTTGTTTTCTTCTTCTGGCTGGTCAAGTTTGATGGCAGTTGTTTTAGACACGGAATAGTGCAGACAGCTTTGCTGTTGTAGAGGTGCCACCAGTGTCTCCTAGAAGCTGCATTATGGTTTTCAGTGGTCGTTTTCCTTTGATGGTGAGATGCTGGAGGGTGCAGAGTAGAAAACGCTTGTGTTGGAATTATTTAGTGAGATTTTCAGGATCAGTTGTTTGGGGAACTGTCAGAGGTGAGTAGTTGTAGCTTTATTTTTGTGAGCTTCTCTAAATATATGTTAAATATGATTGCATTTTTGTATGGATATCTATTTCTGTCAAATTGGACTTCTCAGGTATTTGAGGGACGCATGGAGCTTCACACTTTATAATCAGAATGGAAATTCAAAAATGCTGCATACTGTGCAATTACTGCTGTAGCTGTACACTGTAAACATTTAATTACTTGTAGTGATAAAGCTGTTTAAGTACTTTGAGTTTCTAGTGTAATTCTGATACTGTAATGACATGAAAAATTTGAGGGCTGGAGGACTGAGCAACCCAAGTAACACAAATTTTGTAGAAACAAAATTCTCCAATGTTAGGCTACCTACTGGGACTGGCAGCCTTTGCAAGGAATGTTAGTTGGGTCATGTGCTGAAAAAGCCATTACTGCCATACTAAAATACGGGTATAAGGATAAATCTGTCTTCTAGAAGTTAGCCAAACAAATCTGTTCTCTAGCAAGTGCTTTGGCAAGAAAGAAGCTTTCATTTGGGTGCCTCAAAATTAGCAGTGTGACTTGCGTGTTTAAAAACTGGCATACGGTTTTTCCTGACAAAAATAGTTTTGATGTGAGGTTGGTGAATCAGTAGTTCCATGTTAGTGTAATTTACCACTTAGTTGTGCTAAGTTGCTGAGGTTACTGAGCAAATATATAGAGACTTGTTTTAAATACGGGATTTTTACTTTTACTTTAAATACGGGATTCTTTACTATGTATGGCTTTAAATGCTTCAGGGACAATTCTGAAAGTAAGTGTACATAAGTTGTCCCTGTTATTGGGATATGACTGCATCTTCATTTGAAATTGATGTTAATTTGTGTATAAGCAGGATGATATTGCAAGAAAACTGTTAGGCTATTTTTTTTTGGAAGCATTTAAGTGACAGTATGGGGCATGTCAATATTATTTATTGAAATTAATACAATAAATGTTGGGAATGGCTAACGTTTTGACGAGGTTGGTGTATTTTAAAGTTTCTTTGGCTCTTTCTATACCTAGCACAAGTAAGAGATGATTTCTGTTGGAGTGGCTAATTTTGTATATTTGTTTTGTTTTGTTTTTTTTATTTTCAAATTCTAGAGGTGATGTTCTAGTATGTCTTTTGTTGACTTTTCTGGAGGAAAAGAACAAATGTAAGGATGCACAGAAATGTGTTTTGATGATTGTGGAAGTTTGAGTAAATTTGATTATTTCTTTCTGTAAAGCATAATTAGCATCTCATCAGGATGAGACAGAAGACTTGGTCCATTGGAAGTGCATTAGATCTCTGCCTTTGTCAGTCTGACCATTAACACTCACAGTACCAAATGCAGACTCTAAACCTTTCTTCCTGAGTGAAAGGTGATCAGAAGAGTTACAGTATGGCCTGTGTGGGGCAAGATGGTTGTGTTGTGTGTGGGTTGTTGTTGGCTTGTTTGGAGTTTTTTTTGGTTGTTTGTTTTTGGGATTTCTGTTTTTGTTTGCTTGCTTCAAGCACCCACCCAAAGCATCTGAGTATGCAGTGCACTGAGAAGATAAATACTGTTGAAATGCAGTGTCATGGAATTTAGTTTTGCAGACCTGGAGCCTTGACTATGTGACAGGAATGTTGAGTGGTTTGCATTCTGTGAATACTTGGAACAGGAAGCTGGAAGTGCTAAACATTTGTCTTAGTGGTGATGCTGTGGAGCTGCTTTTCTCATCCCTATTAACTGGGTGATCCAATTCAACTAGATATAGTTCCCTTGTTTCATTCAATTTAGAAATAGCTGCAGTTAGTTACAGAAATACATAAGCAGCCATGTTTCCTCTTGTTATCCATAGGCCTGGAAGAAAGAATTTGTATAAAAATGGTGTTTCAAGTGTTATCCTGATTTTTCTGGATTTGGGCAAAGTTGTATCAACTCTTGAGTTGCAGCAACAGAAAGCATGCAGTGCAGCTGTTCAAATTTTCCCCTACTCCCTTTCCATTGCCGTGTGTGTGGAGGGTTGCTTTTCTCTCTCTGAATGAAGATACACAAGTACAAGGTTCATGAAGGACAGATCTTGTTGGAAGGTCAGAAGCTTTTGGCAGCTATATGGTGTCTAGGTGGTACATTGTAAGTGTCATGAGTAGTATATATTATATAAAGGACTTTTCAGTTATCTGAAGTATTCTGGTGGCATTGCTCACTTGATGTCTGGACAGGTAACTTGAATCAATGCACTTCAAAAGGTGCCTGATTTAGTGTTAACTGGATGTGTGAAGGACAGCACCTAGCCAGAGGTAGAGCTGCCTTAAGAATGAAGGAAGACTGAAAACATCTTCAGGATGAAGACTTGCAGTGTCTTTTTTTATGTCTTCGGAAAAAAAAAAAAAAAAAACCAGAAAAAAAGTCCTCCTCAAATAAAGAAACAAAAAAGCAAAAAACACTACACGCACAAGTAAGCAGAAAAATAATTCATTCTGTTGTGCAGCAGTTTGATATTCACTATGTTGCAGTGCATATTTAAACAATTTAACTGCTCTTACATATTCTTCCTTATGCTCAAGAGTACTGTGCATAGATACCCTCCCTTTTGCTTCACACCTTTTCTCACCAAGCATTTCCTGAAAAGGGCTGTATGAATATGTTAACCAGAAAATGCAGTGTAAAAACTGGTTACATAGTAGGGAAGGGTGTGAAGAGAGAGGAAAATTGAGTGATACTTAGCTTTTCAATAAGCCTTTGAAGCATTAAAATGCACTTCTGGAAATGCAGCAAAGTGGTATTTAAAACTTATGGTTAGTTTTAAGAACTTTAATGGTGTCAGTTGTAGAATGGCAAGATTGCTGATGTTTTCTGTTTTCATTGCCACTTGGACAAGTGCTAGGAAGGTTCTGCAGTTTGGAAGCTGCATGAAACCTAGTAAGTCTTGGGAGTTAGCCATCTCCTGAGCACAAGTGCTGTCTGACTATAAACTCAAAGTCTATTTGTCAGCTTTTTATTTGCTTATTTTTATATATAATTTAAAAGGATAATTTGAGCTTCTAAAGCTGAAGTGGCCATTGTAACATTTTCTGAGGGCTGTGGGAATGCATAGTGTATCTCAGCAGTTTAATCTTTGCTATGTTCAGAATAATTAGTACTTAAACTTCAAAGATAATGTTCAAATGGAGATGGCTTAATGTTGGTTCTCCTCAGTCCTCTGTTGAACAGCTCAGCAACTGTGATTTTCATCTGATTCTTGGCATGAAAAAATTCACTAATCTCTCTTTCATTTTCAGTTTGTCTTTCTAAGCTGACTTTCATGCAAAACCAAACTTGTTTTATTAATTTTTCTTACCCTGAACTCCTATCTAATTTTGTTTTCACTGGCCTATGTACATTTAGCTTTTCAAAGTGTAACTTGGCATGGGTTGAATTTCAGTTTTCTGGTATGTATCTTGTGCCAGTGCAGACACTGGGTGTTCCTCCTTCTGTCTTTCAGGCAAAGGGCCAATCTATAGCGAATTGCTTTTTTGGCATTCAGGCTCCTCCTTGCTCAGTTTTTAAGCTTCCTGCCTTCCTGTGGGTAGGCAGCAAGACAGCACTGGTTGAGATCTCTTACTGCTTCTGTCCTTTAGACTTTCCACTGTGCAGAAACAGAAAAGGGAGGCAGAAATGAATGCACAATGCAGATTTACACATAAGGGGATATTCGTAATGTTGAACTTTGGGAGCTGCCTTTATGTGGTGTTTGGGCTTCTGAGGGTGAGTCTGAGCACCAAAATACAGTGATGGGAAGGTTTCTAGAGTGTCTGCAATGCTACAATTGAAGTGACTGTACACAGGGAAATAAAAAAGAAATTTAGGTTTGAACTTTGTCAGTCCATAAAATACTGTTGTCTTAAGATGCAACCTTTGTTTCTCTCCTCGTAACATCTTCATAGTGACAAAATACTGAGGAATGTTGGCATTACTTGGCAAATATGAAGTCTCATGTTTGTGTTTCTCATTATTTCAATTCACAAGTTACCTTTATTTCTTGGAAGGGTGGCCTGCACCCTAACTGTGTGTAGATCTGGTCCTGGAAGTTCTGGCATGATTGCTAGGTTCTGCTGCTCTTGCATTTTGGGGTGTTTAGGTTTTGGATTTTGAATATTTTTGGTGGGGTTTGTTGTTTGTTTTATTTTGTGGGGTTTTGCTTTGTGTGTGTGGTAGTTTATGCTTTTGTTTTGGTTTATCCTCCTGTTCCTGTAGCTTCTGAAATGCTAAAAGTGCCAACTCTGTGCATAAGCCAAGGGGACACTTAGATCCTTTTAACACCTGAGATACTGGAGCTTACCAGAAATTGAAGTGGAAAATTCTCATCATCCCATATTGTGGAGAAGCAACTCATACCACTGTATAGATGGATATATATGGCTTTGGGGGCTTATTTTTGTGTTTTACAATTCAGCACATTTAGACCAACCCAAGAAGCATATTTGTAAAAATTTTCTTGAATTGTACAGTGAAAAGTAAAGTTAAATACTGCTGTTTCCTGAATTAGATTGGTCTATTCCTTCGTAAGGCAGGGTAGAGGTTAGTTTTCAATTTCTGATGTGAATTAGTTTCTGCAAATAGGGTCGTATTTGCAGTAGCCTATAGATCTGTGAGGGAAGACCCTACTCACTGTTTTTTTTCCCCCAAGCTAGATGTTCTGTGTGATGTGCACGTGGTTCTTGTTTATTGCAAGGAGTGATTCCAAACCTTCTACTGCAAGCTGTTTAATCCTGAGGTGGGCTGAAATTTGATTCTTTTGGTTGTTTCCCTTCAAAATTAATTGGTGTGGGGTTCTGTGATGAGTCCTGTATTGAAACTGACAGCAGTGAGTTAAAGAAATCCTGTGTAGTTCCAGCAGTTCTATTGGTGTTTATTCATCTATGCTATTTTCTGTTAACTCCTCTGTCTTAACTGGGAGTGACATTGGATTCCTAAACTGTGCTTAGAGGTTTTACTCTTTGCATTTTCCCTCCCAGACTAATTTTTCTTCAACTAGTTAATGCACAGATATCTCCATCAAAATTCCTTCTAAAACAGAAATACCAGAAGGCTGCCTTAGAAATAAGGAGAGCTACAGAGCATCGTTTCTCAGTGCTGTTTTCTTATCTGTTCAAAGTGTCTTTGCTCTTCAATGAGCATATAATAGTGACAGTCTTGACTCTTGGGTGTTTTTTCTGTGTCAGTTGAAATGTGATAGCAATTCCGTGTTGTTTCTTATTGCTGCAGGAACTTTATTGTAAAATGTGATGAGAAATCTTGATAACTTGCAGTTGAAGTTGTCTGCTATTTTTGACATGTTATTTTTTTGTCAAGAAACATATCAGGTATAGGTTAACTGCTGATTAACTGCAGTTTTCCAATTTGGTAGTTGGAAATGACATAAGATTCTTACTTTTGAAAGAATTTCCAGCTAGCATTAAGAAAAGACTCAACTGGTAAAAACTCTAAATTTTTCTTTACAACTTTGAATCCATTTATGGTCCTGTTAACAACTTGGTTCTCTGTATTCAGGACTATATTTGCCTGGGTGTAAGGACAGACCCATGATTTGAGGGCCTGATTCTAGCCAGGACACTGGGACTGTATGGAGCCAAGTGGATGGAGTGCTGCTGCGTGCTGTACTGGAACAACAGTATTAGGGCTCAGATGATGGCTGTAGAATTTTGAACATGATGGCATGTCAGATCAGGCATCACTTGGCTGACAGATCCACTGCTGTCCTTTGTGGTAAGCTGGTAAGAGACAAATCAACTTTTAAACTAGTGTGACTTCCTTCAGTTGCTAAATTACTTGTATTTATTGTTGTTTTTCCCAATCTGCTTGTACCCCTCATTGAGGAATATTATTACTGGTGGTGGATTTTTCTGTGGGCTTTTTTTCCTCTCCAGGTTCTTTGTGAAGAGCTTAAAGTTCTGAATTTGCAGGCACTGCCAGCCTTCTTGAAATGAATGGGTGTGACCTGTTAACAGGGATGCCTGTGCAGGCAACTCCAGGGCTTCTGGGCTTAGTTCCAGGTTTGTGTGGATTATTTTGACTTCAGGTTGTCCTGTAGATAAGATGTTACATAAGGAAAAAAATCCCATGTGGTGAGGGAAACTGCAGACCTGTAGATTGTCTGCTCTTATGCCTTGTCACTGCAGTACTACCTACCAATAGGCACGAATTTCTGCTTTGTCAAGTTTTTTGGCTCTAGAGGGGCAGAGTTCCATTTTTCTCCCCTCGTGGTTGTGGTGGTACAGTCCAGCAGTTACCAATTAAAGCAGTTCTAGGTGGCATAGGCTTGAGACTTCTGGTTCTAATTACAAGCAGGACTCTGGCACAGGAAAAAAGCTATGTATGATCTCAGCAGAGGTGTCTGGTAGGCATGGCTGATGTTTCCTCATCGCAGAATAGAAGCAGAGCTAGCTTAAGCTGTGGTGAATTTGCCACACATTTTCCACATGCTCTCCAGGAGTTAATTTCATCACTGGTGGTATTTTGAAGTTGGCTTCAATTTCACATCTGTTTTTTCCAAAACGGTGCTGATGAGTGACTGTAGTTTTAAGAACTAATTTTTATGTAATGTCCATGTATCCATGGTAACACTAACTAGCAGTGTTTGCATTTGGCTCAATAAAAGACAAATGTCAGTGGCACCTGCATTTCAGACATAGAGCACAGGCAGTTCTTAACGAATGAATAAGTAAAATCATAACATTATTTAGGGTGGAAAAGACCTCAAAGATCAGCAAGTCCAACTGTTAACCTAGCGCTGCCATGTTCACCATTAAACCATGTTCCTAAGGGCTGCATCTGCATGTTTTGTGAATGTTTCCAGGGACAGTGATTCCAACACTTCCCTAGGCAGCAGGAAGTATTTACACGTAACAGTTGAAAGGAGTACAGTCAAGACAAAATTGCCATAGATGTGTGGGACTGTTGTGTTCAGGCACCTCTTTCAGAACTGTGTATTGGGTGATTGTAGTGGAGATGGAGACTGCTGTTTTTCAGATGGCAAAATAATGAGAGGTGACTAGCATAAGTTGCATCGAGGGAAATTGCAGATAGATGAAGGAGAAAAACCTTTAAAATGAGGATAGAGACACATGGAACAGGGACACAGAGTAGCTACAGTATCCCCATCCTCAGAGGTAATCAGAGTTGGATAGGTAATGTCCTGAGCAACCTGACTGGTAAAAATGTGGTAATACCTCACTTGCAAGTAGTGTGGAATTATTTAAAATGCTTAGCATTAGTGGATAATGAGCAGTAATTAGAAAAGACATTATACAGTTAAATGGGTGATGAAAAAGTCAGTATTTGAGCCTGAAAAGATTCTTAAAACCAAAGTAAGCTCTGTTATGATCACTGAACTTAATAGTAGCTAGTTAAAGAGTTCTATGCTTATAAAGGCTGCTGTATCACTCCCTTCTATTCCAAATTTAAGGATATTTAGCTTTCCCATCCTACCTTGATTTTTCTCTCTTGACCTCTGAATGCTAGTATGTCTGCTGTAGGAGTCGGTTTAACAAGAATCTGTTAATGGTGGAGGAAGAGGACAGTGCATTGACTCCTGCAAGTAAGTATTTGGTTATCAGTCAGTTTATAAATATAAACATGGAGGTTAATGTAATAAACGATGGGGTTATACATAAACATGGTATTTTCTGGTCTGAATATTTTTGCTCTGTCTTGCTCTAGCTCTCTTCCCTTTCCTCTTTATCCAGTTCTAAAGACTGAATGTCAAAAAAAACTTATTAATGCTGTTTTGTAAATATTAATATGCTTTAATATTGGAAAATTGATAGTAAACTAAATGTACTTATTTTTATGTGTTTGGCATGCATTCCACTGATCTAGCAAAGGAGGCTTTTGGATGTTACAGATGTTTTCTGAAGGTCTGAAATTTATTGATAAATCAGTCAAGAAATGACTCAAACCACATGAAGATGGGTTCTCAAGGTAGCAGCATGTGCTAAGTGCCTATAGGATGGTCTGTTGCTGCACCTGGATGTGTATGTTTTAGCTACATTCAAAAGTATTGGAGCTTAGGTTCTCTTGGAAGCCAGTGACTTGGTCTGTGACTTAGTCAGAGTTGCTCTTGTTGGATTACTTGAATTCTTGTCTGCCATACACTTAAGGAAGGAAATGGTTGGTACTTGTGTTCAGTAAGTTCTGTGCTTTGCCATTTGGAATTTTTGTGACAATGGGCAGTTGATTTTGCTTTATGAATTTGTGCACTGTGTCTAAAAACCAGTGACTAGCTGCTCTTCTTGCAGGCATGTTTTCAGCCTTTCATTAGAGAGTTGCAAGAGCCTTTTCTGATCTGAACACGAGATGGGTGGTAGGACTCTTTTATTTGGATTAATAAACTACTGCAGCAATCTTCCTCTGTGTTCCCAGCTTCCTATGCTGCTGTGAATTCAGGATGATAGCTCAATTCTGACTGAATTGAAGTAAATAAATGTGGCTTTATTCAGCCTAGGATTGACAGATTTTGTTTTATGTCTTCTGGAAAATACTAGTGATGGAAGAAAGCAAAACTGCTCATTATCTGCTAACATGAACCAGAATCTGAATGACTGATGTTGTTTCTTTCTCAATATTATCTTTGGATGTATTTTGAAGAGGCCTCTGCATGACTTGTTTTCTAGAGGAGAGCTTGTAATATAGCTGAGAACAAGCTCTTTCCATTTCCTGATATCTGTCTGGTGCTAAAATTCTAATTTGCTTGATATTTTGCTAATGCAAATGAGTTTTGCTAAAACAAGTGTATTTCTAATTTTATCAGAGGTTTTGTATGGAATTTACTTGTAAAGATTAATGCCTTGAAATTTTGTATTTGTTCCTATGTAGCAGGGAAGGGAATCATAAAATAGTTTTAGTAGCTAAGTGTTATTAACATTGAATCTCTTATTTTGCTTTCCTGTCAAAAATATTTATCTTTGTTTTAGTGGACTTCTGTCTTAGCTTTCAGTTTCTTACAGCAACCTTAATAGCAAATTCCTTCCTTCCCCCACAACACATACATGTTTACTTCACTCTTACTGATATCGTGAGACCAGCAGCTTCAAATAAGGTTAGCTTTTGTCTTTTATGTGCACAGCTAGAATGACTCCCGTTGTTAGTGCTTTCTTAGGGCATGACAACTTGACTTTTTCTTATTTAAGATATGTATTTAATAAATTTTACCAATTAGAGTAGACATCTGTTTGGAGATCAGCAGCAATCAAAATCACTTGTGAAGAAATTGTTGGCTCGTGATGCATCTAAAATATTTCTGGAAGTTCAGCTTCTTTTAGCTGTTGCTAAGAGATAAATTTTCATTGACATGAGTGATGTGAGGACATGTCAGCATGCTACCAGTTGTTTTATAGGCAGTCAGCTCTGCCGCCTTGCAGATGGTTGGAAAGCTCTTGGTGGAGGGTAAATGTGTGCTGATTATCTCATTGAATTAAGGTAACCTTTTGTCGTTCATTGAATTCTGCAGAGCAGGCACTGAGCAGCTGCTCTGCTGTTGCATTCTGGATTTAGTGAGTACAAAGATTATGCTAAAAGGTGTTTAGTCCTGTTCCAGGTACTGAGCATTGGACTACTTTAAGAATTTCTTATTTTGTACTAACTTTTAAGTGTTGGTGTCTTACTGGATTGGTAACTGTGTTCAACATTTTAACTAGACTGAGCTTTTCAATTTTGTTGTCACCACATGCTTATTGATCTTTTCAAACTTTGAAAGCTCTGCCTTTCTTCAAGTGCTGCCAAGGGGAGCAGCTCTTGTTTCTGCCTGATTAGACTTCCCTCAAATATAGTTTAAGCAATCTGATGATTATCAAGTTAATAAGTACGTTTACTTTGGATTACATTTATGAGTGTACACCTAATCTGTGTGAGTATATTTAAAGGTCATAGTTCACTGTCACGTTAAAGCTTCCATGTAGACTTCTTTTCCCCATCCTTTAGAAAACAAATTAGTACACAGAATTTTATTAAGGACTGTTTTCCAAGATTCAAAGTATTTAGTTTCTAGAATTATTTTGGAAAGGGACTGGGGAAGGAATTATAGCATTCCCAAAGTACTTGGATTGCAGAAAACATTTCTGGATTGTTAGTGTTTACGCACTTTTTCATAAAACAATCAAGGTCTTCAGATCAGTATAGCTCTGTCCAAGAAAACTCTGTTTTCTAAGGATCAGAAAGTGAGTTGTTGTGAGAATATTTCAATTGCTTCATAAGTTCAGTAGGTAAAATATAAATCAAATAAGGTATTGTTCTGTCAGCTATTTATAAAGGAGTGTGCTTATGTACCTTGCTATATAGAAGGGGATAATAGACACTTCTTCATATAGACCCTATGTTTAAGGGTTGGTATCTAATGCATGTTATAGAAAAATGTTTTTCAGATCCAGTTTAGGTTCCTCTTACCTGCCCTGTTTATGTGTGACTTTGACTTCATTCCTGAATGCTTTGGAGGTTCAAATATGTTATCAAGTATATAATGTTCTACAGAGTTCTTAGGTTTCCTTTCAGCCCACATCGTACACGGATTAGACTCCGACCAATAAACAATTGACCATCTTCCATGCAGTTTCAGGAAGTGTTGTTTCTGTAGAAACTATATTGTTCAAAAACTAGAAATTCTGTTCTAATGCTAGGATTATAATGAAAAAGCTGATTAAAAATCAGTATTTGGGGTATAGAATTTAGAAATGAATTTATGTTAAATGAATTTTGTTACATAAAGCAGTAACACAGTGGGATATGATATTCTCATACACAGGAACTGTTTTTTTCTGCTGTAGAAATACTACAGTCAAATGATACATCTTTGGACTTACGTAAAAAGGAATCAGCTTCATATTTGTTTCATTACCCCCAATATATTTTTTGCCCTAGTAAGCAAATTGGTTTCCATTTCTGAAGACAGTGCTAAAATACTTAGTGAAATACATTCCATCATAAATGTTCAAAATAGCTTCTCAGACTGAAGAAATTGCTCTTCTCTTGTACTTAGTGGAGTTTTTATGGATTTTTTTCCTTTGCCTTTTAGTTTACTGAAATGCTGACATCTAACTCCAGTACATTTCCAATAATTCCTTTCTACTTCTGCTTTGTGTCAAACAGGTTTCTTTTGTCACCTTGTTTGTATTTTGAAAGTTGATGATATAAAAATCTGAGATGTTGTCATAGCTGTAAAGAATGGTCTGCTTAGCATCTCTAAGATTGCTTCAGTGTTAAAACTATTGCGTAATATTATATATGAAAATTAAGTCTTTAATCTCTTAGCAACCTTCCCTAGAATATATTGCATGACTAAGGGAAACTGATACTAATTCTTTCTTCAGGCAAAGCAGAGGAAAATAGCTCCTGCAGTGGTATCTTTCACTTGTGAGGGACTGTAGCCTCATTGGAGATAAAGATGATTATAAGGCAGGTTGCATGATGACCTCAAAAGTACAGCTTCCAGTATCAGAGTTGGAAATGGCAGCTTCTCACACAGCCTGGGTTACAGCACTGCTGTTCCTTGCTGCTGTTACAGTCCAGCCCAAAATGGCTCAGATAAGCTTTGTGCATACTTGCAACAGCTTGGAACTCAGTTATATGATCTAGCAGTGCCCTTCACCTCTGATCTTTTTAAGGCCTGTAATAAAGACTGCTTGCTTTTGGATAGCTTTTCAGTCAAATATTGCAAAATGGTACAGTTGGAGAAAAAAACCCTTGAATTTGTAATTTTAAATTTAAACTGTTTTCTTGGAAGGAGTTTCACTGGGAGGAGGTACCACAGGGAATAATGAATATTACCATATATCACTCTTCATTGAAAACGAGCTGTAAGACTATAAAGTCAGTAAGGGAATAATTAAATTCTTAATTGGAGCTGATATCAGCAGAGATACAATGACAAGTGTTTTGATACAAACAAAACAGCAACGGGGAAGCATGACTTAGAACTGCCTTTCAAACTAAGGCAGCAGCTCTTGCTTTTTAAGAGCTCTGTGAAGTTGCATTTGTTCTGCTATACTCTGTTGTTATGCTGATTTTATATACAAGTAAAAATATCAGTTTTCCTAAGAGTTTTTAATGTAGTGCTACAAGAAAGTAATGTTTATATTTTATTTGCATTTTATTTACATTTGTATTCACAAACCAGTAAATAATTAGTCTACAAAAATTTTTGTATCTCTATTTGATCCAGCTTATACCATCAGCACTTATTCCTGCTGTGGTTAGTACCACAGAAGAGAGGTTTGTTATTTATGCTCTATGCTTGGTTTTTTGCTTCACAGATTTGCTTTTTTAAGCTTCTCCAAGAGTAGCATAATCTAGAACAGATAACCCACTTAATGAAAACAATAGCAAAACACAGAGGGGTTTTGTTTTGATTTTAAAAAAATATTTTTTAAAAATATATTTTATGCCAGTTTAGCAGAAGTAAATTGAAGGTATTTTTTGTGAATAGTGTTGGTTGTTTAGCTTCATCAGTGTACAGCTTGAGGGAAAAGCTATAGTCAATACTTCCTTAGCAGCTTCCATTGAGGGTACTGGCAAGTGTCCTGTTATGAAAGTAAGAGGCAGTAATGTTTAATCTGTATAAAACCTGTTCACATACAATTAAGCTACATTCTCTGGGTTAGTTTGCCCAAATTACCAGTTCATATTCAGACTCTCTACTTCCTAGGTGATACCAATATCAGTAAAAACAGTATACTGTGGGGTTTTTTTGTTACTTTTGTTTTGCTTTGAATGCTTCTCAAGAGTGTTAATTAGGAAGTCACAAATACAGATATCTCAAATCATGGAAGAAGTCCAAATATTGTGTCAAAATGGACAGATTTCATTCTTCTAAGCTTGTGACTACTTTGGAGACTTGAAACTGAGCAGTGATTCTGTGTACAGCTGTTTCTGAATTTTTCCCATGAGGGAACCTTAACTGATAAGATCTTAACATAGGTTTTGTGGTTTGCTCATAATTAGGGGAAGGAAAAAGCCAACTATGATTTGAGTTTGCCATTGTGGTATAGGACACAGTATAGTTCATGCTGTTTCCTGTCATGCAATAATCTCTATTAGGTTCTTTTGCAGAGTTTAATATTTTTATATTTAGCCTACAATAATTTGGGGAAATGAGACACATATATGGGAAGTGTTGGACTGTTCATCTGCTGAAGGAGTAAAAAACCAGGTTTTATTTCACCTGTTTCATTGGCCCTACCTTTTCCCATGCACCTATCTGCCTTCCACCATCAGTTCACACAGCTCAAAAACATAGCTGGTTTGAGGCCCTGACTATGTGTGTGTATTTTTTGACTGAAGTAAAATTGAGTAGAAAATGCAGACTTAACATGCTGTTTATGTTTCCAAAGTCTAAAATCAGGACTCATGAGTCCCTTCCCATGGTTTTTTGTGCTTCAGAATCTGCAGTGCTAGTATTTGTAGCACAGGTGAAGCTTGAGAATAGTCTGTCTAGTGTGTTGGCTCAAGAGCTCAAGTTTCATAGCTGGATTAAAATAATCTTTTTTGGTCATGACTTGTAACACTGGATTAAATTCTGACTAAGTTAAATAGATAATCCATTAAAGTAGAATCAAAAGTCTGAGTGAATGCAGTGAAGACAGTTTTTAAGAGCTTAATTTAATGCTTAATTATTCTGACTTGGGAAAAGATTCTGTCTTGAGAGGTATGATGCAGATGCTCTGAAGATGGAAAGGTTCTTACCTAGATTACAGGCAAGCACTGTTCTGCAAACAAATAAAGAATGATGGAATTTTGTTAATAGCAGGTTATTTGAAATTGAGTAGCCTCATTTATGCTGCAGAAGCACTTCTGTAGTACTGCAGTTTTCTTCTGTTTAATGTCTGAAATGTACCTGATTTAAGAAGATCCTGACTCTCCTCCATGATACAAGTTAAAAAGTAACCTTTCTATACAGAGGACCATACTGTTATCCTCAGCTTTATTAATATGTGAATGTAGCTAATGTATGTTCATAACAAACTTGGAATTCCTTTTGCGGTCACTGATTACAGGACTCCAAAGACTAGCCTCACTAGCTGCCCGATCCGTGTCTAAGGAATGCATTTCTCTTGAGGTTGGTTTGTTTGAGTTTTTGTCTTGAACAGAAATATTCAAATACTTTTAATGGAGTGCTACAGACTTCCTATTTTTTGCCCAACATTCCACCACAAAGGTCACTTTCTTCCTCATTAGTTAGAGCATACTGAAATTGTAATTCCATATGATTAAAGTATTGTTCTTTTGTTGTAAGGCTTTGCTACAGGTTTGCTTTTGTATTTGTAGCAGATTAATGCAAATATGTCATCATAGGACACTGATAAATGATAAAATAGTTTAAATGATAAAATACTGGGCTTGAAGGAAAAGATGATATGCTGTGCAGCTCTGTTGCATTGCCATGCTGTTGTATCTTGCAGAAAGGAGCAAGGTGTTTGCCTTGATTTTCTTTTCCTGAATTTGGTTGGTACAGATCTTCATGTGCGAGGTCCATAGTGACCTAAATCATTTGCATTCTTTTGTGTGTTGAAAACCTGAAGTATCTTTAATGGTGTAAAACAGGAATGCCAAATCAAATTGTGTACAGGTTTTGAGGTGGAATCTTCCCTCTTTTCCTTTTCCCCGTGGATCATGTGGCTTTGTTGGAAAAAATGCTTCAGACAGTGCAACCACAGCACCAGATGACCAAGGCAGCTTTCCAAATGTCATCACTACTGGTATCAATCTACCTGTGAAAGCTTCTGGAGTCATTTGGCTAGTGTGTTATCCTTGATAAAATACATTTGCTCTGGAGGAAAATGGCCTGAGTGCTAACAGGTTTTTCTGTCCTGGCTGGCAGGTTTACAGGTTAACATGTTAGAAGTGCAACAACTAAAGAGCAGAATTTTTTGCCTCCTAACAGGAAGCTGCTTTGTTGCCTTTCCTTGTGTTTTGGGATTGGGTTTTCTGTTGCTCCTAGTTAATGCAAAGAAAAATCCTTGAAATTGTCTGAAATTCCAAGCCACCATGAATATACCTGATGTGCAAATGGTATTAACAAAACCCTAAATCCACAATAAAAAGCTTTATAATGCAATTAATGAGTATTGTCCATTAAATTCCAAGGAAGGTGTGGAAAAAAACATAAAAGGAGTTTTATTTATTTTCATGATATAGAATAAAGGATAGACGGGGGGGGGGGGGGGGTGGGAATACTACCTTCCTGTGAAAGTTGTTTTCCATGTGTAGGTACAGCAGCACAACATGTTAGATTTCAAAAACTTTGCTTTTTCCCTTTGCCCTTTGATTTGTAGGGCTAAACACTCCTGCATGGTAGTTGCAGGTTATTGAGTCCTGTCTTTTCTAATACTGTGTTCTCCTTTGATTTATGAATCATTAGATTCATTAATGGTCATTAATACCATTCTTGATACGTTTGAGGGAGAGTAAGAAAGCACTTCTTGGCTTTCAGACTTGAAGATGTTTTTATGCTAAAAAAGGTATTTCCTCAGATCTTCTTGTTCTTGGATATAATGATTTTTACAGAAATAGGTGAAAACATCTCAGGGTTTCTCCTGGCTATGTGAAATTAGGTACTTTACTGAGTTGTCCATTATCTTACATGTCTGTCTTATGGGGGGGTTGCCATTTCAAGATGTTTGGGTAGAAGAAATTCTAAGAGCATGCAACCTAGGTTTTGCCAGAAGGATTTAGGAGCATCTAGCATATTGGTCACTAGGTAAGATTTGAGTCTGCTAGGACACTTCCTGCCCTCCATTGATCCAGGGGGCTATCTGGTGTGCCTGGATCTGCAGAACTGCTATCTGTGTGTCTCATTCGCAGCTGTAATCAAAAGTAAGTGCATTAATTTCTGGTACCAGAGGTAAATTATGTTCAACTGCTTTTCAGACTCTTAAGTAATGAGTCTAATCTATTGCAATAAAAGCTCTACCAGTCAATGAGTGTGGTACTTTAAGTAATTCTGTGGCTTAAATTTAATTACTGTACAGTGCTTTTTAAATCAAACTTTCGCTGGCTGCAGGGCAAAGCATCTTAAGCTTTGTCAAATTTAAACTGTATGTTATGTGGAATTTTAAGAGTGATAACTATGATCCTGTCATCTACAATATGCTCTGTATTTACAAGAGAAGAATTGCAGCTGTTGAAGTTGGTCAATTATATAGGAACTAATGGGATCAACTGCACTGGGATGCCAGAAAATAATTGAGTGTGTAAATGAGAGCCAGACTCAGTAGTCTGTGACATCATACACTGAATGCAAGGTTTTAATGATAAACTAGGTACTAATTATGGAGCTTTTCTGTGCTACAAATGAGCTAATTTATAGACTGCCAGCACCTGAAGAAGGAAGTCTCTTAGGGCCAGAGGCTTGTGTATTATAACATATTTATTGGTTTGATAAAAGCTGTATTGCATTATCTGTCCAATTTAACCAAGAAGTATTTTTCTTATCATTTAACTGTAAATCTCAAGAGGAGAAAACTGTAGAGTGTGATTTTATATTCTAATGCCACTTAGCAGTAGCAATTCAGGAATTGATGGAAATAAATTTTAAACAGCTTCCAGGGAAAAGAATTTTCTTTTCTTCTTGGAAGTGATTTTTATTTGCCTTGAGGTACTCTACTTTTAAACATATTCATTCACAAATTTATATATACAATATGTTTTATTTGTGCCACCCTCATTTATACAATGATTTACCAACCTCATTGTTTTGTGAAGACTGAAAGATTTTGATTTTAAAAATCGAAAATTGAGGTGCAAGGTTGAATGAGGATAGAAGAGAAACCCAGAAGACTACAGGGAATGAAAGAAAGGTGAAAGAAGAAAATACTTTCTCTACTGTAAACTTTGTAATGGTAATGTTTGTTACTGAGAGCAGCTTCCTTTCTGCAGGTACTGTCAGCCACTTAGCAGTGTTGGGGTTTTGACTTGTCTTTTCAAGTTAATTGAGTAGCTTGGTACTAGCTGCAGCCAGCTCCAGATACTTGGGCCAAAAGGTGTGGGGTGCTGTATCAAATGTCATGGCAACATGTCCAACTGTAGTAAACCAGAACTTCGTTACTGATGGGTTTGATGCCTTCTGAAATCACTAGCAAAATGTAGTGTTAGTGGATTGCTCACCTGTGAGGTAATTTTATGACCAATTTATATGAGGAGTGGGAGAAACTCAGTAGTAGAGCCACGCTGATTGCTGTGGGTTCTCCTTTCAGTTGTAGGAGCTTAAGGAATTATCTTTGCACTACTGTGCTCTTTTAGTGCTTTTTTATGGAATAAGTGATGGTCACCTGAACATCGCTTGAATAACCCTGTGATGCTTGTTTTTGGTGGTGGGCAAGGATTTCTAGATACTTAAATCCCAATTCAGATCCTGGAACCACAGAAATATATCAGACTAAGTCTTGTGGAAAGTTAAAGGTCATGAGGAGTGCAAACTATTTATGTCCTCTCTTTCTTTTGGTCTAGTACTGTAGTAATAATTGGGATTGATTAGAAAGTAGAGTAACTAAATAGCCTTGGAAGGTGGTACTTTTTTGTTTTGAAGAATGGGAAAACTTTGATGAGGGCTTAGGTTGCGTGGGGGTTTTTGTGCCTTTATATATATTTTTTTAATTACTAAGAATACTTTTTTTTTTCATGCTAGGTTATCTTTCTCTTCATTCCCACCCTAGTTTAACATGTGACTGCTACTTACAACTCAGTTGTAGCATAGGCATTGTACTGTGTGGCTTAGTAAGGCTGAAATTACACAGGTACAGGTTTCTGTTTCTGAAGGAGTGGACACGGAGGCATAAGCTACGTGTCATGAAAGCAGGGGGATGGGATAGGGCCCGGTGTTGTCTTGGGAAGGTCAAAACTTAATTTGAAAAGTTCCTTATCTCTTGAAATCATAAAAATATTCTATTTTATCTGGAATATGTGTGTACTTGGAGAAAATAAAAATCTCTAGAGAGATCAGCTTATTCATATCATGAAGGATTTTGCTTATGTTCCTACCTGAGAGTAAGCAGTTTCTTGGCATAGAACGTGCTGTCTGCTGTGCAACTCGAACAGAATAGAAAGGTGAATATGTGTGGAAGTGATGACCATTATGCTCTTGAGTCACTGCACGTCTTTACGCCATTTTTAGTGTAACTGTCTCTGTTTTGCCAGATGTTCCTATAGTGTGTTATGCTGACATTAGGCCTCCTGTGATAATATGCAGTTACACCATGCCCTGTCCTGAAAGACACTGGGGTGAAGACTTCAAGCTGGAGACATGCTCAAGCTGCTGAACTGCTCAGAGTGTCCTGGTAGTTACATATGGAGCTGTGATTGCTGCCACTTTTTGCAGAGTTGCTGCTGGTTTTGCATTCATGTAGAAAGGAGTGTTGGTATAATTCTCTTAGCTGGATCTGTCACTTTTGTGCAGTCAGGTAACTCGGCACAGGTTTCCCCAGCACATGGATGTGGTGTCTTTGCACCAGCCACCTGTTGCTGCTGCTGATTTCCAAGCTAACTAAATCTGGGAGCCACAGTGCTAAACTACATCTGTGTTGAAAGTATTAAACATAACTCTTAAAGCAGGAAGCTGTGAGGTTGTCATAATAGCCTGAGCTTCTAGATGCTTTATTTTGGTGGTCTCCCAGCTATTTGTCCATGTGAGGTTCTGTGGGCAGTAAGAAAGGAGTGTCTGTGCCTCAAGAAAATGTATTGAAAGCAAACAGATCATTAATGTTGGCTTTTTCTCAGATCAGATATAAATGTCTTTATTATATTATGTATTAATGGTCTTGGTTTGTTTGGGTTGCTTGCAATAATGCACAATTGTTTTAAAGGAAATGAATATTTTCTGACTTTGTTCAAATACACCAAGCTTAACGAAAAGCAGTTTGAACTAGATCGGTTTAATGAGGCCTGCTTCTATCAAATTTACTGCTTTAAACCCAACTACAAATAAAGTGAATTAAAGACCAAATTATTTCAATACAGATGTGCTTTGAACCAGTGTGTTATAATGATTAATATCCTCAAGTGTTTAATTCCCAGTAGATTTTTGTGTCAACTGCCAGAAAAGAATTTATTGACTTTACATTAAGCATACTTTGGTCTAATTATATTGTTCAAGTGTAAATTAGTGGGTGGTAGAAGACTGTGTTTTATTGAAATTTTATTTTGTCTTAAATTATATCATGCCTTATTAGCAGTGCTTAAAATATATAGTTCTGACTCCTCAAAGAGATGCTGGTCTTTCAGAGGTGTTAGGGTTTCTCCTGTTCATTATGTAAGAACTTCTATATTCAAGCAGTTTTCCTCCTGCCCTGCCCTAAGAGCATGCTGTTAAGACTGTGTAGTAGATTTGAATGCTTTGTGGCAAATTGGCTAGATTTTTTAAAATTATATTTTACAAGTGATGTTTAAGTTCAGTTTCAGCATATACAAATACAGAGACTGTTTTCTCTCTGGGATAAGCATGGTCTAGATGCAAAACACTTCCCATAGCTTCCCTTCCTAGTCCTGTCTTGTACATCTGTTGCTCTAAATAGATGACTTTCATTTGTCTCTGATTTTTATGGATTGCAGTCAGGAAACACGATTTGACTAATGTCTCCTGTCTCATACAAAGATAATGCTAAGGGAGTATCTATTTTTTTGGTTGTGTTTTAAAGGGCTGCAGATGCCATGTGGAGTAGTTAATACTGTGTGTTTATCATTGTCAAAGAACTTGTATCCTCAAATGGATTCTCTTCTCCCGTACTCAAACGTGCCATCAAAGGATCGTTAGAAATGATAGGTGTTGAAATAGATCATCCTGATAGGTGTTGAAATAGATGATCCTGATAGACCTTTTTATATTTCAATTAAAAATTGTGCTGTGCATTGTTTTGTTTTTTTTTTTTTTAAAGCAGATTTCTAATTGGGCATAACAGCCCTCCAGTTTGAAAAATAATTACTGTTGGATCAAACTTTTTGTGTCTGTTATCAAGTTATCTATCAAAGAAAATAAGATGAACATTTAAAAGGTTCAGATCAAAGGCAACTGATTTAGCTACACTGGAGGCTCCCATCTTTTAATTTAAAATGTATCTATGACTAACTGATTACCTCTCACATTTTTTAAAAAAATATTGGCATCTTGCTAAAGTATGTAGTGACCTCACTTCTAGCTGAGTTATGTAGGTTTCACTGCAGGCACACTGAAAGCATAATATGATATTCCTGTAACCTTTTGAGGCAAGATATGTGTTTAGTGTATTAATGAGCTGGTTGAAGTGATGTACAGTAATTTCATCCATGGGTAAAAACAGATGTGAAAGATTCTGTTTTAATATTTAATCAAGCTCAAAGCCTCTGTTGGCTTGTTTAAGTTGACCTGACAGCATTATACCTGGAAACACTTTGAATTAAACCCTGCGTGCTTGACCTTGTTCAAACAGTTGTAATTTAATAAGGCTGCTGTCTTTGTGGAGATAGTGCAGCTAATGGGCAAATCTTTTCTTGGCTAGGATTGCATTTTATTGCAGTGGAAAACCTTGGTATCTGCTCTTAAAAAGATGTTAATCAGATGAAGTAATAAAAATGAAATAAAGAGCAAAAGAAGTTTTGTATGAGAGTTGCTAGTCCTAGATTATAGTTTAAAAGGGAATTCTAGAAGATATCTGCTTTATTTGAATGTCTTCAGCATTCTTTTATTACATGTTTCAGGCAGTTGCTGCTCTGTAGCTCATCTCTTGCCAGAATTTTTCTTAGGGTTAGGAAGCTCTCTTTCTAGAGTGGTGTACATTGGTTTGGACTCAGTAAGGTCAGAGCTTGCATTGGTTTAAGGTAAATGGAATACTTTTTCAAGTTTTTGTTTGGTTATTGTTGGTATTTGTGTGGTGTTCTTTGTTTTGCCTCTTCCCCTGCTTGTGCCTGCAACAGTATTTCTTTGGCATGTTTTTAAAAAGAATGGGCCAGGGAGAGGAGGCAGGGAAAAAAGGCTTCAATGTTTGTGAACAAGTGTCACTGTATCAGCTAAAATTTTGTGAAAAGAGGTGGCAATGAAGTAGAAGAAATATAAGCTGTGAGTATCAAGGTAGGTTTCAGCATAGTGTCTGAGGTCTAAATGAAGTAGGCTATGTAGTACCAAGACAGGGGAGCAGTTCTTATTAATTAAATGTAGTCACAAAGCTGGGAATGAAATGAGAGAAAAACATCAGGATCCATATCTCCCTAATTCCATGTGTATATTCAAAGACTTAATAAAATTGTTATATTTCCTAAAGATTGGCTGTGCAGAGCTGCACTGCTGTTAAAATTTGCCATTGGATTTGACAGTTTGACTGTCTGGTTTACCAAGGTTAAGCTTGTGTTTTAGTAATCCCAGAAACTTTGTATTGTAAATAACGATACCAAAATCAGAATTAGTTTGAAACAATTTTTACTCTGAAATATAGCTACCCTTAAAACACTTAGTGTTGTAAAATATTGTCTGTTTGTTGCTAAAGAGTATTAATGTAGCTTGAAAGTACATGTTAAACAAGGACTGCATCTGCTTACAAGAAAGCTTCCACATGCTGTAACAAATGTGCCTCACTATGCCAAACAAAACAATAATTCATTAAAATCCCTTTTTCTCATTCTATCAAAATATAACTTTTATAGCTTAAATGTGATAGAATTTCTATTGGTGTAGGTTATTATATTACAGCTTTCTTCATATTCCTAGGATGCAGTTGATAAACATGATACGTATGGATGCATGCATTCAACACTTCTGTTCTAGAATCAAGCAACGGATCAGGGTAAGCTTGAAAGCATTATAAGAATTACAGTAACACTGACGGATGCCTCAGAGTGGATCCAACACATGGTCTTTTCTTCAGTCATCATTTTTTTGCAAAGGCATTAAAGGAGATAACTGTTCAGACCTTGCTGAAGGTAGTTGTTGCTGGTCTTTGACTTATGTGGGTGAAGAAAGGGAAACAAATTCTAAAATAAGTGTTCTTTCACCTACTAGTTACTCATTTTATTGACACCTGATCTTTAGGGATTTTAATTGTTTCTATATTTTGGGAGCTTGATCGTGATTTGTCAAGCTCAAGAAACATTGAGATTGCTTCTCTGATCTGTCATCACTGTTTTGTGCAGTAACCTGTTTCTTCTTCTGTTTCTTCCAAAGCTTGTGTTTCTACTAAAACTGCAGCTCAAGTACAGACATCAGTGACAGAAAGTGCCTGTCAGCAGTATGTTAGTATTAGAAACCTCTGGCAAGACTTCAGCTGCATTCTGTGCTTTTGTGGATCTTCAGATTCTGCTTTGGCTCTAGAAATGTTAGCTAGCAGCATTTTGGCACTTCACTGTTGCATGGTTTTACCCTGGAAGGCCGATGATGTGGTGCCTTTCACCTCCAGAGGACTACTGGAATATAGTTCAAGCCCTTTACTGTGGGAGGTTATCTTGGCTGCTTGCAGGCTTATGTAAATGACAGGGAGCCTCAGTCCAGTTCTTTAAGAGCAGGTGTCCACTTCAGGCTTAATCAGGGTAATTTCATGGTCTTGTAAGTTTCAACAGTCTGGGCTATTGATTCCCTGTGCAAAGGACATATGTGAAGGTAATGCCCTTTAACATAGCCATTCCTGGTTTCATTTCTTAGAATGTATCTAAAGCCACCTGATAAACACACTTGAGGAAACTCCATGTGCTGTACTTGCTGTATGTGCTAAATATACATTTCCCAGGCCTATTGCAGTAATACCATAGCAAGCTGGCAGGTTTCTTCTGTTGTCTCATTTTCTTGGTAGGACCTGGTACCTTGCAGGTAACTGTCTGTTAATTGCTGCTTCAGTCATGTGGACAGATGTGGCTGCTTCTAAGACCCCAGAGGTAGCAACTAATTTTGCTAATAGGACAGAGACTTCAGCTCAGGCTTACTTGATTTGGATGTGATTGAACCACCACCCCATTTTTCCCACAAGCAGGAGGAAAAAACCTTGTAATTTCAGTGTTGTGGCAGATTGACAGGTTTTTATGGATGGAATCTGTCTATTTCTATGCTTCTTTCAGTAGTGCTAGTTTATTCTGAAATACATCCATCTTGGATACACACTGCTGGAATGGGTAGAGATGCTTAAGCTGAGTCTGGTCCAATATACAGAAGTAGTGGTGGTATTGGAGCGACAATTCCACTGAGGGGGAAAATGGTACACTTGGTACATTTGTTAAGGATATCTGCTTGCTGATTTACTTTCTGCTTTCCTACATTAAAAAAAAAAAAAAAAAAAGCAGTCAGTGTCAGTCAGACATACTTTGTCCATTTTCCCTCAGTGAAGTTGAACTTAATGGCCAGATCACACAGTTAACTTCTACTCAAGCAAAAATGACAAGTAGGTTTTATGAAAATTGAGAGTAGAAAGTAGATGTCTTTTGAAGCATTACTGCTGAAAGAGAAGGGAGGACAGCTCTATCTTCATCTTTGTGTTTGGTATTTCACATAATGGTAGAAATAGTAGCCAGATAAAGAATTAATATATGATACTGCATTATATGTGGCACCTGTTCCTTCTTGATAAGATGGAGATATGGAGATCCAGGGTAAATAGAACCTCAGCATTCTTCCTCCTTGCTAAGTGTGAGCATGAGAGATATATTTTGAGAAATTGGAGCTGAGGAGGTAGTGAAGATAGATAATCCAATCAGAAGCTGATTTCATTAGATGTGTTGTGCTGAGGAATGAACTATTAATAAATATCCAAGATTCTAGGTTAAGTTAATGTTTCTTAGTGCAAAACGAAGTACTTTCAAAATCTCATGGGTTTAAGGGCTGTTTCATAGCTAGAATAAAGAGAGAAATCTTGAGTGTTGTTTTTCTGCTTTTATAGCAACAGAAACAGATTTCACCATCTTGTTTAAAGGATCTACATGTTCCATGCAATTAGCTTGCCAAGATAGCCAGACATAATGAGGAACAATGCTTTCATTTCTTTGGTGTGATGTTTCTGGCCTTTCTGACCTCTTCTCTCCCATCTTGTTCCCATTACACAAAACTGGTTTCAAACCACACATTTTTTCTGTTTGTGTACCTTAATGAAAGATGCAATACAGCTAGGAATTGCTTGATTTTATTTAATAAGATGATCGTGGAGACAAATTTAGACCCTTTTACCCTTGTATTTTTATGCAGGGCTCTTTGTATTCAGTCTGTCTGTAGCAACAATAACAACAAAATAGACAGCCCAGTGAGTGGGTTTTGCTGTGGTTGCACTGTTTGGCATGTATTTGTAAGAGACTAAACTGGAATCTCTTGTATATACAACTGCCCACATCCTCCTAGATCTTGTGTAATACAAGTACAAATCGTTATTCTTGCTTGAGAAGTGTACGGTGAGATTTTTGATTTGCAGGCTCTCAAGAAGATATAGACTTGTAGTGAGAGTGATATGCTTTCCAGTTGGGATGAAAATGTTTTAAATTTACATATGTAGTACATATGTAGGATTTACATATGTAGCTTAGAGAAATGCCTTTGAATTATTTTGTTGCTTCTCTATTTAATTTGCCTTCCTAAAAAATCAATGCATACATAGGTAATTAAACCAGGAATCAGACTAGGTTAGTTTCCTCAGTAGGAGGTGCAAATAATTTTACAACCTGTTTGTCATGACTACAGCTTTATTTTCTAAAGGTGCCAGCAATTAGCTGTGTTGACTTAGCTGTAGCTTGGTATCAATAGCTCGCTCTGTGCCTACAGAGCGATCAGTGTCACAGTGAGTGCTGTGTGCTAGGATCTATCTAGCATAGCTCTGTAACACCAAGCCCAGGGGGGACTAGCAGCACGAGCAGCAGCTTGCTTTTGACAGCAGAATGTCCTTGTTGCTATTGATTAGATTGTTCAGTGAAGTGAAAAAACATTGATCCAGCTTTAAACTGGTAGTTATATGATAATCCTGGAGATGAATGTGTATCAAGTGGAGTATTGCTGGGGGGAGGTGGCATGGGGGGAATCCAATACTGGTTTTCTTGTGTAACTAATAATAGGCTAATAAAACTTTAAAAAAAAATGTTTCATTATTTAGATCTACAGTAAATTAAATGCAACTAATAAATATGAACCAGAGCTTTCTGCACAACAGATGTTAACAGCTGTAAAATTACATACTTCACCTCTCTCTAATTTCCCAAATCCCTGTTCACTACTGCTCTCTAGTCTGGGCACTGGGAGTAATGCTGATATTTTCACTGGTGGAGGGTTGGGGCTTTGCTCTTGCAGTTTTTTGGTGTCTGATTAGTGCTTATTTTTGGCACTGAGCTGCTCTGAAATGACATGTTTGGGAGCGAAAGTCAGTTTGTGTTTAGGTCCCATCTCATCCTCCTGTTACATCCAACGCTATCTGTATCATGTTACTTTTTCTTTGGAAAGCTAACTTATTACTGTTTTTTTCTTTTCCTTCCTGAAATGAAGACTTTTGGATGATTGTGGGGTGGAATATTAGTTTTGAGCTGGATCTCCTAACACTTGGTCTTCTAATTCTCAGATATTATCAATCTAACATGGATGAATGAGATGGCAGTGCTGGTGTTAATGTTTTCTGTGATTTGAGTCTGCTTTGATTTTTGCACTCAAATATTTCATATGGGTTCTTCTTATACAGCTCCCTTAAGGAATGAGAAAGGCATCTTGAATACAGGGTGGAAGGGTCTTCTTCCCCAGGCATTATTATAAATGCCACTGTGTGCTGCTTAGCCAGTGTTTTGGGATCAGTAATGGAGAATGGCAGCACCTCCCTGTTCCTGGCTGTGAGTGTTCTGGTGCCTGCTCAACCTGGGATCCAGTATGACTTAGATTTGAGGGGTGACAGCATCTCAAAATGTTGTGTTTGCAGCTGTGAGCTCTTTAATCCTCGTTACCACTATGTCTCACCCATTTTTAGGGTTGTGGTACTAGGGTTAAGGGGCTTTTTTTCTTGCACTGTGTACTCGTTTTCTACTCTGAAGATACAGTGGCACACACTTTGAGGAAGGCATCACACAAAGATCCTGTGTGGAGATTTCAGTTTCTTTGTTCGGTGTGGTCTACAGGGCCATCTTCAGATATATGCAGCAACTATAACTTAGTTTGAGAAATCATATTGGCAGAGCAGTCTGCAGGTCAGACTTTAAGAAATGCCAAAATTCATCCTCCTCCTCTGTACACTGTGGTTGTTGATTTGGGAATAGGGGTTGCTTCAGGGCATAACACGTCCAAACTCTGCCCTACAAGAACATTGCAGTCTTGGATTTTCAGCATTATAACTTGCTTTGGGCAGATCATGTTAATTAGAGATAATGATACTAAGCTTATGGAGGCAAAAATGGTTTCAATATCATTCCTGTTCTACAAAACATTATTTCCCTTTTTCCTCTTGGTGTATTTCTCTACTGCTCTTTTATCTTAGCTATGAGATGTAATAGTCTTTCAGGAAGGTTAATGTTGACAGAGAAACTTCTCCTGCCACCTCACCATTACCCTTAAATTTACTACAAAAGCATGAATGATCTTGTCTTATGTTTACCTTCAGTCTTGCTTTATACATCTTGTGATCAGATAATTATGTTCTTAATTGAGAAACTTGAAGTGGCAAATCAATTTAAGTGCTTTGCTGCAGTTGTCCTCAGTATCAAAATTGTTCTGACATTGCAACAGAACTTGGTTGCAGCAGTTGCCTCCTTCACCTTACATGCAGAATTCAAGTGTATGCACCTGTGTGAAATACACATTTTCCCTTTCTCCTGCCTCCATGCTAATATGGATATAAACCTGTTTATTTGCCCAAGTTGTATATTTTGTTGCTCCAGCACATTTTCTTGTATGTAGTTGGGGAATTTAGGGGGCTATTACATTAGAATTAATTGGGTGTAAGTTAAGCCTGGACATTCACAGAAATTATTCAGCTGCTTTATTTCTAGTGTCATTAAATATTGTAACTTTTGATTTGTGGTTAAGTTAGTTAGATGGCAGTGGTAAGCGTTTGCAGTTCTGCCATGCAGTTTCTTTTGCAGAGCTACAATTGAAGAACTACAGGGAATTAGGCTTAAAAACTGTTTGGAAGGCAGAAAACTATGCAAAAGACTGCAGTTATTTAAATTATTTCTTATGATTTTCCTTCCTAGAGGGGAGATGGGTAGAGTATTTAGAATGAAATAGAGATGCACTTTAACTTTCAACATAAATTACATGTACATTGTAATGTAAATGTATGGACAAACCCTTTTTTATAACCCAGTATTTTCAGAAGATGCTTTCATGCAATGGGGAGGTGCACATTAGATCTGCATACTGTTTTAAAAAGATAGTTTCAAGGACAAATGTGTTTTCAAAAATATGTTTAATGGGCTTAAGATTATTGTACACATTTATGGTGTGCAGAAATGCTCTTTCTAGCATTAGTTACTTCATTTGCTCAAGTAGTATAAGATCAGCTTGAGTACTTTTGTCGACATAAATTAAGTATGCAGAGATTGGTTGCTGTAGGAAACAAATGCTGGATGGTTTTGGAGCCTGGGACCATATTTTCAGGACACTGGAAAATTCCCTTTTCCCCTACTGTGGTCAAAAGAGAAATTTGGTATTTCAGGTGTCTTCCCTGGCCCTCCATCACATGACCAGATATTTTTATCATTTTTTTTCTTTGTACTACACAGTCTGTACAGTTTTTATGTGTACCTAATAGGCATTACAAGTAAGTTAAAGGGTTTGGTTGCCAGATGATCACTTCTCAAACTGAAATAATATGAAAGCATCTCCTTAAATTCTTCCTCATAAAGCTGAATGAGCAGAAGGGTCAGTTTGAAAAGTTGTTAAAAATTTTTTGAGGTAAAACAAGGTTGTATAGTCTAAAACTGTGTGCTAGTTGGTGGGTGTGTTGTCTTAAGAATTGGTCTAGGATTACTTTAAAATACTAACTGATATCTAGGGCAAATAGTGAAGTTCTTTCAGAGAAGTTATACTTGATGTAATCTCTGAGGAGCTCCAGTATAGATGAGTGCATGTTGCTTAACTCTGCTAAGTCAGAGCATGGAATGAAGACTGACAATTACTTTTAAATTGCTTTATATTGTGTGTGTTCCAGAAACTTCACTTCAACATTTGCTGCACAGTCCTCTCACTTTTGTCTCCATTGTACTTGGGAGTTTGGGGTGGGAAGAAGTTTCCATGTCTCTGTAAACTTAGTCTTTAAGCTGAAAAGTTCTTGATGGAACCACTGCTGAGAATGAATCAGTACTAATCTATTATGTTACTTTCTCTGAGCTGACACCTTTTGATGACAAGTGTGCTGTAGGCTTCTCTCCTTTTTCCCCTCGTGTCATTTGGGGGATGTGCGTCTATGCTGACTTTGACACAGTGATTCTCTGTGCAGAACTGAAGACCAGCTGCATATTCAGCCTCAGTTCTAAGGGATAGGGCCAGAGCTCCCAAGTGCTGGGTTCTCTTCAGTGATATTTAAGTGTTGTGGGAAGAGCAATGAACTATCCTTAAGGTTTGAGGTTTTTAAAATGGTGATGTTTTAATCAGCTATCCAAAGACAGTGTGAAAGGAGGAAAATTACAGATCCAAAACAGAAACTGAAGCTCTTCATTGAATTATTATTCTAGCAGCTGTTTGTAGCTTTATGCAGATGCTTTCAATTAAATGTTACTTAGGAAAGCTGTAAAAATGTCCCAGTACGTTGTTCAGAATTGTAGTGGAAATAAATTTCAAGTGGGGGAATGTGGGATTAACAAATGCAGTAAGAGATTTATGCCCGTGTATAAACAAAAGTTGCAACATGGCTCTGACATCTTATGCAACTCTGTCAGGTGGTACCATTGTGATTTGTCTGCTGGTAGGTTGTGACTTTTACTTCTGTTTGGCTTCAGAGATTTTAGGCTTTTAGAGAATGTGCTTGTGATGGTTGATACAAGGATTTATGCTTGAGAAAATCATGAGGCTGCCCAGAGATTATTGAACCTCCATCCTTGTCAGTGTTCAGGACTCCGATATTGATTTGCTGTGTTTCCCTGTTGTCTGACTTGACATCAATTTATGTTTTTACACTGAATTTATCTCCTTTTATGGTGTGTCCAGAGAAGATTCAGCAGAGGTGTTCTGGGGAAAAGTCATTTATCTTAAGGTTTCCAGGAGTGTGTATAGGTTTGTGTGGAGAATACCTTTTCCCTCAGCTGATGACTTCAGTATTCCATTATACTTTCATTCCACCTTTCCCCACCAAGCAGTGCAGATCCTCTAGAGGATGCTGGTCAGCAGACCATGAAGATGCTCAGCAGGCTGGAGCATCTCTCCTTTGAAGACAGGATGAGAGAGTTGGGCTTGTTGCACCTGCAGAAGAAAAGGCTCCAGGGAGAATGTATAGAACCTTCCAGGACCTGAAAGGGCCTACGGGAAATGTGTGTAGTGATAGGACAAGGGGTCATGACTTTGAATTGAAAGGGTTAAGAGCAGGTTCAACTGAAATGGTTAAGAGTAAGGTTTAGATTAGCTACTAGGAAGAAATCTTTACTGTGAGGGTGGTGAAGAACTGGAACAGGTTGCCCAGTGAAGCTGGGGATATCCCATCCCTGTGAGTTTTCAAGATCAGGTTGAATGTGGCTTTGAGCAAGGTGGTCTAGTGAAACCTGCACACACTCCAGTGGCAGGGGGTTGGAACTTGATCTTTAAGGTCACTACCAGCCCAAACCATTCTATGATTCTGCAAATTCACATGAGTAGGGCAGATGTCTTAGAGGAAGTGTTGATTTTTCCTAAAAGGCAGTGCTGGAGTAGTGACTGTACTGCATGATTAACTATGATTATGGGCAGGGGCATCCTTTCTCCCAGGAAACAGAAGTCTTAAGTTGTAGAAAAATACTCTTGTAATGTCCTTCCTCCTGAAGAAGATAAAATGCAAACAAAAAGTAAAAAATACTTTACTTCCTTGTGTAACTGTGGGTAGTTACTGTGAAGGAGAGTGTTGTCAGTGCATGAAAGATCTCATAATTAAAGTTTATGTTTTGGGGATGTTACCGTGCTACTTCTTTCTCCTGAGCTTCTGGGACAGAGATGATGTTAGGAAATATTCACAGAATCACAATATGAACAGCAGCTTTTGTTTACAGCTGCTGTTTTCTCCCCTGGTGGTTTATGAGACAGAGATGTTCTTCACCTTGTTTCTAGTGTGGTAAGGGGCATGATATGTAATCAAGTTATTAGCTCTCATCAGTCTTTTCCAGCACTCTTTGAACAATGAACTTTAGTTCAGTAAATAACTGTCAAACTTAAAATTGTTCTCATATGAATACTCAATCATTGAATTGCAATGACACAATTAAAGGGCATATAAATCTGCAGATTGTGTGGGCTGTCACTGATACAGGATTTGGAAGGACCTTTTAAGAGCCTTTTTCGTAACAGTAGAAATCCCTGACTTTCTAAATCAACACTTTTGTCTGCCTGTATAGTCTTACTGTATCAGAGTGCCTTGGCCATTTGGGGTTTAAATTTGTTATGAGAGGGGCCTACAAGAAAATTAAAAGTACCTTCTCAAGAAAAATTGATTTTTGCCTTTCTTTATATCTGACTTTCTTTAATATGTAGTTTGAGTTATTAATTTCTTAATAAAGTATTAATTTTTTGGCAGGTATTAATTTATTGGCATGTTGAAAATGTAGATCTGAGACTGTTTTGAAATATAAAAGTGATCTGTGCTTGGTCTGAGTGCTTCTAGATGTATCCCAAACAAGAAATGAACCCATGGCTATTACATTGAGGTTCCTGATCCCAGATAAGTGCCACAGAATAAGTTGTGTGATTTAGGTTTGTTTCTCAAGTTCTATCAAACATAATTTCCAGAAATAGTCTGTAATTTTAAAGAAATAAGAAAGATTAGAGTGAGAAGTTAGTTTCAGTTGCTTGATTCATGTATTTTGGCTTTTAAGCTTTGCTGTGTTTTGAGTAATAAAGTTATACAGAGGAGTTGTGTGATATTAATACTTTCCCCTTCCTTTCCCCCCTCTTTTTCCTACTGTCGTCATGTTTTGTCACTGTCAAGTGTAGATTTATTCAAGTGTAGATTTATTTCTCATTCAAACTGTTGTTTTTGTTGGCAGGAGCTACAAGCAAGTCTGTGAAATTATGTAATGTCTGAAAAGTTATGTTCATGATTAATTAGCCTATCACAAAACTATTTTAGTGTGTGTGGAATAACTAGATCATATTTTTTATTTATTTGCCAGGGGTAGAAGGCACTCTGGTCAGATCAAGGAACTTCAGAGTGCTTTGTATTAACTATTCTATGCATAACCTGTTTACCTTTGGAACATGAAATGTATATCTTTTTTATTGGTCACTTAATGTGAACTTTTTTTTTAAGGAAACGAGCTTGGGCTGCAGGTATTCCTTTTTTCCCAAATTGTAAACTTTACAGCTGTTTGCTTAAAACTGAACACCCTTTAAATGGCATACTCAAAGAAAATTTGCCAGAAGTTAAAAAACGGGGTAATGATATGTTATTTCTGAACTGTATGGACATGAATGGCACAGCTCTCATGGCAGTGGAGTCAAGATCTCAAGCAGAGTTTAAAGTCTGGAGTCTTTCTCTATTATTTATGCTGCACGGCTTTCTCTTTGCTTCCCCTCCACCAAAAAAAAAAAAAAGGTATCCCAGTGGAGTTAGGTTATGATCTGAAAATTCAAAGGTATAGATATGGACCCTTTCAGATGTTGATTTATTTGTTAAGATTTCTTGCTAGTAATGAAGACCTCTAGGTTTTGCTGTAAGCATCAAAATAGAGAGAAAAGGTGTCTTCTGTGGTTTGGGCTATAGAGAGGTCTTAATAGCCTGTTACTGAAGTGATCATATTTTAGACAAGTAGTTTTCAAAACTTTTCCTGTCCTCTATAAAACTTCTGTTTTGCATCACTGAAGTGCAATTTCACAAATCCTTGCTTTTTGGAAATTTGAAGGAGATACTGTGCCCATCCTAAGTGTAATTACTCATTTAAACCAGCTTTGCAGTTAAAAAATACCATATATAATTTTTTGTTTTCACTAAGTTGACAACATTCTTTCTTATGGTGCAAGTGTAAATGCTTAGTTGTAAGTATTTTAAATACTGGAAAGTTAAGGCACAAACAGACAAGAGCTGTAAATAACTATTTTATTTAGACTATTAAGAAATAGTGGTATAATCAATCTTCTGGCTGTGTTTCAGGATCCGCTATCTAATTGGTGCTTCAGAGTGGTTAAGGGAGGTACTTTGCTCATAGGAGCCTGTATGGGAGCCTGAAATATGTACTCTGTAGGGATCAGAATTGCAGGCTTCATTGCAAGGATCAGATTTTTGTTGTATTTATCTGTTGGTGCTAAAACAGCTGAATAGTGCATGCACAAACTGAAAAAGTGAAATATAAAACTGAGTTGTTTACTTGTCTCTTGGTTTTACAGGCTAATCCAGTCCAAAATACTTTTCAGTGAGTTATACTGGGTAGCTCTTGTCATGCTGCTTGTCCATTTCCATTGAGATACTGTATTTTCTCCTGTGTGTGAGGGAAGAGGCAAGGTAAACATCTTTGCACAGAAAACTTTGTCATGAAGTGGATTCCTTGTGTGTTTTAATGAGTGTCTTGTCCCAACCATGCTCTGCACTCATTTGGAATTAGATGAAAAGTGTTTTTGTTGTTCCATTGCACAAGAAAATTTGCAGTGGAAGTAGTTTGAGTATTATTAGTGAGAGTTTTACTTTAATGGCCAGGGCCCTTGTGTGTGGATGATGCTTGTAGGTACAGGTTATTCCATTGGTTAGTTCTTCTACTGCATGGAAGCAAACAGGAACTGCTTCCTGTCAGAGATGAAAGGAGGTTGATTCTAAAATACTTCAATTTCAAACTCGGGTATGGTTCAAGAGTGGTCTTAGATGGATTTGCTAAGTGATAATTTCTTAATTCATTCTTTCCTTTGGTTTTACCTTTTTGTTGTAGTTCTTGTCTGGGACCAAGCTTATCACCTTCTGTAGGCTATTGCTGTTTTTGAAGCCCTGTTTAAAAATCCCTCACAAAATTACAGTTAACAAGCTGCTGACTTAATGAACTTTGTTGTGACCTTTCTCCTGTCCTTTGTGCACAAATGCTGATGCTAGAATTCGTATGTTTTCCCTGGGGAACAGGGCAATTTAATATTATTGGTAGGACAGAGAATGGCCTCGTGGACTTTGTAGACTTTAATACTTGGAAATAGTGTAGAAGAAAAATTGGAACCTGTGCTTGAGAGCCTCACAGGATTTGTTTCTAAAAGCCACACAATACAAGTTGCTGCAATATTTTTTTTTAATTTCTCCTCCTCCCCCACAGTCACCCACCTTAAATGTAATTCTTAAGGCAAATTTTAAGCCTTTTTCCTTCAAGAGCCTTTCATTTAATTTTATATAATAGGCCTACTTGAAAGC
The DNA here is from genome assembly GCF_024509145.1 of Vidua macroura. Lineage (NCBI taxonomy): Eukaryota > Metazoa > Chordata > Aves > Passeriformes > Viduidae > Vidua > Vidua macroura. The sequence goes on from NC_071578.1 coordinate 21,484,027, forward strand.
CTTTCTAAGAAAAACTGGTCTTCTGTGAAATGTTTACTGGCTTTGTTCTGAGCTGTTCAAGCTCTGGTTTACATCACATGGCTAGTTAGTGCTTTATTATATTTTGAGGGAGTTTATTTTACTCTATCTGTAACATGATTTTCAGTAATCTGGGTTTTTAATTATGAAATTAAAATGATGTTTTTTGATTTGGGGGGTTGTGATTTCTCGATAGTATGTTACTATTGAACATGATCTATACATAGCAGGGACTGACAAAGCAATCTGTGTAATTTATTGGAAGTGCCAGCCTCTTAGGTAACTCCCTAGGGTACAGGGCTACTGTGCCTATTCACCTTTATTATCCTCTGCCATGGATTTCAGCACATGATCAAGCAAAAAACTGCTGCTCTCCCAAGTCTTGTGTATAATGCGCTGTGTGTGTCCATTACAGAGCTGGCAGATTTTCAATGGCTTTGTGTCTTGGGCAATGGCTTGTAAAGGTAAATTTCTGCAAGTGATTTCAGTGTCTTGGCTGTTGAATAAGCTGCTTTTCTTCTCTCAAGGATAATGTTCAGTTCCTGTCAGGGAAAAAAAATGAAGCTGTTTGCATTTAATCAGCTGTTTGTCCACATCCTCTTGCTTCAGAAAGGAGACCAGGAATTACTTCATTGCTAAAAGAATAAATAGATAAATAAGTAGATTTTCATGACTCGTATTACTCAGCAGCTCACCTGGTAGAGAAGTATCTTAGTGCCAGTGTTTTTTACTAGATAGAAACCAGTGACTAAAAACCAAATGGTCAATGGCCAAGCTGCTGCCACTTGTTGCCTCTAAGGCTATGAGTTTAGCCAAGTCATTTTTCTACTACTTAGGCCTTGGTAAGAGAAGTGGCTGTGTTATTTAGAGTGATGTAATTTATACTGCATTTACGCTTGAAATAATTGAGCAGAAAGGATATCAAGTTATATACATGAGTTAAAACTAAATGCTTTTTTTGTTGAAAAACCCAAAGTGTATACAACAAAACTGAAACGTATGTGCTCTCTATTTAAAGCTTCTATTTCCTAATCGTATCAGTGGAAGAAATCTAAAAAATAATTCTCTTGTAATCTCATATCAGGTTCTGGAATTTGTGGCCATAATAATTTTGCTTTGGTCCTGTTTTTCCCTTATATGAGGTAACTAGGCAGGATATGTCTTGACTTTGTGCCGAAATTAATCTACTTCATCTTGGAGTAGAACTGCTTGTTTTATTTAGAATTTCATTTCAAACACTAGCCCAGTTTCAAAAAACCCTGCTTCTGTATTTAGTATACTGCTATTCAAATCTAGATTGTGCTGACAGTAAATTTGCCCCAAAGAGTAAACTAGATAAAATATGCATATGATCAATTTAATATGCAATTAAACATTTTCCCTGAGCAATTAGCATCAAGACAACTAATAATTATCCTGTGCCACGCTGCAAACATTATACGCATTTATGTAAGATGACTTTGGTAATAAGTTATGGATAAAAATATTCATATATACAAACATCTGAGTAAACATAATATCATAGCAATGAAGCATGAGCTTTTCATACTGGAGTTTATTTAATCTGTGCAAAAACAATACATTTCCCCAGAGAATATAAAAGTTGACATGGCCATGGGATCAAGGTCTGTGAATTGCACCACAGCTTACCTTGTGGTTACCTGCATCACCTGCTCCATTCTAGTTGCAGTGCAGTACAAGATAAAATTTGGAGTTGGAAAATGCAATCCCATTTGAACAATTGTATATACATGTGACAAAAAACAGTGGATACCATGTTTGGAAGTCTCCTAAGCATATGAAGAAACTAAAATAAAGAAGACATTGTGGAAATTAGCATGTGATGAGCAGGATTATTGAAAGCTAGATACATCATGCACTTTACTTCTGATTGAATACGTAGAGGTGTACTTGGAGGTGAGACTTGAAGGACATCCTTTTTATTATAAAGAGTGTGTGGCAAATAACAAATGTGTGCTGCTCTTAAGATACTTAGATGGATTTAAAGAATTGAGTTTTGAAGGAGTTGGAAACTGTAAAAACTCATTACTTAGGAGAAAAAAATATGAGCTACAAAAAATGTGAAAAGGTGTCACTTGGAAGATGTGGCATTCTTCCACTAGTGGTAGGTATGTAAGGAGTAACACAGCTTATGGATAATCTGCTTGGTTGGATCTGTGGTAGTGATTTCACTTGGCTTGTGGAAGTCAGTGGACTACTTGGAGAGGGAATGAAGAAAAGCAAGCCTGTTGTTGGTACACTTGAGGTTGCTTTGTGTGCCAGATTGAAGAGCGTAATTTAACAAACACAGGCATACAAACAAAAAAGTCTTTTAGCCAAAAATTGATATCAAGATATTTAGATTTTGAACCAGTTGCTGGTCTCATAGTAGGCAAGTAAGGGAGCAGAAAGGATGAAGTTTGGAATTAAAAAATGTTGGAGCCCATTTAATTTTAAGTGCTGTTTCAGTATCTTTTCAGTGAGTCTGAAGACAGAAGTTGCCTATATCTTAGGTGTCAAGAAAATGGAACAGAGTTATATTTATGTAAAGTCTAAGTTAGAAATGTGTTTCAGATGAATTTCCTGAGTGTACCTTGCAGAAGATGAAAGAAGGGGTCAAACCCAATTGTAGTTGAATGTGGAGTTGCCTATGTGCAGTACCAATGTTGCATGATGTGTTCAGTTTCATCTGTTTGATAGAGACAACTTAGGTGTGTATTCCTGAAGGAACTACATTGCCACAGGTGTTAATAACACAGCTAAAAAGTGTTAAAATAACTTTTGCCCCTTAGTCTTTTGGCTTCAAAACCATTGAAGATAGACGTTGAAGAAGGCTCAAGACTGCTTGGCCCAGGGTTATGTTTACACAATGTAGGTAATGGTCATCAGAATTGCAGGAAGATAGGAACAGAAGACTGCAGTGTATATAGGAGGTATTTACAGCTTGAGCTGTTGATAAACCTGGTAAGCAAAAGTACCTCACAGTGGCAGGTTCTGTAGCTGGGCTCTGATCTCAGATTAGAGAATGCATAAAAGGGAATTTGAGGATTACCTTCTTCATATACCAGTTATAATAACAGCCTTGGCTCAACTTATTATTTAAAAACACTCTTACTATTATAATGGAAAGGTGAATGTTTTTCAATTGTTCAGTCCCAGGTGCAGGACCAAAGCAGGAAATTACAAATTAAAGAACAAATTCATTCCCATTCAGGAGGGAAAAGCTTGCTTTCTTCTATAATGCTACCACAGTATGCTGTTACTGACTAGGGCAGAGTTTTATTTTATTTATAGTAGCTATTATAGGATGATATCTTGGGTTTGTGCTGGAAATGTTGACAATGTTGACAATGCAGGGATAGTTCTGGTTTTTGCTGAGCAGTGCTTACAGAGTCAAGGCATCTTCTGCTTCTCACATATCCCCACCAGTGAGGAGGCTTGAGGTGCTCAAGAACCCTGGGGGTTATCTAGGAAGGACAGCTGATCCCACCTGACCAAAGAGATGTTCCATACCATAAAATATTATGCTCAGTGTATAAAGTGGGAGCAAGAAGAAGACAGTGAGGGACACCAACACAGGGTGATGGTGTTTGTCTTCCCAAGTAACTGTTAGATGTGAAGGGGCCCTGCTCTCCTGGCAGTGGCTGAACACCTGCCTGCCCATGGGCACTGGTGCCTCAATTCCTTGGTGTGCTTTGTTTGTGTATGTGGCTTTTGCTTTGGCTATTAAACTGTCTCTATCTCAGCCCATGACTTTTCCACTTCTACTATTCTGATTCTCTCCCTATCCCCATGTGGGGGTAATGAGTGAGCAGCTGTGTGGATCTTAGTTTCCAGCTGGGGTTAAACCGTGGCACATAGAAATTAATGCAAGATCCCAGAAGGGATGCAGTTTAAATAAGTAAAGTATCAGAGATTGTTGACAGAAACAGTAGCAGGGCCTGCACATATCCAAGGGTTGTTTTTAGATTGACTTTAGTAATTCTGGACTATAGTTGAATCTGACTAAGCTGAAAAGCTTCCCTTCTGTAAGTGTAGAGACTTTATTCTGTTGAAAATGAAAGCTGAGCCTCCAGAGGACCAGGACACTTAGCTGTATTTTTGAGCTGCTGCTTTGCACCTTTCTGTAGCTGTTTTCTGTGCTTGCTTTGGGTGGTGGTTTTTCAACAGAAAATGAAATTTTAATATTTTCTGTGCCTATAAACTACAAATGAAACATGAATGCAGGTTGGCTTATGCACAGCTAATTAAGTCTAAGCTAATCTAATACTACTCTTGTAGTTAGATGGCTTTGGGGCATGTGAATCCAGGAGGACAGGAAGGGTTTTAAATTTACTCTTTTTGCATAGTTCTAGGTATCTCTGATTGTTGCCTTGTATATCACAATGCTCCTGGAGAGATATCCTTTCAGAGTACAGGAGGGGGAGGTGTGAGCAGAGAAAGCCACAAAGCTACTGTGTAGTAAGGAAGTGAATTTTGTACAAAAACAAGACACACAGCCCTGCATCCTAGCAGTGATGATAATCTTTGGGGGGAAGAGGAGAAGTTTCAGTCTGTAGCTTTTTGTCAATACACACTGTTTATGCAGTTAGTTGATTTAAAAGTGTAATAAAGAAAGTTCACAGCCTGGTCAGTCCTCTCTTTTTGGAACTGCCCTTGTACTGGCCTTTGTGCTCTTTGAATGCATAAGTGCTACATTAAGGTTCGTAGCAGGTGTAATTTTTCCACACTTCTGCCTGTCAGGATGTGTTTACCATCATTTGAGGTAGTGTGTATTGTTTGCCATGCTTTCCAGGCCTGTAGAACTAATATGGGAACTACTGGATAGTTAGCAAGTTGTTTTAAAAATTCGGAATTTAGTTTAACTTATAGTTCCTGAAACGTGACGATTTCCTTTTTCAGATATAGAAAGTAAACTGTTTTGTACACATACAGAATGGATGCAGGAAAGGGATTGCAGCTGAAAGTGCTCAAAGAACCTCATCTTGTCTGGAACCAAGAGCAGGTGCTTCAGTAGATGACACAGAAATCAGTACCTGTTGCTGATAAAGCTTTTGCTTTCCAATATTAATATTTTAAAAACCAGTATTTAGAGATGCTTCTGTCAGGATTTCAAAGACTTCTTTTTTCCAAACCATGGTAAAAACAAAAAAGAAAAAAAAAAGTGCAGATAGCCCTTGAAGGTACTTTGTGAAAATGTTGGTATTGTGAGAAAGCCAGCTTGCTGCTTCTGTCCTTCCTAAGGCTGGAAATAGGCTGGGACCAGGGTAGTGGATCTGTATTGGAGGTCATGGCAGCTTCACTTTTCAGTAAAATTTGCCCCTCTCTCCTGGTAACCCTGTAATTACTTACATGCTGTTTCTGTTCATAGGGTAACAGAGATCTAGTGTTGGGGTATCATGCATAAGGATGTGTTTTCCAGCAGGTAGTCAGGTGATGTTGAGGTGGTTCTGAAAAGGTGTGGAGAGGCAGTTGCAAATGGGAACAGTTGAGGTTTCTGGTTTGCTAGTAAAATTTCTTGGGAGTGTGTGTGAAACTTTAAATTTCTTTTAATGTGTGTATAACACTTAATGAGATAGCACTTAAGACTGTAATTGTGTGTACACAGCTAATGCCTAACAGTTTTCAGACAATCTGTTTAAAACCTCAGAGTGCTATAGCAATGCAAATAGGAATCTGCTTGCTTTGAGTGGGATTTATAGTTTTGGGTAACTTTGCATACTCAAAACTAAAACTAAGTAAAAGTAAAATAAGTAAAATAAGACTTTTCAGGACCTAATGTGACCTCTTTGGGGATGGGATGTTAGAACATAGGGAATGCTTTAAGAATTTCATGGTAACTATAAATATAATAAAATAAGCATATAAATTCCACAAGCACAGAAACTACATAGGAAAAAAAATTGGTTTGGGCCTCAGTTCTGGGACAAGTTTTGGCATAAGGTAACAGAAGTCCAGCTGAATTTTTACCAAGGATTGATTTTGTGCAGGGGAAAAGCCTGTTAGTTTCTCAGAATAGATAACTGTGAGTCATTAAAATAAACAAAATAATTTACTGGTTGCACAAATGACTTTCAAGTCTATGCTTAAACATGGACACTGCACTAGTTTAACTAAATGCTAGCACTCTGTTGTTGTTTCTGAATTAGAGATGATATGAAAGGTGTCCTTGCCCATGGCAGGGCAATTGGAATTAGATTTTTATTCTTTCTAACCTAAATCGTTCTGTGATTCTTTATTTTTTGTGAACCAGTCAGAATGCAGAATTTGTAAAGACTGTAAGCAGTAAGGATCGTGGGTCCTTAATGTTTCACAATGTGTAAACTATGTCAAATAGTTAAAATGCTTTGGGGTTTTTTGGGGGCTCTAGGATGTTTTTTTCCAGTTGGATCAATTACAAAACACTTATTGAAGGCACTAAACAAATATTTTAAATTTTTAGTCTTTATCTGTAGCACAAACTTTTATTAAACGTGGTTTTTATTCTTGTGTTCTTTATATATATGTGAAATAATGAAGCTATAAACAAAATTTAGTGTACACATTCATGTATTTTTAGAGAAAACTGTTTCAAGTGGTAGAATAATCACAATCACTTATTGTTTGGAATAATTTTGAAATTATAAATGTTGTAAAATTGCATTTTGGTGGTGTTTTTTGGTGATACAATATTGTCATACAGTGCATGGTTTTAAGACTATTTAGAGGATTGATGGACTGCAGTTGTTGTATGTATGATGTTTTGAGGGATTGATTTACTATGGCAGTTGAATGTATGATGCTTAAATAGGTGCGGTTCAATTTCTACTTGGAAAGTAAAATAAAAATCCAAGCTGTTTACAGGTGCTGAGTTGATGGTCTGTTATTGCTCCATGGTGTGTCTATCTTAATTTTTTTGAAATCCAGTTTCCTGACTGCTCTTTGTGAAACTTCAGTTTCTGAATGCGTGTTGGCATAAGGGATGAATTTTCTGTAAATTTGCTCTTACTGCAGTTGGGAATACAGTTATTAGAACAAGGCTGTCTGTTGAATTTGAATGTTCAGTTTCTAGTAACCTAGCAAACTAAATTGTTTTGCAAGTTGTCATTTACCTTATTCACAGAATTAAAAGGATGAAAAATTCTTCTCAGCTTATTAGTTCTGTTGAAGCAATAGTATGTTACTGGGTAAGAGTTATTCAGACCTCCCTTGTGTGACAGAGCAGAGACCATACTCCTAAAGCTTTTGTAATGCAAATATTAATATTAAATATTAACACCAAAAGTATTACTGCCTCTTCTGGTACAAAATACTGCAGTGTTGAATAACTGACTTGAACAGAACTCATTCTGTAAGAGATGAAATGGAATTAACCTTCCTGAAGACTGATCATTGTTTTTCAGAAGATATGTGGTGGCTATATTTTAGAAGATAAACTACTGATTAGAAAAATAGATTAATTTCTCTTAGAGTTCCCTTTGATTAATGTAGGAGTTGCGTTGCTGTTTGGACTACATTCTGCTGCTGCTAATCAACAGCTAAAAAATTGCACTAGCCCCCCCAAAATTAACCCCAAACGCCCTTAGTTTATGCTAATTGAGACAGTTGTGAGCCAGAACTAATACTACCAATATGAATTCAGGCTTGCTTTGACTGTGCAAGCTAAAGCAAATTGAAATGATGTCTTGTTTACTGTGCTGACAGGAGTGTGTGTGTATTCATAACTTTCAGTAGTTGAGAGAACAGACCCTGTAATACAGTTATGAATGTAAATGGCTTCAAACAATATAGTGGAGCCTGTAAGCTTCTTGGAAACTTGTATATGAGGTGATAGGATTTGCAAGCTCTTTGTGATTAGTTTTGGTATGGGAACATCAGTCTTTGTAGCCCTGAACTGCCAACAACCTTTGTCCTTTATTTTACCTTCAGAAAAAAAAAAAGGGGGGGATGGGGTGGGGTCATGTTTGAAATAGGGAAGTAAATGAATGTTGGCTAATGGCCATGTCTTTTCCTAGAGCAAAAAAAAAATCTTGGAAAGATAGATGAGATTGTGGACCTGGATTTGAATGATATGTGAAGCTTTGTAAATTATTTATCAGCACAAGCCTTTTTGAAATTGCTAAAGCACTGTTACATTGAAGGGAAAGAGAATGGTATGGTTGCCAAGACGAGATTTTTACTGGATTCTGCTAAAAGAATAATCTGTCTTTTAAAATTATCTGTATTAAGCTTTAAGTAGCAGTTAAGAAATGTCCACACAATGCTGCAAAATCTGTTTGAATAGCTCTGGACCCTTTTTCTACTGCTGATTATTAGCATAGTTTATATATTTAGGTTTTTTTGTTAGTATCCTTTTGCTCCAGTGACATATCTGATGAAAGCAAAATTATGGGAAAGATCTGTTGAATTTTATTTGACTGGCAAGAATAGTAACTAAATAATTCTTTTTTACTTTATTTATATTTACATTGTTTTTATCAAGTGAAAAGTCCTGCAACTAACTGGTTATAACTCTTTCCACCTATAGAACTACAGATCTCGTTCAATGTCATCCTTCCAAAACTGACAACACCAATAATGCTTCTTTTTGAAGCACGACCATTTTTGAAAGCTGTTTTATAACTTAAACAGTTGTTTTTATCCAAGTAGCAATTTTGTATTTCAGCAAACCGTATAATCCATAATGGAGACCTCAGTGAGACAAAAGACTGCAGATGACATTTGTTCCTATTGGTTATAAGGTGGTTATAGCAGTTCCCTTTTGTAGATGATGGAAGAGAACACACATCTCCTTACTTATGAAAAGTTCAGCTCTGTTTATCTTTCATGTATATTCTTTGAGGTATACAAGTATGCCAGTACTTCAGTAATCGGATTGTGAAGAGTTGAACAGTGAGCAGACCTGCTAAGGACTAAATTTTCAGAAAAAAGTGTGGTGCCTTGGGGTATGTTTATATGGAAGTATGTTTGTGTGCTCCTCTTCTGTGGCTAGGACAAACTTACCTTCCTGTTGTCAGCATTCTTCATGCTGATGATAAAGCTTAATAACATAAAAGTAGTTTCAATATTTCTGTGTTATATTGTGTTGAGATATAAGGGCACATCACCATGGAACTAATTCTTTCAGAAGAATACCCTTAAAAACAAGCATTCCCCACTTCTCAGATCTGTAATGGAATACAGATTTATAGGTCAGGCGAAGATAGCCTGCCAGCTTTCGAAGTATTGTAGCATAAAAGGGAAATAGAAAATGAAGGTAAAGCCAATAAATGATTTCTTTGATATGTTAAACTAACAGCATTGCCTACCTGAATCTGGAAGCTGCGAATTAGTGAAAGAAAGCATTTGAATCTGAGTCATTGTGATATTCTGTGCTAGAATGTACTCTGTTATTCGACTATCCCATTTGGGAGAAATAGTTGCATATAATTTTATTTGTTACAGACCTGTTTACAGATACTTGCATGTAGTCATTAATACATTAATATTTTGGATGTTGCAGGTTAGTGTTTTCTTTAGAGCTCTAAAATGTAAAGCAGAAACTGTATAATAAATATTCTCTGATACAGCTTGTCATGTAATTGTTAAGGAAGTTGGGAAGTAAATTTGTATCAATTCTGAAGTAATTCTGTGAAGGGTTCTGTGTATTGCTTCTAGACATGGAAAGGTTTGCGTGTTTTTTATTATGACTGTCTATCAAAGCTGATGGGACTCATCAGACTGGCATGAATGACCCTTGATCTGTAAAATCCAGTGCTTTTACCCTAAAATGGTGGTTTCAGAGGGGGGTATAAGTTGTATTGAATTTCAAAGTAATAAAGTATGTCTTGAATTTGAGTTTTTGCCTTGTGTAAAGGAACTATATTAATCTGTAATAAAGACTAGTTTACATCTTGATCTTTGAACACTGTTGCATTTGAAGAACAAGCGATTGTATTCTGGAGCTGCAATTGTGTGCAAGAATAGTGTCCCAAGTTCTAATTTTTCCTTGTTTTTGTTAACACTACTCTTGTATTGGAGACATTTACATGGATTAATACAGGGTGGCTTATTACGGGCCAACTTGAAGTTTATGAAGTATGTTAAGATGAAAACTTTGTTACAAAGTTAGTAAAGTGGACATTTGCCTTGCCAATTAGTATGTGGTACAGCAAAATACCAAGTAAAAGCCTTGGAGGCTGGTGGGTTTTGGTTTGGGTTTTTTTTGTTAGCTAACTGTCTGTTTATTTTTAAATCTAGCCACGAGCTGATCCCATCCCAATATGTAGCTTTTGCTTGGGAACGAAAGAATCAAATCGTGAAAAAAAACCAGAAGAGCTCTTGTCTTGTGCAGATTGTGGCAGCAGTGGTAAGTTGGCTGGATTTACAAGTACTAGAAATGTTTGTTTTAGTATGTCTTTTAAAAAATATTTTAAACTTGTGAACCTTATCTTCTCTTTGAACAAACATAAATCAAGAACTGAAACCAGGGGGACAGAAGAATTTGTTGTTTTTCTTGGTTGGTTTGTTGGTTTTGTTCTTGTTTGGTTTTTTAAAACTAGAATTTTGTCATCTTTGTAATTGGGATAATTACAAATAAGAGGTATGAATTCATCTTTATGTCAAAGTATAGATCTGCTGAGTAAATTAAGAGGGGGAAACCACACTTTCACCTTTCACAATACAAGAATTCAGTTATTGTTTGGGATTTATGTTGGCTCTGAAAACTCAGTTTCACATTGTGACATCAAATGATCAAGAATTTTGCTCGCACAGATTTGCAACATTTCGGAAGCTGAGGAATAATCATAGTAATAAAGACTATGTAGCAGCCTTTGCTGCTGCACATCTTGTGTATCCAGTTAATTTTTTTATAAAATGATTGTGTGAATAATGTTTTGGGTAACATACCACATGAGGTGGGCAGATGGTTACTTGTCAGGCACAAGATAATGACACTACTGACTGCATGTACCTTTCTCCTGTGTGTTGCAGCAGCTCTTGCAGACTCTGTGGCTGTTCCTAATGCAGGTGCTTCTCTTCTCTGTGGTGACCAGTGCTGGGGCCTGAGGCAACAGCCTGAACTTGTGTCAGGGGAGGTCTAGGAAAACCTTCACCCAGAGGGTGGTTGTGCACTAGAACAGGCTCCCCAGGGCACTGGTCACTGCACCAAGGCTGACAAAGCTCAAGAAGCATTTGGACAATGCTCTCAAGGCACATGGTGTGACTATTGGGGATGCCCTGTGAAGGGCCAGGAGTTGGACTTGATGATCCTTTTAGGTCCCTTCCAGCTCTGGATATTCTGTGGTTCTGTGCATCTGGAGTCCATGAGTATCATCATTTTGTAGGTATGCTGACGGTAGCTATGGCAGTTCTCAGGACAGGCTACATCAGTACTTGAGTAAAAACAAAACAGTATGGATAAAAACATGTTTTCACTTAATCAGGATATGTTGTTGATTGTCTCCTTCTCAATTATCACCCTGATCGTTGCTTTGTATTTTAGCCAGTGTACTTTTTAGTATATTTTAGCCAGTTATTACACGCTGAAATAAGAAAATTACTTTTTAAACCCAGTATGCAACAGCAAACCTCATAAATTTTAAATTGTCTTCCTTTAGTGGTTTATAGATCTCTGGTATTTTCAAATCTGTTTTCTGATATTTGCAAAATTAATACTTGGTTAGACTCTGGTGCACAGAGTTTACATTTATCAGGTGAGCTTAGATATCAGCGACTCTTCTGTTGTGTAATAATTCCCTGGTGGGTCTTAAGACACTTCAGAACTGAAAGTCTTGACTTTCATGGATCAGCTTCTATTTGAATTAACACCGATACATTCTCTCTGCCTCATTAAGACTAAATTATCTTTAATTAGTTCCTCAGATGGATCAGATATAAGGAATGAAATGGTGAGACTGCCAATCAGTTTGCTGGATGGTTAAACTTTAACTACTGATGCCTAACTAAAATAAAAACCAATTTCAGTGCAATTTATAAATAACAAAACTTTACTCAAGTGGAGTTTTATTGTAATTGGATTTGTAATTTTGCACATTGCAGTGTATCTCAAAGCTAGTCTTGCTGTCTAACAAATAGAAAAGAAATTGCATGTTGTGCACAGCAAGCAAATTGTTCAGTTGATCAGAGATTAAATTGCAGTGCCCACTACTGGCATGCCTGTTTTCCCTTTTTGTTTTTGTGTCAAGTCGCTTTTGTCTTTTCAGGTAGTGCTCTGCATTCTGAGAGCAGAAACTAGCTGGATAACTAGCTGCACATTTTCGTGGTATTTGGGAGGAAAAATATTTGGGTAGTAGAAATGAAGTGCACTGCTATGTCAGTTGGCACAGACAATTTTCTCAAGAAGTAAGATGAGGGATGTCAGATGTGAGAAAACAAATCCCATTACAGAAGCAGTCATAGTTCCTATTGGTTTTGGTTGGGTTTTGTGCTTTTTTTTTTTCTCTCCTCTCCTGCTTTTTCCCTCTCTTGATTTTGAAAAATCAATACACTTGAGAACTAGAATCAAACTCTGCTTCTATTTTTCCAAACAAGATGTGTAGAAGCAATTAAAGATTGATGCTGCTGACAGATTTTTATAAGGGTTTGAAGTTGTAGAATGAGGAGGGAAAAAATTGAGTGACTGGAGCATTATAATAAATGTTTTTTAAAAGGGGCAAAAATAGCAAAAAGTAGAATACCTATGGGTATCCTCCTTTCCAATTGTATGTTATCCTGGGGAAGCAAGAGGGTTACTAATCAAAGATGGATAGAGAAGGCTGGAGAGCAGAGCAACAGACACTGGACTCAGGTCAAAAGGAATAGGGACAGAAAATATTTGGAAAGAACTGGGCAGAGATCGCTTTCTAAACGAAATTTAGGATATGGTTTAGTAATAATGGAATATAGAAATTGTTTTAATTATTGTTGTCTGTATAAGGATATTGGTTAGTTGGATAAAATGAACTGCTAAGAAACCTGCAGGTAGAAAAAAACCTGGTACATCCCCAGGACAGGTGCACTGATCATCTCTGCTCATAACTAAAGTCTCCCTAAATAATAATGACACTTTCTACCTAAAAGACCATCAGACACAAGTTGAGGGGTTTTCTGGGGGGGAATTATCTTATACAGTAGTTCCCAACATTTGTGTTTAAAATAACTGGAGATATTAGCATAACTAATTTAGCACTGTGTTTAATTGTAGTCACTGATCTAATGCCTGTTCTTTTAAAAGACTAGCTTTTTCATCAAATCCTTTAATGAATAAAAAAGGCTCAGCTTTTGTGAGGAAGACAAAATTGTGCCGGTTTAAGAAATTGCCTTCAATCACAAAGGAATGAGACCCTCACTTTTAACTTCCTGGTCTCACCTATTTCTGCCAGTGTATCACAAATCTTAACCATTTCTAACACGGATGAATGAATTTTGAAGTGTTTCATTTTAAAGTAGGCCTGTATATATTGCTGGTGAAATTTTCCAGCTTGTAAAGATCTAAATTTCTAGTAATCTGGTAAACATTTTTGATACATGAAAATATTGATGCTGCTGAGTTTTAAAAGAAAGTCACATGGTGGAACCAGGAGAAATTACCAGTTTTTAAACACTTCACACTAGTGTTGGAAGCCTCTTGGAGTTTTATCAGTTTCTAGATATGGAGAAGATAGTATGTTTTTAATTTCAGTTAAATGAGTTAGAGCTGAAATACTGCAAATTTGGAAGCCCAAAACATGCTTTCCTTCAGCTCTCAAATTTAAAAATAAACCTAGCTGTAAAATCAGTGAAGAACACAGTAACTTCAAATGACTATGGAAATCTGTTAAGCTACAGGCAAATGTGTATAACTGCTGTGACTGTAGTTCAACAGAGTTCCTTTTAAAATTGAAACTTGTTGATTCCCACTTAATGTCTGGTAGATATTACCTTATACATGTTACTGTTGTATTTGCACTATGTCAATTTGTGTCTAAAATGAGTAGTTTAAGTATTATCAACAGTTAAAGAACAATACCATATGGTATTTTGAAATCTTAAAGTTCCTGGCCTGTCTCTGCTAGTGCATACCTAGAAAAGATGGTGAAAAAATATGGCAAATCCGTAGTGATGGTTCCCATTTGCACCCTTCCAGTTCTAGTTACTTGTGGCTCAAGGATTTGGAATTGCAGGCATGTTTAATACCAGTGGAATATTTTTCTTACATTTTTATCTGATAATAAATCTAGCAATTAAAGAAATGTATTAAGCTGTGTAATTGCTTGAATGAGAAATGTTCCGTGGGTAGATAAGAGATACAAAGTAACACAGTTACACTTAATTTGTTCAAGCAGTGGTTACCAACCAGTGAGAATGGATGTTCCATATGTTTATACATCACAGTTATTTATGTAAAACAAAATTAAAATCAACAGTTTTAACTGCAACTTACTTGCTCCTTGAAATAGATCACTTCTGTGCAGGGTAGATAACTGGAATTAAATATACTTACATGGAGGTGATTGATTTATGACTACACTTTAATGTGTTAATAGGGTTGTTAAGTCATAGTTGATAAAATAAGCCTTTATGTGAAATTGATTACTAATATCAGCCTCTCTAGGGGGTTTCATTGAAGGGAACAGTATCTCATTGAACTCATCTCTGCTGTTATAGTATATTTGTCACATTCTTGAAAGTACATACTCAATTTTAACCACAAAAAATGTCGGTATATTTTAAACTGTATGCTAAGAATCAAATAGTTATGCTTTTTCAATATTTTTCTGAAACTACTCTTTGATTATATTATTGATTGCTCCTTCCTAATAGATTATATCCCTGCATTTTATTTTGAGAAAATGCACAATTCAAGTTGTCTTCGAAAGTTTATTATTAAAGTGGTTTAAGCCTTGGATAAATATAATAAAAGGAAGTAAAATCTGAAATTGTCACTTATTCAGGTGGCTTTTGCATTCCAGCAGTCTTTGCCATTCATGCCTCAGTCCATTAGAAGACAAAATTAGCAAATGCTCATAGATTAGATTGTATTTTTATTTGTGGTGATTTAGCTCAGTCCTGGACTGAGAAACAGTCGATGAAGAAAGTCTGAATCACTGTAACTACAGCATTATCTAGAAGAAAGCATTATTCCAACTCTGACAGTGACAAGAAAGCACCTTTGATGCGTGCCACATCGCAGCAGCCATCTACAAGTGCAGCATGGCATCAGGGATTCTTCTCTCTCTGACAGCTTCTGTGTTTATGTTCCTGATAGATAATCTCTGAATATAATACTATCATAAAGTGTTTCCCTGGGAATGCTTATCCCTTCCTATATAGCTGTGCTTTTATCTTTTCTGGATTAGGGCTACGCTCTGAGGTTGTTGAAGACATGAAAAAATCACTGCCAGTATTGCCTCAGGTGCTGGATGTGTTCAGTTTCCTGATATCTTCTGTTAATTGGAAGTCATGTAGGCCTTCAAGACTACTGTGAAAAGAGGATGGTCCTGCCAAGGAATTTCTGTGTTTTGTGGGAGGTGGTAGTTCAATACTCCACACCCACACCCTCAATTTTAAACCTTGTATTGCAATATGTTTTCCTTATGCCAATTGCCAGTTTCATTTTTCCCCCTTTTTATTACGCTGAAATTGTTCTTTGCTTATAATTAAGTAACAAGTTGAAATACAAAAAACACATATAGTTTGGCTCTTCAGTTTCTCTGGTAGATACTTAGTATAGTCAGAAAAATAACTAATGCAGTTTTATCTGAAGATTTCCTCTGTTTATTTTGCCCTGCTGTGAAAGGGGAATGTGGTCAAGTTTATAAATACACTTTTTTCGGAACCAATGACAGTTTAATATGGCATGGAAATAACCTAGTGAAAAATAAAAAGTTCAGTTTTAGGTGCTTACACAGGCCATTCACTGGTGTCAGTTACAGTAAAAGTCAATTTTCTACCTGTCTTCATGAATGGGTTTCATGATGATTATTCTGTATATTTGTCAATATATAAAAAAATCAATCTAACCAATCTTAAATCTCAACTTCTCAATAATATTTTGGTGTTTTTTAGGACATCCATCATGTCTGAAATTCTGTCCTGAGTTAACAACAAATGTGAAGGCATTGAGGTGGCAATGTATTGAATGCAAGACATGCAGTGCATGTAGGATCCAAGGCAAAAATGCAGTAAGTTAGACTTGTTCAGTGTTACTTGACTTCTCTTTGTTTATAGTAGCTTTATAATTAGCACATGTCCAAATGCAAATAATTGATGTACAACTTCAAGCAATGCTGTATTAAGTCTTTTTTCCTTTTCTCCACCCCCTCACCCCTGCCTCCCCAGGATAACATGCTTTTTTGCGACTCCTGTGATAGAGGGTTCCACATGGAGTGCTGTGACCCGCCACTATCCCGAATGCCAAAAGGTGATCTTAAAAATCCTTTCCATGAAAGTATTTTCATTTGCAGTCTTAAGTGACCAAAACCTGTCAAGCATGCTATTTTTGTTTTTCTTTTCAATGATAAATAGTACAATTTCATTCTTATCAAAGGAAATTTTATTTGTCATTATATGAGGGGTTTTTCCCTCAGGAAAATAATAAAGGTCGGCATATAGTTGACCAGATGAATTCACTGTGTAATGAGTTGTTGCCCAGTTTATTGAAGGTGAAATTTTAGAAAGGCTGTTTAAATGCTTGGTAAATATACACTGACAAAGAAGTTCTTGGAACATGTAGAAGAGACTCTTCTTCATGCCTTTTATAGGAGTAATTGGAAAAACAGGCAAATGAAACAAAATGCATGGGTTTCAGGTTCTCTAATCTCTAGATTTTTGACCTATGGCACCTCTCACTTGTGCTCTTACATCTTTATGGCTTTCCCTACTTAATCTTAAAGATTTTCTTCAGTTCCTCCTCTCCTAGTCCCCAGCCTTATCTACAATAAATGTTTAGACATGGCTAATATTAAAAGGATGCTAAATTCAGATTGCATATTAAAACAAATATACCTAGGTATGAAGTAGTATATTCTTTAGCATGCTCTACCCTAGTGGCTTTGTAGCACACGTGTAATTTTTTACCCTGTCTGAATTCTGTCTAAAGAAAGATCTAGGTAGTATAAGGAGGGACAAGCTAGAACAGAAATTCTTCTAGGAATCTAATTAATTGCTCATAATCTTTTCTGTGATTCTTGTTGCCTCTTGTATCCCCCTTTCCATGAGCACTTTGCTTTTAAAAATTTCAGAGTATAGATAGAGGTGGCTCACTTTTTTGGTCCACTTTCCTTTGCCTATGTCTTGTTCAAGAGATCATTTGCTGGCTTTGTACATACTTGGTATGTATCTTGGTACACACCTGCAGTACAGATTAGATAAACTGTGTACAACTAAACCCTTTTTCCTTTATATAGGGATGTGGATTTGCCAGGTCTGTAGACCAAAGAAGAAAGGGAGAAAGCTGCTTCATGAGAAAGCCGCACAAATAAGGAGACGATACGCAAAACCTATTGGACGACCGAAAAATAAATTAAAGCAACGAATGTTGTAAGTTTCTTTTGGTTTTTTATTTCTTTAGATGTTTCTGAGAATGTAATCAGATAAGAGTCTGATATAGGTTTAAGCATCATTTTTAACTCTGTTTCAAGTTGGGGAAAAGAGATAACGAGTGATTTTGTATGTGCCTTTCAGCCCAGTGTTCAATAACTTCTAAATTATAGTAGGTGCTTTTGGTGTCATGTCAGGTGGTGATAAAAATATTACTGTAACTTATTTTTTCAGATCCTGTAAGTTTTTATCAAAAGTTGTACCTATAGCAGATGCAAATAAACTTCTGTATAATAACGAATGACACAGCTGTCTTTCAAGTATAGCTTCAAATAATTGTAGTACCTACAGAATACAAAGTGGATAATGTCAAGCTATCAGGAGACTGTTCTGCTCAAAGAGCTGTTTGGAAAATTTATAAAAATTACTTTATTAGTTAATATCAGCTCACAAAACCTGTTCCGAAAAGCAAACTATATAAGTAATAGAGAACTTCTGGTTTCAGTGCTACTCTGGAAAAGATTATTACTTGAATTCTGCTGTTAACCTGCTACCAGTTACTAGGAAAAGAGATGGCAATTCCTCTTGCTTCTCAGGACTGTGTTTATCTAAAACAAGAGTGTGCTGTAAATTCTTTTAGCATCTGTCTTCCCAGGAAATGCTGTAGTTGGACATTGTCTTGGTTAGAGGGCTGTTTAAGTAGTGTTCAAATACTGAGTTGATGTTACACTGAGTATTAAATAGGAACAGATTCTGTCAGCTACAGTAGCATGTTGCCCTCCATCCTGTGTTCCTATCCAAGTACACCTTTTTTTCCCCTATTTAAGCATTATTTAACTATTTGGTTATGTCAACTGAGCAGCTGAAAAGCTTTCTGACTCTACCAACTACTCATTCTTTACATTGTGACATTCTTCTCTAAAGTCTAAAAACCTGTCCTGTTTTGTTCAGAGTTGCATGGGAGCTGCTGTATAACTTTGCATTTTGCAAAACAAGGATTTTTGAAGCCAGTGGAGCCCACATGTGAAAATAGAAAGAAAAGTACTTGCAGTATAGTGCACTAGTCAAGTTAATTTACTTGATGATGCGCATCTTGCTGTATTCTCTTTTGCCTTTCTCTCTGCCAGGATCTTTCATCTTGCCTTTTTGGTTCTTGTCCTGAAGTTCAGTGTATGTTGCTCTATGAAAGTAGTTCAGGACAGGAATAAAGTATGACACTACATGAAAGTAAAAGATGTAGTTGTACTGGCTGGTGAGAACATGCTGCTAGACTGGGTGAAACCTTGTACTTCTCAGTTCTCCTCCTGAATAAATAGCTTAGCAATTTGAAGGTCATTGAGTTTTCTATATATCATTTTGTGTGCATAATAAAAATATTCCCTATATCTCTAGCTATGCCTTGGGCTTTAGTTGTACCTCTGGTTTTATTTACTCTTTGAAAACACATAAAACTTTAGCTGGAGGTTAGGGCTCTCTTGTGGTTCAGGAGTGATACTCCCCAGCTTAGTGCTGCTGCTGAGACTCCCTGCTCTCTTGCTTCCTCCTCCCCCCTGCCAGTGGCTGGAGAGGAGAATTGAAGGCGCAAAAAGTAAAGATCCAGTTTGAGATAAGAACAAGTTACTGGAAACAGGAGTGAAAGCAGACAGTAACAGCTATAGTACCAATAACAAAGTGTACAAGACAGGCAAAACAATTCACACGTGATTATTTGAAATGGTGTTACCCAGCTGCTCTCTGCTTACCCGACTGCAAAGAACCCCTTCTCCCTGGAACAAAGTCCCTTTCCCTGCCCACGAGGTGGTACAGAATAACCACTGGGTCCTGGACATGTTCCCCTTGGTTACTGCAAAAATTAACCCTGCCCTGACCAGAACCAGGACCGGTTCTAACACAGTCCTGCCATCTTACTGTTCTGCAGACATGCATCTGGTTTGGGTTCCCAATGGATGGATTTAGCGGCAGTGTACTCCCAGACACTAATTCTGCTTCTCCTCCTTCCTCATACATGTAATAGAAAGATTGGAAATGTTGTGAGGGTTTTCCCATTATGTTTTGCTATTGAGATTTTGAGCTGCAACTTTTAAAGTGAACATCACGCTAAAGGATGCAGAAGTTCTTTTAGTATTATATGAAGATTATTAACATTTTCAGAAAGGTTTTCTTTGTAGCATATGAGCTGCATGAGCATGTTACAGGAATGCTTGGGAAGCACTTTGTAAGATAAATATTTGCAATGCTGCCAGCACATTTCTATTACATCGGTGTCTCGTGTATAAATATAAAGTAATCTTGTTTTGGAAAAATAGTGGTTAGAGAGAGAATAAGAGGAGACACTCTTTGGCATGAAATCCTATTTAAAAGTGATTGTGGGGTATGGAAGACAGTAGGGTCAAAGATAAAAAGTGTGTAGTCACATGAAATACAGGAAGGTTAACCAATGCCATTGAGTCCTTGTATAGTACAAAGAAAATCTGCCCAGTGGTACTGAAATAATTTTTTGCCTGTTGACCATCTGTAGGAAGCTCTTCACAGGCAAATTACTGTGTGAGATGAACTCAAACCAGGTGTGTGCTGGCCTCTGGCACTGCTGCTGGTTACCACATCTGGCACTGAGAACAGGTCTTGTGATAGACTTAAGCGTATGATGCCAAAGGATTCAAAAGTCTTAGAACTTCTTGGTTTTGTTGCCTCTTAGGAACTAACCAAATTTAAGGATGTGTGGGTGGAAGAGGGGCTGGTTCTTAAGCTGGTGGGCCCTTGGAGGTCAGTAAGCAGACGGTAGCTCTTGGCTTTTGAATCCCTAATTAGAAGGAACCTGTTGCAATTAATTACTTAGTATCTCAATTTAGAGGGCAAAAATCTGTGGAAGAGAACTTTCTGCTGCAAAGTAAATAAGCTAACTTCAAAGAGTAGGACGGAAAAGGGAATGAAAGAAAGCATGTGATACAACTGTGTAGCTGTGTTTGGCTTTGTAATTTGATTGCATGTCCTGATAACTATTTATTTTACTGCAGATATTTTCAGAAGTTCTGTTTCTGTATGCTAGAATATACTACTCTGCAGTGTAGTTTCTCTTTTCAGTTATTAGCAACTAGTTAAACCTGTAATTCTGTCCTCACAAATGCTGGCTTTCAGTATGCCCTTTTTCTTCCTAGCATTTAAGTAAGATTCACCACTCTGTTTTTTCCTAACACCTTCCATGTCAGGCCTGATTAGTTCATGGCTTTTCTGCAAATGCACCTGGTTAGTCTTGCTCTTTCCTTTCCTATTCTTGTTTTTTGCTGGTTTTGAATTTCTAAAGAGTCTATTTCTTTGGTGTTGTTGTTTTATGCTCTTAATAAACTACCTCATTTGGCTTTTAGATCTTTGGTGGTAACTTTTACTGCCACATTTTGCATAATCCAACAAGAGTGTGGGGGAAAAAAAGGCAGTTTCTTGAAGATTGACTGTTTGCTTTAAAGGATTAATAGACTTCCTCTACAGTTTAAGCAAATGCAGTCTGAAGTTAACTGTTTTGATATCATATTAACACTGAAAACATTAATCTTCTCTGTGTGTACAATAAACTCTATGGTGATGGAGCAGTTGTTGTACAAACACGATGTAATGGTATTTTTTCCAAAGAGACACACTTTGGCTATGCCTAAAAGTATATGAGAAGGCTGTATACATGGGAGATCTTGCTATGCCAGCACTTTTTTTATAACTTGTGGACTGTCTTTTAAACATAAGTGGGGAGGGGGAACAAAAAGGAGAAGGGGAAATAAAAGATGGATGCTATGTCATAGTGTGAAATATATTTCCAAAGTGTATATGTCTTTAGATTTCTTTAAAGATTTTTAAGTACAGTGGCCCAGGTAACTTGTATAAACTATAGTGCTATTTGACAGTAAAGATTTTGAATGCTGATTTTTATTTTTCAAATTTTTGCATAGGTCTGTAACCAGTGATGAAGGATCCGTGAATGCATTCACAGGAAGGGGGTCACCTGGTAGGGGTCAAAAGACTAAAGTGTGTACCACACCTTCATCTGGTCATGCTGCATCTGTGAAGGATTCAAGCAGCAGGTTGCCTGTTACAGACCCCACTCGGCCTGGTGCCACCACCAAAATCACCACCACCTCCACCTACATATCTGCCTCTACACTTAAAGTTAACAAGAAAACCAAAGGTCTCATTGATGGCCTTACTAAGTTCTTTACACCATCACCTGATGGTCGCAGATCACGAGGTGAAATAATAGACTTTTCAAAGCACTATCGTCCAAGGAAAAAGGTCTCTCAGAAACAGTCATGCACTTCTCTTGTGTTGGCTACAGGTACCACACAAAAGCTAAAACCTCCACCTTCTTCACTTCTACCCCCAATCCCCATCTCTGGTCAGAGCTCCAGTTCTCAAAAATCCAGCACTTTGACTTCTTCTAACTCTCCCCAAAGTTCTTTCAGTCAGTCAAGCATACCCTCCTTTAGTAGCCTTCCTAGTAGCAGTCAGCTAAAGGGACTCTTTGATGGACTCTCTCATATCTATACCACTCATGAACAGTCTCGAAAAAAGAGTCACCCAAGCTATGCACCCCACAAGCACTTGTGTAGTAAACCAGAATTGTCTTCCACATCAACATCTAATAGTTGTTTCTATGGAAAGAAAGAGGTTAGGAGTAGGTTTGTGTCTCATGCCTGTGCCTCTGGATGGGGTGTGTCTAGGGGACATGCTTTTAAAGCAATTTCTCACCTCAAGAGAACAGCTTTCTTTAAAAAGCACAGAATTCTAGGCAGATTAAAGTATAAAATGACCCCTCAGATGGGGACCCCCTCACCAGGGAAGGGGAGCTTGACAGACGGAAGGATTAAACCTGATCAGGATGATGGTAAGCAAAGGTCGAAGCGCCAACCAAACCTGCGTCCCGTCCAAAACCAAAATTCGTATCACATAGGTCTTAGCTATTTCTCTTGTTCCTACTTCACTTTCATACGAAAACAACAAAACTTTGACCTTTTATCTAATGCTGACTAAATCTCCAAAACATTTTTGGTTGTTTTTTTTTCTTGACTAATACCACACCACTTTTTTATTATTTTTTGCATCTGTAGTGACACTAGGAGCCCCAAATGCCTTCATAATGTTGCTTATGGCTGTGTAGTACCGCATGAGTAGCCACTTGTCATGCTACTTCCTTGTTCTTCCCTGCCGTTCCTGTGGCAGTAGTGCTGTCATCATGATTGTGTGCTGTCAGTGCTTATAACGGTGGGCATTTCAATTCATTTCCTTCTGCTCCATTGCTTTTTCATGAACAGTTCCATCATACTACACTCTCCACAACACTTGATCTCTACTGCTGTGAACTACCTTTTTATTACTTTAGTTTAAGAAAAAAATAATTTATAATGTTTGAATGCAGACTTAGTTTAGCATTAATCTTCAAGTTTTAAGGGCAACTTTTTTTCTCTTGTGTTTATTTTTTACCTTCCAGAGTATACTGGAATTTATCAGGTGGCATAGTTCTAGCAATCAAATATGATCCATTTCATGAGGTTCAAAACTAATTTAGCAGAACTGGACCATAAAGGCTTATACAGACAGACAAGCAAGTACCAAAAAATAGCTTGTGCAGCAGCAAGCTACAAAAGAAGGGGGGTGAAGGGTTCACTTCTGTTACTTAGTAATCCCAAATTTGGTTAAAATGGGGAGTTTTTAACAGCCATAGTTGCAATCCTGTTTAGTAGTGTCACTTTGCTAATGCACTCGTAACCTTCATGTCTGTGAATAAACTTTTTGCTGGTTTTAAATAACAGATACTGAAATCAAACTAAGCATCAAACAAGAAAATACGGATGTATTTCTGTTGGGAAGCAAGGACACTGTTACACAGGAGGATTTGGAAGTGTTTAAGCAGGCCCGAGAACTTTCCCTGGAGGTAAGAATCATATTGCAAAAAATATAGTTATTTCTGTAAATAAAAACTGAGTTAATTTTCAGTCTCTTCATCTTCATTTCTAATATATTCCTTTTAATCTAATGTATCATGCTTGCTCTGTAATCTATTTGGGAGACACTGTATATGCAGATAGGAGACGAGGCATCGTGCTGGAATGGATCAGATGATAAAAGTGACACTTAAGATAGATTTTGCAAGACATACTTGAGCATTTTGGAAACAGGACTACAGGATCAAATATAGAGTTTAAAAGTAGCTGATATCCTGGTCAGGACTTGAGAGGATATTGGTCTTTAATGATTTTCCTCTGCAAAGAAAGCAGATATTCTGAAAAGCTAAGTCGGTCCCAGAAAACACTGCTTGGTAGAAAACCAGGTTTAGTGAATCCATAAATTCATTTTACCTGATTAGTTACCACACTTTGAGTTTAAATACTGTAGACTTTATCTAGCAGTGATAATATTTGAGCTGAATCAGACTAGTGAACCAGACTTTTACTTTTCTGTGTCTGTGAAATGAACAACCAGTGTCATTAAGAGAACCTGGGTCACAAGGTGGGTGAATGTAAGGTTTCAATTGCTGCTTTCCTAAAATGGCATCATAAATGCTGTGTGTTGTACTTTTTTTCAGTAATATATGTCAGGTTTTTTTCAGGTTTAGTGTACAGGAACTAACATTATGCAGTGACTCTTTTACAGACTTCATTCACTGCATGTTAACCAACAAATTCAATTTGATGTTAAAGATTCAGTTTCATTATTAGCTTGTACTTCTGTTTCCTCATGGAAATAGTTCCCACTACTTGCTTTCTTAATCTTTCATATGCAGTCCTTAAAAATGTTAGGTGGTAAGGTTTCTAAAAGTTGACATTGAAATTTCTTGGTTTTCCCCACCTTTCTTACTATCTTATATTTTGCCATCTCTTTAGAGCCTAGCATTTTCTGATCAGCTTAAATGCAGTATTATAGCTGAAATCAAAGTGTGAGCATATTCTTGACTCTTCGAGGTAAATTCCAGTTACTCTTGAAGGGTTGTGCTGATACTTTTTGTCTCATTGCTTTGACAAAAGGACAGCTTTGAGTTTGCAGCAGAATTATAGGGACGTCATCACACTAGGTGCTGTGGAGAATAGAATTTGGCTGGGCTTTTGCTGTAGGTATTTTCTGTTTGCAAACTGTCCTCTGTCAGGGTATAAAGAGCTTAAGCAACTGATTTGGGTACTTAAGTTTTCTTGTGCTTTCAGTGGGTGAAACTGGTTATAAAAAGCTAAAGGTTCTTATACTTTTCTATAACTAATACTTTTTTTTTATTGCACCTGTCAGAAAATTGGGTGTAAAAACACTGGTGAAACAAGTGGGCGATACCCTTCAGTGATTGAGTTTGGAAAATATGAGATCCAGACCTGGTACTCTTCACCTTACCCACAGGAATATGCAAGGTAGCAAGTTGTCAAGATTGTCATACGTATTTGGCATTTTTTCTGATGTGAATGTTACAACTTATTTTTACTCTTTTTTAACTGTTTATAATTTAAAGCCTTTAAAAGTAAAAATGATTTTGTAATGATAACTGAGAACAAGGATTTGTCATTCTTTTTAGCTAGTTCTAAATCAAAGATGCAATAAAAAGTCATTTTCCTAGTCCTGTATTAATGAAAATGTGTAGCGTGTATTGGTGTGGTTTCATTCGAGGTTTATTTTTGTGGTTTTGTTTTCACTTATTTGTTTGGTTTTGTCTGGGTTTTTTTTTTTTTGTTTGTTTGTTGTTTTTTGTTTGTTTGTTTTTTATTACACCGTTGCAATGAGGTATGTCTGACTTCTGGCCCTTTAGACAAATTGCTTTTGGTTGTGGTCCAGTATTTGTTAACCTCCTTTTTTCTAAGGACCAGGGAAGATGTCATGCTAGATAAATGAAGTACAAGTGGGCAAGTTGTGGCAACAGCATCTCATTTCTGACCATCTTTGCAAGGGTGTACCTTGGAGTCAGGCAGAGAGCCTGGACTAGTACATGTGCTCAGCAGATTTCTGCAGAGTTTTGTGTGTGCTGAAAATCAGTTTTATTAATCCATTGTCTCTATGGCACACAGGAAGATATTCAGAGCTTTGTTTATCAAGCTTTACTACTATAGCATGCAATGTGATCTGTTCCAAAATGCTGTTGCACAGTGTTAGTCTAAACTGCCTTTTGTTTGTGTGGTGGGAATGAGGGATATGTCATGTATCCATCATATATAAATCAAGGGCTAAAAAAGTGTGGAGAGTGTTTCCATTTCCTATTATAACCACTGTTTTTGTAGTGTTATTTTTTTTTTCCAGTTTTGCTTTTTATTCCCTCAATTTATTGTGAAAGGGTGAGTTACCTATTCCATCAAGTAAATTAATCACAGATAGAAGCAAAATGATGGCTAATTATTAGTATGAAACTAGAGTGGGATGACACTGTATGAGGCACTGTGGCTCTCAGTTGAGTACAGTGGGCTTACATCATTGAACAAATAGTTCAAGCTACTTTTTATGTTGTTGATGAACTTCCTTAGGATACTGGAATAGTGCAAACCATGGCTGTAATCCCAGGATGTGCTAGTAACTTCAGAGCAGATAAAGATTGTCCTCTGCTCTAAAACTTTGCAGACTAATTAATTCCTAGAGCAGTCTTCCACTGATTCAGTAATTTAAAAATTAAGGTAAGTAGCCATAAAAATTACCAAAGGGAGTGGTTTATGATGGTATGTAGAACACAGGGCATGTGGGTTACTTGTATGTAGTCTGAACTGGATCCTGCCCAGAGAAGTGTATTTCTGTGTGTTGTCTGTGGAGGGGAAATGTTTTGCCTTTATGTGAACTCTTTGGGTTGGCTTCTGTAATAAAGTGATGATTTAGGAGGAGGTGAGGGGGTAAAATCCTGCCAGAGTCTTGCCCAAGTATTTGGAAGACAGTGGGAAGAAAAGTCATCTCCAAGCCTTCCCCAGAAACAAATAAGGAAAATTAAAGGGAAGGAGATGCTTTGCGCTTCCTTTATATTTATTAGGAAGAGAAAAGATGAAATTTGAAATATTACTCCAGTGTGCTTACTTCAATGGAGACCACAGGAAAAACTAGGGTGGCAAAGGGGGAAGTAACTGAGATCTGCCAGAGGCTGAACCACAAACTGACCACAGCACAACTCTATTGAATTAGGTTCTCTGTGGTTGATTGATTGATTGATTGAAGCTGGTTGTTTCTTATTTTCCTTTTCTGTTGAGTAGTGTGTGAATGTTTAATCATTCACTCTAATGTTCTATTTACTTATTTAGTTATGCTTTAGCAGCATTTAAGTATGATACTTTATATTTGAATGGAAAGGGTTTTTCATTTGTGGTAACTTTGTTTATGGAATGTAACAAAATTTTATATCAAATATCTTCTTAATTTTCCTACAGATTACCAAAGCTTTACCTGTGTGAATTCTGTCTTAAATACATGAAAAGTAAAAACATTTTGTTAAGGCACTCAGAGAAATGTGGCTGGTTTCATCCTCCAGCCAATGAAATCTACAGGAGAAATGACCTTTCAGTATTTGAGGTAGGTGTATCAAAACTATAAGCTTTTGGTAAAGAACCAGTTTGTAGATGTTACAGACTAGCTGTAGAACTAGTGAAAACTTTAACGTCCTTAAGTACTTCCTTGGAGAAGTACTTAAGGACTTATTCTGCAATTTGAGATTGTGCTTATACTGCAGAAACAAACCCACCTTCCCAATTCTGTCCTACCCTGCCATGTTCTTTCATGAATCATTTTTTTAATTGTACTTCATGCCTTAGCCAAGCTCTTTAAGATACTTGACTAGCATGAGTCTTAGGGCTTCCTTTGCAGTTCTCAGCTGGGATTGGTTTGCCTTTCCCTTCTCAGCAAAAGTACCCCTTCACACCCATTCATTTCTGGCTGCTTGAGTGTCTTGGGTGTAGGGAGAAGTCTAATCATAATGTAGGTGCTCCCAAAGTAAAAAAGTAAGTAAAGCAGCTTCTGGTGTGTTCTAAAATAACAAATGTAGCTCCTGAGTGCTTCTGCCTTCATTTTGAGAAACTTGCAATGAGATATAAAAAACCCCATAACCTCAACTTTGGATTTATTAATCTATGTTATTCTTTTGGGAGATGACTTATTTTAAGTGTGAGGTTTTATGCATATCCTGGACAAGAGAATTCTTATGTTTCTAATAGCATACCTGCAGTTAAAACTGTGCCTTAACTTTCACGTTCCAGTTTCTCAAGCATTATTACAGGTTGTAATAACAGAAAAAACTGGTGGGGTTACTAGGACTTCTTTTCTCAACAGTGTTATTGAGATGCATGTATTGATAATTTCTCTTCAATTGCAGATTCTTCTTCAAACTTATATTTTCAAATTATATAAATGTCCTTTGTACTTCATCATTGCCATTATCTGTTCAAATAATGATAGATGCAGTCTGGAAGTCTTTTTTTAAGTTAGAAAAAGATCTTTGTATTTGGTTTTTTTTTGTTAGGCTTGTGCTATTAAAAATAACTATTTGCTTCAAGATTGTGTCCTTCCTGACTTGAGCCGTTTTTATAAATATTGAAGAATTGCCAGCAAAAGATTTATGTTGTAAATAGACTTACCTCTTTTCCTATCAAGAATGAAATTGCCCTAGACTGTTTAAAATAACTTGATTTTCTCTGTTAGCAGGTGTTAAGAATTGTGGAGCATACAATAGGCAAATTTTGCTTTCTCATCTATTTTTATTAACTACTGCTAACATGTTAATGAAAAATTCTTAAGAGAATAAAGTTAAGTACAGCGAAATACTGAGAAAGGGGATGGGGAGGCGGGGGATTGCAGCAAGAAACACGTGGAAAACAAAGTATTGTGAAAGCAATGTCCCAACTCTTTCTCCACTGCTTTTGTTCCCTTTGTCTATTTTGGGTGCTTCAGTAAGCACTTGTGTTAAGCCTTCTGAAATAAATGTAGTTGGTTTGGGTCTTCTTATTTCAAAGGTTAATGTCAGTTGTCACTGGCTGCTGTAGAAACTTAGTCCTTAGTTGATGTCCTTCTTCATAGATCCTTTCAAGAATTCTGTGCAACCATTTTCTTTTAGGCAGAATGAAGAGTTTGTGGTTTCCTTCATGCTTTGTGTTTTTGAGAGAAATGGAAATAAGTTTGGCATTCTGTGATTTATGTACCTCTGCCCAGAGGATGACTTTGACAGATTTGAGAGCAGACTTTGACATAGCTTACTATTATGCTGTAGCCAAGCAACTTTTGACAGATGCTTCCTTTTGAGCTTGCTGTCCCTCTTTTTTCCCTGCTTCTCACATTTAAAACTGATGAACAAGCTGTGTTTGCCTGAAATTTAAGAAGTTTTTTTACATTTCTGTACAAATGTTCTTACTAAAAAAGACAGCTCACATAATTTGCATTTTCAGGCTTACAGCTTAGCCAGTGGTAATTTCTGCTTACTTAGTGTTCACATTTAATTTGCACACTTGCTAATAATTGTGAAAAGTAATAAAAAGCATCTGGACAATGGAGTGTGCTATAAGAGTTTGATGTATTTCATAGGCTCCGAAGAGCTGTATACAAGTTTATCCTGATGCCTTAAGGAGCAGTAGCTATTCATTGAATGTTTTTTTCTTCAATCCACTTAATGCAGCTATACTACTGAAGTTCCCTTAAAATCCCTAAATATATCCAAAAGGATGGGTTTTGCCTAGATTTGTAACTAGATTCTTACTCAAAACAAATTAGAACAGAAGACAGCTTCTTTTTTTTTGCAGTTCCTGTCATTTGTTTCTCTCTGAATGAAATACAGCAACTGTCATTATCAAAAACATCAGTACAAGCAAACCTTTCTATTAAGATTATTTCAAAAATGTGTTGCCTTTGACTGAGCCCTTCAGGAAGTACCTAATTGATCTAGGAAATCTGCATTTGTGTCTGGCTTTTCTGTAGCTGTCTGAATCACAGCTTGACTCTTTTCACTCATAATATACCTAGACTAATTGTAGTATTTAGCCAGGAA
The DNA here is from genome assembly GCF_024509145.1 of Vidua macroura. NCBI lineage: Eukaryota > Metazoa > Chordata > Aves > Passeriformes > Viduidae > Vidua > Vidua macroura. Next base: position 21,513,479 of record NC_071578.1, read on the forward strand.
ATTTACCTCTCTCGCTCAATAGCATTTTAGCCTGGCATGGAAATTTTGTCTTGTCTAATTTATCCAAAACATTGATGTGATTGATATGTAATTTGCTACTCATTTATTTGCCTTACATCTTAAGAATTCAACATAATACACGTCTTTGTTTGGGTTTTTTTTTTAAAGTTGTTGTACTCCACTGCCTTCTAGCAAACCACAATTTAAGGCAGTTTTAACTAGTGTGTTTTTGTTATCTGCCAATCATACTCATTTTCATTCCAGGAATAAAATGAAAGAGGTAAGTCTGTCTTGAAAAACTAAAGGTGAAGTTACTTTGTTTAATAAATCCAGATACTCAGAGGTTACTTAAAAATGCAAAGTAATTAGCACCTACTGGAGGATTCTTATTTAAGAAGAAACTGGGGCATTTCTCTTTTGAACCTTGATGCGTTTTGTTTGTTTGTTTCTTGTAACACCATACTGTTCACGTTTCCTTCTAGGATATGATTGATTCAATAAGTTGTTTTGTCCTAACTTGTTGGTGCCATGGAAATAACTGCATCTGTCTTGCTTTTCTAGGTTGATGGAAATGTGAGCAAAATTTATTGTCAGAATCTTTGTTTGTTAGCTAAGCTCTTTCTGGACCACAAAACCTTGTATTATGATGTTGAACCATTCCTCTTCTATGTCCTTACAAAAAATGATGAGAAAGGCTGCCATTTAGTTGGATATTTCTCTAAGGTAAAATTTTTAAAAGTGGGTTTATTTAATATTTGTAATGTCCTGCTCTCCTTAATGCTTCTCCCAAAAGCAAAGAAAAATCAGAAGTTGAAAAAAAACCCATAAGCTTGAAAGCCTCTCTGTAAATCTTGAATATTATGTGCATTGTCTCAAATACATTGTACTTTCTTGCCTCTGACTGATGCAAATTCAGAATTTGTTCAGCCACATGGAAGGGGGTAGTTTTTTTCTTCTTTGGGGATTTTGTTTCCAGAATTTGTTGTGATTTCAGTTGAATATTTAAATCTTTTTCCTTCCCCAACATTTTTTTCATTAGTATGCCAAATCTAACTTGTAAAAGTTGCAGGTGTTTGGAATGTTGATGTGTTTTCATGGCTTGACTGCTGGCAGCTCCAGCTGGCTATTTAGATGTAAATGGGCAGTGCTGTTGCTCTCTTGTGTGCAGTCTGATCTAATGCAGTTACTTGCTGCTCCCATGTAAGAATGCATTGCCTGACTTCATGGTGGCTGCCTTGTTTAGAGTGGATGTCTCAGTTGTAGCTGATTTTCAAGTAATAGATGGCAGCTATTGACAAAAATAATACTTAAGTGTACTATCTTGACAAAGATGACCAAGAAAAATGGTGGACTATAGTTAGATGTGCCTGCAATGGGAAAAGCTTCCATTATTGTCCATAATTTGCCCCTAAGGGATGTGTTGAATAGGTACAGTTACTCAGAAATTCACTACTGATCCTAGTATTGCTACCTCCTATTGACTATATATTTTCTTTCTTGAATAAGTGATTTGTGGGAAAATGGTAGTTAGGAGAAGCCCAAAAGTCTTGTCAGAGTACCTGGATATTATACAGTAATCTCTTGGATGTCTGGCCACGTCCTTCCGAGAGGTGGGCCTTGCTGGAGTTAAAGTGAGACATGTAGGTACAATTTACACTGTCTTTAATGTCAGTCAGAACTTTTTGTGACAGACATGTCAGCTTTTATTTAGCCAAGTGTTTTCTCAGTTTACTTAAGGTGTTGCAGCTTCAGGTGAGTCTCTTGATTTTTTGTTCCTTATCATAGAATGGTTCATGTTGGAAAGTACCTTTGAGATCATTGAGTCCGTCTGTTACCCCAGCAATGCCATGGTTGCTGCTAAACAGTGTTCCCAGGTGCCACATTTACAAGTATTTTGAACATTTCCAGAGATGGCAATTCTACCACTCCCATGAACAGCCTGTTCCAATGCTTCGTAGCCCTCTCAGTGAAGAAAGCTTTCCTAACGTGCAATGTGAGCCTCCCTTGATGCAACTCGAGGCCATTTCCTCTCAACCTGTCACTACTTACTGGGGATAAGACAAAAGCCCAAGTAGAACATAGCCACAGCCTTTCCCTCCTCCAAGTGGGTCACCCTGTCATAGAAGATCAGGTTAATCAGGCAGCACCTGCCTTGCATAAACCCAAGCTGGCTGGACCTGATTCCCTGGTTGTCCTGCATGGGCCACGTGATGGCAGTCAAAATGATCTGCTCTGTGACCTTCCCCTGGCACAAGAGGTCAAGCTGACAGACCTGTAGTTCCCCAAATCCTCTTTCTGCCACTTTTAATTTGTTTTACAGTTGCTAACTGGGACCTTTATGGTTAACCAGAACTGCTGGTAAATGATAGAGAGTGACTCAGTGAGCTCTTCCAACAATTACCTTGGGCTTTGTGGACATGTAGATGTTTTAAGTGGCATGACAACTCACTAAGCATTTTCTTGTGGATCACAGGGGCTTCATCCTGCTCCCTGTTTCTGTCTTCCTGCTCAGGGGGCTGGGTACCCTGAATGCAGCTGGTCTTGCTGTTAAGGATTGAGGCAAAGAAGGCATGAAGTACCTCAGCCTTTTCCTCATTGTTGTGGTTTAAGCCCAGCTGGAAATTAAACCCCATGCAGCCGCTCCCCACTCCCTCCAGTGATAGAGAGAGGCAAAATGCAGAGGTTATGGGTTGGGATAACAATTTACTGGAAATAGTAATGAGATAAGAAATTGAACAGTAAGAGCAACAATACTAATAAAACAGTGTATAAAAGAGGGTGATTACATGCAAAATGCTCAATGCATCAGACGTGACCTTACTGCTCCCCCCACATTTTCCCCCCTCAAGCTGTAAACAGTGAAAAAAAATGGTGGACAACCCTCCAGTCAGGACCAGCAGCATTGCACTGCACTGCTTGCCACCTGTTCCTCTGGAAAAGGACAGAAATGTCTGTGGACCCTCCGAATACTCTTACCTCCACCCAAAACCATGCCCCTTTCTTGGAAGTGGAGAATTCCTTGCTTCCACCCCCAGTGATTATGTAGGTGGTATAGAATAACAACAATTTTTTCTTGTCTTGTGTGCCAGTGGCCAGTTTACATTCTAGGTGTTCTTTGACCCATCTAATACTGTCCCTGCAAAAACTCACAACACCCTTGAAGTCCTCCTGTTTCCTGCCCTCTTCTTCCAAAGGTGATAGACTCTCATTTTCCCTGAGCTTGAGACAAAGCTCTCTGCTCAACCAGTCAGGTTCTCTCTGCATGCACATCTGGAAGCACAGGGGGATGGCCTGCTCCTGTATCTTTAAAAATTTCCTCCTTTCAGCATGTCTAGCCTTTGTGGACTCCTTTGCTTTGCAGAACTGCATCCTAAGGGACTTTCTCAACCAGCATCCTAAACAGGCCAAAGTCTCCCCTGTGGAAGTCCAAGGTAGCAGTTCTGGTGACCCCCCCCCACCCCCATTATTTCTTCAAGAAGCAGAAGCTATCATTTCATTACCACTGTGTGCAAGATGACCTCCAGTCATCACATCACCCTCCAGTCCTCTGTTCACAAGCAACAGGTCCAGCTGAGTACCTTCCCCTTTTGGCTCACTCACCAGCTGTATCAGGAAGTTCTATTCCACACATTCCAGGAACCTCCTAGTCTGCTTCATTTCTGCTGTGTTGTGTTTCCAGCAGATATCTGGTAAATTGAAGTCCCCTTCAAGAACAAGGGCTAGTGATCATGAGATTAACCCCAGCTGCTTATAGAACAATTCCTCTGCCTCTTCAATGTGGGTGAGTGGTCTATAGCAGACTTCCACCAGGCTATCTGCCCTGTCACCCTTCCTTTTGATTCTTGCTCAGAAATACTCAACTCTTTCATCACTGTGATTAAACTTAAGACAGTTCTAAACATACAAGGCAACCCCACTGCCTCTTCTTCCTCACCTATCCCATCTGAAGGGTTTCTAGCCATCCATTTCAGCACTCCAGTTGTGTGAGTGATCCCACCATGGCTCCATGGTGGCAACTGTGTCATAGTTTTCCTGCTGCACAATGGCTTCCATTTACTCCTATTTGTTGACCATGCTGTGTGCATTGGTGCAGGTGCACTCGAGTTGGGCAATTCAGTCCTGCTGCCTTTTTGGGAGGAGCAGCTCTAATTCCTGTGTGACCATTCTCAGGCACTTCCATGGTTTCTAACATATCAATAACCCTTGTATCCTTGCTGCCATATGGATCTCTGTGTCCTACCTTTACTGAGGTGGCAGAGTGAAGGATGTTGTTAGCACACCTTCCCTCAAACAATGGATGCATTTTCTTCTTCCACTTCACCCCTGTTGCTTTTGGTGAGCCTGTGTTGATCACAATGTGATCTGATGATCACAAATATTATCACCACCAAAACTTAGAGAAAAATCTTAATCTCAAATTATTGCATGTCATCCATCTATGTATTTCCCCCTCCCTCCTTCCTTTTTTTTTAAAGTATGTGTGTGTGTGCTATTGCTAGGAGAAATGCTCTGGCTATTTTTACCTGTTTATAAATGTTTTGCCAGGATGTGGACTTCTGACTAGCAGCCGTCCTGAGAGTTTGGGAGGCATGTACAGAGAAAATACTTAACTATGTTGTAGAATCTAAGCAACCTTGTGAAATCTGGCTTGGGCATCAGATGGAGTATTTGGGAATGAATGTACTGGCATGTGATGCTGTCATGTCATCACTGGTCTAGTGTCATCTTGTGTGGAGGCTGAAATGATAGCTGGTGTCTTAAACTATACATGTGCTTACCACAGCTCCTTGTCAGTTATTCTGACCTGGATATTTCTGGTTGCTTTGGTCTCCCTCAAAACTGCCTATTGCTGATTTTTGGGGTGCAATCTTTTAAAGGTAACAAAGCTCTTCCTTCTTATCAATAAACTGGAAAGAGCCTATAAACTTCTGTAGTTAGAACAGCTTCCTAATCTTAGCTTCTGCTCTCTTAAACAATCCGTGTAGTATTTGTCTCCGTTGCCTCTGTATATAACTTCATTCTGTCTGAAAGCTTTTGTTTCTGAGCATTCTGCCTTGATTTGTGCTCTGGTAATAAGCATCTAGCTTTGAAAAATTTAATATGCTTCAAGTATAACTTCTTAGTTCTGCACATATAGGGTTCCTCCCCTGCACCCTGACCACATATTCACAGAGAAGACAAAAAAAAAAGGTAAAAACCTGCAGGCACTTAAGTGTAGCAATTATAGAAAATACAACTTCACCATGTGTATGGATATTGTATTCCACTTCCATATCCTTGAGAGAATGGTCAGTGAAGCATGAAAATATTTCCTCCTCCTTGCTGTCTTTCTCCTTTACAGCATTTAAACTTTATTATACTGTTCAGACAATGTGTTTAATTTTTAAGATGCTAAATGATTAAGTAATTAAAAAAATATTCTGAAGGGTATGTTTGATACTTCTTTCTTAAAATTAGACATTTACATGGAATTATTTGACTTTGGTACTGAACCCATGCATCTGTTCACCTTATTGGGATATTTTACAAGGACAGTAGCAGGTGCAGGCAATTGCCCACTTCAGCAGTGCTTTGACATACTTGATCTGTTTCTCCTTCCCACAGGAAAAGCTTTGCCAGCAGAAGTACAATGTCTCCTGCATAATGATCATGCCCCAATACCAAAGGCAAGGATTTGGAAGGTTTCTCATTGATTTCAGTAAGTGAAATGATTTATTTACACTTGTGATCCAAGGAGCTGATGGCTGTTATATGAAAGTGTAACATATGAAACTTTATTTAACTCACTCTGTTGTTTTTATCAATAGATAATGGGATTTCTGTTTATATTTACATAGGATAGAAAAGCTCCCTGAAGTGAAAAACTTAGTGCTGCTCTGTTATTGTACTCGAGGAAATTGAGAATGGATCTCTCGGCAGTAATATTAGCTCACAAAGCTATTACCCTGAATGAATTGTCTAAATTACTTTCCATTTTGCTTTACTCATTAGTATAAGAAGAGGCAATTATTTGTGATTATAGCTAAGAAGGTGTTAGTCTGATGCATTCTCTCCATTCTAATATTTCTAGCTTGTATCTTTTTTTAGCCAAAAAAAAGCTTTAATTGAAGAATTGCCCCATGGAAGAAAAGTATTTTGGTTTTTGTCTTCATCACTTTCTTAGTGAAAATTGTTACCAGAAAGGGTGTAGGTGTTAGTGGCTGTACATGTACTTGCTGCTTTATTTTGCTGAGCTGTCTGACCTGTTAGAAAGCTTCAGGCACACTTGTTTAAATATAGATTTGTTATTCCCTAAATCTTTGTGTACAAGGGAACTCCAAAATTATCTAAGGAAACTTCTCAGTTGAGTGTCCTCATTACTACTGAATCCATCTTTCTACTGTAATTTAGAGGGAGGATGATAAGGAGTTAGTGTATATTATATGTGACTGCTTTTCACTATTATGTTTTATAAAGCACTGTAGAATTACATTAGGGTAGAGATAGTTCAGATAATAGGATTCCTGCCCTGAAGGTGTATGCAAGAACATTAAAATGCAAATAATAATACATTGCAGTATAACAGCAGGACAAAGACACTCATTTGTAACTGTAGAGTTTTCAAGTTCTGTTCTTGCAGTGTTGTACCCAGCATGACTGTGCTAGTGTGTATAAAGATACTTAGTATGTCCCATCATTGCATGGCTTTATAAACAGCCTTCACTATACCCCTGTGAGTTAGGTGAAAATGGTTCTGGACCACTTAATCCACCACAGAAATGTAGCTGTCACTGGAGTGGAACACAACAGCTGTTCCATTGTGTGCCTTCTGCAACCTTTTAGCAAAGGCTGTGAGAAGTACCACATCTTTCTGAATCTGTGGAGAGAACTTTCAGCTTACTTAGGTAGAAATTGGCCCTCTTTTAGGATTAGAATCCTTTTTTTTTTTTTTTTCACTGGTAAGTGCTTCCAGGCTTTTCCTTTGTTTGTTACTCTGTGGTGTCTCTCTCTCCCTCTCAAAAAAAAAAAAAAAAAAAGCACTCAACAAATGTTATTCTGGTTGAGGTTGCAATGGTTATAAATACAAAACTGAGAGCAAAGCCATGAAACCTGTGGATTCCACAGAAGGTCTGGGTTATGAGTATGCTGTGTCCCTCTGCATGTGTGCTCTACTACTGTGCCTTGTGCTGCTCAGTCTGGGAAAATCAATAGGCTGTTCTGGCCTTCTTGTTCTTCTGGAAGAATCTGGAAGTGCATGGGGTTGTTTGAATCATTAGGTTTTTTGTGATAACTTGCTTGGAGCTTATCTGGTGCTATTCTTAGGCCTTCCCTTTTTGCAGACACGTTCAGATCACAGGTGTGGGCTGCAGCTGTACAAAATGGGCACAGGTGAGACACACCTTCAGCTTCTGCTGTGGCTACCTGACTGCCCACTTCAGTAACACACAGGCAGTCCTTCAGTACTTTCCCTTTGTTTTCTGGACAGAGGTTCCCTTAACTACCTGGGAATCAGACTGTTTCATTTGGAACAGAATGAGAAACCAAGAGAGGACTGAGAAAGTCTGGCTCTGTACTGTGAGTAAGGTGCAAACTACCTAAAAGGTAGTGAGGGAACTGCTTGTGGCTGTTACTCCCTAGATGTAGAAAGGAAGGGAAAACTTTCAAGGCTAGTTTTCCTACAATGTATTTATATCTTTTTTCAGGAGGGAGGCTGAACACCATGAAATGGGGCATAGCTTTGTCTGAATTAGTGACCCCAAAATCTGTCTTTGTATAGGAAAACCCTTCAAAGTTAATTTACTCTTTTTCTTGGAATTTGATGTGTTTCTGCCTTGTGACTAACTCCCATCTTCTTTGTACTTTACTCTTTCTGTTCACTTGTGGTCTCCTGAGTATAAATTCCTCTAACTGGTCTGAGAAGATACAATATAAAACCCCCCAGTTATTATTCCAAGCTTGAACAGACCAAGTTTGTCATAGTTTAAAGCATTCTTTGCCAGTGACATTATCTAGACTGTCATGTTCTCATAAAGTCATAGCAAGATAAATTTTATGCTTTGAATGTTAAGTCTTCATTTGTTATGTGGGTAATGCTTGTAAACTGCTCTATTTTGAAATCTGTGAAGCAGTCACTGGTACTTGTTTTTCTTTATAACAGTAACCAGAACAGTGTTTAGACTATAATAATAAAAATGTAACTGAGCAAGTAGTTTTCAGAAAATGATAGTTACAAACCACAGAAGGGAAGATTTTAAGAACTCTGTGCAAGCAATTGACTGCTCACATTATTTTGTATATATCTAGACTTGATAGGCTGGAAAGAACACAGCCTTTAAGCCACTACACAACTTCTGCTTTGTCAGCAGTCTGCTGAAAATGTAGTTTGTGGTAAAAATTTACTTCTTTTTTGGTAAGTCAAATGCATTTGTTCAGATTGTGATGCATTCTTTTATCTTGAACTAATTTAATCTCCACAGATGAGTCTTATATGGTCATGCTGTAACTAGCAAGGGAAAAGAAATTCTTTCATTTTGCTAAAGGAAAAATAGGTATTTGTCTTTTGACTTCTGATTTTTGGTTTTTTGACCTTAACATTTTCCTAACTACATTTAAACTTACCTGTATTTCATATCCAAACAGGTAATAGCAGTATTTCTTACACTGTAGACACCAATATAAAGATATATTGGTCTGTCTTTTCAGGAATCTATAATCTCACCTATGGGAAAGAGGAGTTTTTAAAAGAGGAAATTAACTCTTGCAAGAAGCAGGTGTGCTGTAAAATGCCTGAGTTTGCTACTCTGATTGCCTTCAGCAGTAATTTGATTTCTAGTTTTCTGCATGTCATTCAAGTAGAAATGTTGTTACTAAAAAATGTTCTGTAACTGTGTTTTTAAAGACTGGTAAGATTTTTTTTTTCATTAATTTTGGGGAAGTTAGAGATTTTGGCTGTGATATAAACTTACTGGGCTGTTTATAAATTGAAAAAAGTTTAGTTATAAATATTTTATTCAATGGTTAAACTATTGATTTGTAAAATTGAAGACTTGATACTGCTTCATTTAGTTTGATTCACTCTAAGACAGTTTAACCTGTTCTATTTTCTTGAAGCATGTTATGCTGAAGACAAAATGGTTTACAGGAAGTCTGCACTTTGTTTACACTAAGTATGCTTTATTAAATGCTATTTTGTAACAGTTGGTTGATTTTTCACATAGGGATAAGGAACTTGATTTTCACTTGGAGTGTAGCTAACATAAAAAGCATTTCCTGAAAATGAATAAGGGTCTTAATTTGCTTGTTATATTTATACCTTCTTGCCTTCTGCAGGACTGAAATCTCCTGCCAAACTTTTTGGGTCTGGGCTGTTTGTTTTGTTTTCATTTCTTTGTTGCTCTTGTATTCTGTGGGATTTACAGGATTGTGATTACAGGGTTTTGTCTGAGGGAGAATAATTGACTTCTGCACCCATCTTTTATATTTGCTGTAAATAAAGTTTTTGGGCAAGTAGGCTCCAGCTGAAGTTGATCCAGAAATCAAGCAGAAAGCAGACTTTATTGCCTAAGAGCTCATTGTGGGTTTATTTCATTTCAAGTCCTTTTGCAGTGATGCACAGCTATGTGTCCCAAGGATTGATTATGTGTGCTTGCATGTGGGTGAGCCATTGGATGCCTCTGTCAGTTCAGCCTGTGCCTCCTGTGGTATGGACAGTGCAAGCACTGAAGCCCACAGTGTTGTAGCTTCTCCCTGTGCAGACCTATTTCCTTCATAAACTTTAGCAGCTTCTCTATAAAAGACATTTTTCTTTGCTTTCCTGATTTGAGCTCTTGCAAAGCCTGGAATCTTCGTGTGCTTTCTATTTCTATTCATTAGACTGCAGTGCCAGAACATACTAGTATTTCTTTATTTGGCATATCTAACACAGAGTTCATTATTACTAGAATGAAATAAAGCAGTATTTAATATTTGTTTCCTGTAAGTTTAAAGTTGTCTTTTGATTCATACTTCTTCTCAAAGCTCATCTTGTCACAGTCTCACATTTCTGCATACTGGATTGCAAATTCCATGCTGGAGGCTTAGCCAGCAGCTGGAAGAAAAGAAATGCATGTGACTCTTAGGATAAACCTTTCCAACTGTGCTGGCTAGGATGTTGACAGTTCATTTGCATTACACTAACAACTGGGCTTAATGCTGAGGAGCAAAATCCTTGGTAGCCTTTTGTTACTTATCTTGAGGCTGTTTCTGGTCCAACTGATTGTAGCAGTTTCTTCCTCCCCTCCAGAATTCCTTGTTTCTATCTGGTTTATCTGTTCATTGTGAAATTATTATTCTTGCTCAAGAGATGAAACATGTTTAAAGATGCTGGGATTCTGTTTGGGCTAAATACATTCTTTGTTTTGTGGGTTTTTGGGGTTTTTTTTTGGTTCATTTGTCTGTGTGGGAAAGTCAGTGCTAACATTATAAACTTTCCTATCACTTACTGCATGCAACTTAAAAAGGCTGGATTTCTTTTTTTCCTTAGCTTGACTTAATCCCTGATCCACCTTTAGGATTTAGGATGTGTAGCTCAGATTTTTTTGTGAGAAAATCATAATAGGGGAAGGCAATTCAAGTCTGACAGTGGAAGAAACAAATAGAATTTAGATTACCTGAGAACTTCTATTCTGGTGTAGGAAATTCGGCCCTGTTAAGTGTCCTTGTTTGCTCATTTCCCCAAATCTGATATGTTTCTTGGTCAAGTGTTGGTTTTTGTTTATTGTTCTGTTCAAACAGGTGAGTAAATCTTCAAGTCCTCATCTGCAGAAGCAGCAGGGCAACAGCAATAATAGCACTTGTGCCACAGCTAAGGTATAGCACCAGGGAAAGCAAGTTTCCAAAGGATGAGAGGAACAAAAAATTTTGCTCTACAAGTAGGGGAAAAATGTTAATGAAGAGGTTTTTTTTCTCCTTCTAAATGCATTTCATGAGTAAATATCAGAGCCAGTGATAAAAGAGGTCGGTACCATTAGTGATATTTTTTAATTGGTAACCACTCTTTTGCTTAGTTAGTGGCAACATTCATTAGCCTGCATTGCTTCTTAATAGTGTTTTTTTGTGGTTCACAGCTTGGAAGAACTTGACTGAAGATCTGGAACTACAGCTTGTTTCTTTGCTCTCAATTCTAATCCTGTCCTCTCTACTGCAAATATCTACAATCTCATGTTCACATTAACCATTTAGGGGCTTTTGAGCACCAAAGCTGAATCAGTGAAATATTCTGGGCTGAAAGTGTGTGGGGACTTAGTACAGATGTCCTCAAAAGTTTGTTATACATGATCCTGTATGCACTTTCCTTGAGAAGTGAGGGATGGTGATGGGGCACTGAATAGGCAAAAAAAAAAAACATGCATAGCTTTGTAAAGTGCATTCTTGAATTCCTTCCAGTTTGCACTTGTTTCAGAAGATCTGCATCTCTCTATGGAAATGTGGAAGATGTTCCCTGCTTAGTGCCCAGTCATGCAGAAGTGGTAAGCATTGTGTGTTGAGCCCAGGGAACTGCTGTAGGCAGAGAAGCTTTCTGTCCCACAAGTGTCTACAGGTAGCACAAACCTCTAGTGATGAGAATGGGGACAGTGTATTTATTTCTTATGGCCATTGCTTTTGAGATACTTTTGAAACAAGCTGAAAAAACTACATTCCATGAAACCTAGGTTAGTCTTCAGGCACACCTTAAGGAGACTGAAAGGATGAGATTTTCTTCTCCACTTGGTTAGTGCAATTTTCTTCTTCCATCAGGTTTGTTGAAGAGCTGATCTAGTCTGTAAAATCAATGTTTCTGTCAAAGAAAAAAATTTGGGTTTCTGCTAAGCTTGAAGATGAGCATACAGCTGAAAAATAAAACCCTTAATTTTTAATATGTTTAATTCAAACAGCATTTACATTTCTGGGATCAGCTAGTTATTTCCAACTTCCTTGTGGCTCATGTAATTGAAAAGCTCTGTCTTTTGATACAGACAAAAGGTTATTTTTGATTAAAAGCAACAATTCCTTTTAGACAATTTTGGGCTTAGTTTTCTCACTTGTATGCATTACTGTGTCTTGGGTTTTTGCATTATCTTCAGAAGGAGTCAGTCTAGCTTTCCATGGCTAGTTGGACAATAAATCTCTTCTTCTAGTTTCATCTTCCAGAGTAGCTTTGTGGTGCTTTAATGTATCAAGAAGTTTTGTACCAGAAGATCTATTTTATAATTCACTTATCTATTCTCACTGTAGTGTTTCTAGGCTTTCTGCTTTAACAGCAAATTAGGCTACTCCTTTGTGGAAACCTAAAAGCACTGATTTTTTGTGAAGCACCATGTTTGTGCAGCCATCCAAAAAAATCTAATTGAGCAAAACTTAAAACTAGTAATGGACTAACATGTGGCCTTTCATTTAGGACAACATATTGCTGGTAAGATACTAGCATTTGGGAAAATGTCAGCCCTCTTTGGAAGATGATTAACTTTTTAAATACAATAAATGTGTTGATAATAAGTGGTGGAATAGAGTAAAAATGCTGCCTCAGGTTTTTACAGAGCCTTTGAAAAACTAGTATATCAGTAAAGGAAGAACCTCAGAAAAGGTGAAAGGCTTTCTTGATTGAAGTGTTTTCATTTTTTGGGAGGAAGCTGGAATGAGGTAAATGAGCAAAAGCCATCACAGTACAGAAATGGTGTGATTTCTTCTTTAAAGGATACTTGAAAATTGAAGGAATGGCAAACTATTAACAGAAAAGTGCTGTGGGGGCAAAAGAGAGCAGAAGTAATGAAAATGTGTTTTTCTTCTTCATTATGATGAATTCACACAGTTTATTCGCTTTGTGTAGCCTTATTTGGTGGTAAGTATCTGTGTAGACTTCTCTTAAAGTGACGTGTTCAAGAGAGGGTAACTGATTTTAAACTATTCAGATAGAAAGAAGACATAGATCCTGAACTGAGAAAACTTAAGTTCTTTTAATAATTCTTGAATTGACTTCTGGAAAAAAAAACAATTTTTGAAAAATTATAAAGATGGATGATGTAATGAAACAAATGTGTTAGGAGAGATCAGAGGAAGTGTGTTCACATGTGGCATTTAGGTTCTGGTACACTTCTGGAAGAGCTGAGAACCACTGTCTGATACCTGCCTGCAGTTTAGAGCTAGGCCTGAGCTGCAGGAGGCTGCAAGTGGTTGGATCCACTTGTGTGGTTTATGTGTTTATATAACAGTGACAGTCTTAATCTCTTTATAAGAAATAATTTGTTGGCCAGAAAGTAATCTTTTGGAAAACCGGCTTTAAGAAAATCATACGGATTTTTTAAATGTCTAAGTACTTTAATAAAAAAAAAAAATAGAAATAGCATTTGAAAAGTTAGATTGTCTGTGAAATTATGAACATGCTCAGTAAACACCTCTTGCACTGTTACTGTCCAAAATCTGATGTTAAGATGTTTTACAGTTTGCCCTAACAAATATTGAAATATAACAGAAATACAGTTGAGGAATAAACACACTTTAAAGAGTTGTTCACAGTCATGCTTTGCTGGGGCCTATAAACAGAATTGAGGTGGGGATGAAGTGGGACCATGGGTTTTTTTTTTTTTTAAGATGAAATTTACTTTAACTAAGAGCATTTCAGCAATTCCTTTCTCACATTACAATCCTGAAAGTACTGTTTGGTTACTGCAGGGGTTGTGGCAAACAGTGGAAGGTGAAAATGCAAGACCAAGGGTGGAGAGGAGCAGCTTGTTCTTGTTACTAGGCTTTATTGGAAAGGTGTATTCTCAAACTACACTTAGGAAGATTTAAGGATCTGTGTAAAACAAGCCTCTTTAATTTGTTAAATGTGGTGGCTCACTTGAATCATTCTGTGCTGTGGGGTTTTCTGTACTTGACTGACTGTACCCCAGTACAGAACACTGTCAGTCTCCTCATTGTTTTGTGGTGCTTACAGCACTGTGTCCAAATGGAAGGTTGAATTACCTGCCTTTTCTTTGCTTTTTCTTTTTCCTTTAGGAATGAATTTTAAGGTGTCTGTGGTAGCTGTAAATCTGTGAGGGAGCCTGACTGCTGCTGCTTATTTTCTGTTCTTTTCTTGATGATTGATTATGTTGCTGACCCCAAGGCTTGATTTTGGCCTCTCCTAAATAACTAATAAGGAGCATTCTGTCAAGCTGAGATTTAGATGAGGGGAGAATGAAGATGGATTTTGAATCAAGCTTAGTTGACTTAAGATTATTCCAAGAAAATCAGCCTCTTGGGATTTCTTGGCATCACTTTTATGTAGCTTTAAGACACTGTACATTTATCAGAATTGCAAAAGAAAGCAGACATGTCACTTCAGATACAGAAGCTAAGGCTGTTTTAACTGAAGAGCATCTTTATTCCAGATAACATTGAAAACAGTGGAAAGGCAAGGCTAAACATGGTAAGAATGATAGTAAGTATTTTTTGGACAAAGCTGTATTTATAGGGCATTAGTGAACATGGAAAGCCATCTGCTGAAGACTGGTGGCTGAAAACAGATTTTAACTAAGTAATGCATCTTTAATTATTAAAATATTTACAGAGGGTAAGGTAGCCTGGGAGGAAAACAGATATTGTCTGAATTGGTAGGGTTCAGGTTAGGAAAGCCAAAGCCCTCATAAAGTTAAATCTGCCTGGGGACATTGAGGGAAAAAGAAAATCTTGTTTCTATACATTGGTGATAGGAGGAAGAATAGGGAAAATGTGAGCCCTGTCTGGAAAGGAAATGGGGGACCTGGTTACTCAGTATATGAAGGTGGCTGAGGTACTCCATGGCTTTCTTGCTTTGCTCTTCAGCAGTGAGAGCTCCAAGCCCATGGCCCAGGCAGTAGAAGGCAAAGGACTGTCACACTGTTGTTAAGGCACAGAGAGAGCCTTGTGGCTTCTTTAATGGATGTCTTGTTTCCAGTGCCAGCATTTTTATCATCACTTCTTTAAAAGAATTTTTTTCCCCTTGTTTACTGCTGTTTTGAGTCACAGTAGGTATTAGCAGGTTACTGTATCTTGGGCTTAGCTTTTTGAAGCATGCTGTAATAGGTACATTTGTGTTCGATGCTTGGTAGGAAATGTGCCCTTTCTTATGCAATTTCTGTGTATGTTGACTATCCAGATATTACTATCAAGTTTAATAATAACCTTCTTCGCCTGTTGGCTTTTTCATCTTCAAAATCTTACTTGGTTAGTTCCCTGTGATACAGCATGCTTTAGCAGAGCAAATGAATAGCAGTGACATTTTGCTGCCCCCTCCAGATAAATACAGCTTGCATCTTTTGTATCTTAAGGAGTATGTGTGTCATGACCACTGACCTGAGCAAACTCAGTACTTGCAGTGATTTCTTAGATGTCTTTTGGCGTCTCAGTATTCAACTCTCTGTTTCAGTTTTGTTCATGTTGTTTAATACTGCTAGGCTGTCCTTTGTAGGTATGAATAAAATAATGATAGGAAAAGCTTTTGGGCTCTGGAACTTGTTTCTACTCCAAAATGGTTAAAACCGTCCCTGATATAGTTTTCGTCCAGGGCATCTGTCACTTTCCAAGTGTGATAACGATCTTCCTGAGGCTGGGAGGATTATGTTAACAGCCAGGTTAACACTCCAGCTGAGAGTCAGAGCTTAATGGTATGGATGCCATCTGTCCGTGCTGGTTGGCCTCAGTGCCATGTAAAGCTTCTGAGGATATTCAGTGTACCTGTTATATTAGGCAAAACCTCCTAGGTCCATCTTCCTGTCTTGTAGAGTTACCTAGAGCCTGTAAGAAGGCAAGCAGGTAATGTCTGATGTGCACAGGAGATACATTTACAACCCAGTATTCATGTGCTGTCAGCATTAAACACCAGAAGGTAAAGGCAGTTCCTGAAGGGAGTCCATTCAGCAGTTACAGTTATATAAACAATTTACTTCTCAGTGTCATTTATTGAATAGTTTTTGGAATGTAAATTTAAATAATTTAAGATATTGCTTATAAAACCAAGAACAATACAGAGTTGTTAATGATCTTCTAAGCCACTTAACCTACTGACAAATTTATCCATTCAATTGGTATTCAAGACTGATGTCCTCTGCACATACAAGTCTTGCTTTTAAGGGTACTTCAGTTCTTTTTCTCTTGCTTATGCTTTCACTCTTCTTATAAGTAGTCCACTTCATACACAGAACCTCCACTCAAGGGGGTTACTGGCAACTGGCACAGGTAAAATAAGTGTTAGCAAATTAATTCACTCAAAGGGTGCCTTTTGTAGGTCTGACTGTAATGCAGTCATCTTTACCTTTCCTTTTATTCATGAAGGACATTTGTTTAGCCCTAACCTCTTCTGTGAAGCTTTCTATAAAGGAGCTAAAGGTTTTTGGGCCTCCTGTGTTGGGTTTACTTGAGGATGTGGAGAGGAATGAGAGCTGGCATTATTTCTTGTAACAATAATGAGAGAATCTTTGGCTTGCTCTGTTCATCACGAAGAAAGCTTTCCTTTAGTCTGACAAAGAAAAGAGAATGTAGCAGGTTGTTCAGTGATCTGAGCATCTCAAGTTACAGCTAGTCTTTTTTTTTTTTTTAATAGTGTTTGTGTGGATCTTGGGCTTGGGGTCGTTTGAAGCTGTTTCAAAAGTGCTTTCAAAGAGGGTACTAACACCTATTTAAGGTCCTCTATCTTTGACCTTCTTCCCACTGACATAGATAAGAACAGTTCAGAGGCACACAGAATAGTTATGGAAAAAACGGTAACATGAATTACAGTTTTAGGAATTGTAAGTCTTAATAAGCTCACACTTTCACCTCACCTATTTCTGCCTTCCACTCATGGTCATACCTCTGAACTTGCAGCATTGAGCTGACCTATCTGAATTGAACTGTCCTGTCTAATACTCAGCTGTTTTGATATTTCTGCCAACCCTTTGAACCTGTGTCTTCTCAACTTGTTCACATAATATCAAAACAAAGGATGTGATGTTTTGTATAACAAAAAACATTAGCTCTTAGGATAGCTTGAAATGTTGGTTTGAGGTAAATCTTCACTTTAGATACTGGTTTATTATTAAAACAGTTGCTAGTACTTGCTGTTCTTTCAAATCTCTGGCTTGATACAGAACATTACATGAAAACTCACAAGTTCTTCTCTGTCATACTAAAGGGTTTATTTTACTTGGTTTTGTGTCAAACAAAACAAACTTTAATGGAAAAGTGGTTGATTCCATCTGCCTGAATCTGGTAATTAATTTGTGGGGGATGGCCTTTAAAAAGACAGAGAAGAACTCCAAACATACAAGGGGAACAGCTCACAGGTTGTTCTTTTGTTCTGGATAGATTCTCATGAATATGTTTTCTTCTGCCACAAATATTAACAAAATAGAAATAGGAGTTGAATAGTGCTGATTATGTAAGGGTTAGAGTCTGAGCACAAGCTATTGCATAGGACCTTCCACAAAACATTGATTTGGGAGTAGGGGTCTCTGAGAAGCAGATTTTTAAGCTGTATCCAGCTCCCAGCAGTAGCTGAATTTTGCTGTGACACTCCTTTCTGCTCATGGTTTTCAGCTGTGCACTGGCATCTTTCAAGTGTGTGTTTGGAAGCCTTTCATAAGTACCTTAATTATGTTTTCAGAAGAGTTACTTCAGTGGTGTTGAGTTCCCTTTGCTATGTGTGGAATTGTATGCAAACGTTGGTATGTGTGATCGTGATGTGCATACATAAATATGAACGTGAGATTGACAGGTTTAAGTTACACAGTGCATGGCAAAAAGTTGTTATCCTTATAAATCAGAATGAAGTCCAGAATGTTAGTGTTACTTAGTTACATGGTGTTACTTTATTTTGCAGATTTAGTGTGGATGTAGTTCTTAAAAGACTTCTGCTGTGAAAGCTCTATTCAGTCTAAAATTGTGGAAAGATCAGTAGACTAAAATATGTTCTTGTGATCCAAAAAACCTGCTCTTATTTGACTCCATTTGCATGACATTCGTACACAGTTCCTACCCCTTTGCCCTCCAGCAGCTCTTGCCAAGTGGTGATGCTTCTGGTCTGACTTCACTGGCAGATAGACCACATCAGTGGACTTGATTGCTGACTGCTTAACAACATGATGGCATTAATAACCCAAATGATCCAAATTCTTAATTACAGGGTATTGTTGCTCTGTCTTGTTTATAGGGCGTATTCATGCTAGATATAATACTATCTGATTAAAAAATGGTGTTTAAAATTGGCAGAAATGCATCTAGAGTATTAATATAAAATCACAGATGTCTTATAGCCTTCCCAACCTTTGTCTGGATACAAGTGCATAGGAAGTGTTCTCCAAAGTCTTCCTAATAGGAGTATATGCTGACTTCTTGGTGATGTCTCTTATAATTGTCTGTCTAAACACTTCATAGAGAGATCCATACTTGTCTGAAGTGGTTTTTTTCACTTTTTTGTAACAATAGAAAAAGATGCAAATGCAATGACTCTTGCTGTAATCTCAGTACACTGTAAAATATAATAGAATATTGGTATTAGTTCCTTTTACTGAGCAATATTTAGGCTAAATAGCAGAAAATAGAACAAGATACTGCATTTCAGAACTGTGTGATAGTGGTTAAGGAGAAATACAACAAATTTCTTTGCTAATCCGTTTTGAGCATTTTGGAGCATAGCATAGAAGGATGGGTCCTGAGTTCAGAAGGTGATTGAACTTCAGTGTCATCCACCTGTTTGTTACAATGACAAACACATGCAAATCTCACAATTAATGGAGAATCAGTTGTCCTGAAGGTCAGAGAGCTGTTAGGAGCTGACACAAGTAAAGAGGGTGATGTGTCACAGGCACCAATTGGAATGACCACACTAGCACATCAGAAATCAATTTGGACAGCTCTTCTAGGGGAATAAATAGCCATCCTGGTCTTGGGCTTGTTGGAGAATGGGATTTTTAAGAGATAATGTGATTGGAGTGGGCAGGGGAAGGGGGCCCTCTTGCGTTGCATTTGAGATCCCATTATTCCAGTTTCTCAGGTCCTGTAGACAAAAAGGTGGAAATAGAAGACTGTACTTTTTCCTTGAGCTATAACCTCACAGGGGTTACAGAGATGCAGTAAGTAGCTCATAAGACTGGACTGCTGCAATAGATGTGTCACAGTCTCTTCAGGGACAGGCAGGGAAGCCAAGGAAAGGAGGTTGTGCTCTACACAAAGATTCCTTTGGAATCTTCCTACTTGGAAGCATGGTTCTCTGCTGTGGAATGGGTCATAAGCCTGTCAAGCCTTCAGTATGCTTCAGAATCAGAGGATAAAGCAGCAGCCATTAATGCTGTGCTGGGCATTTGTTATACATAGCCTGATCAAAAAATGGGAAGAGAATGAACCTTCTAAGCAGCTGGGTAATACTTGATAGTGAAAGGCCTTTTTTCCCTAAGAATATTTGAAACTGTTCTGCAAGGACAGCAGGATAATTGGGACATTATTTAGACACAGATTTTGGAAGGACCTGCTAGGGCAAATGCTTTGTATTTGGCAGCCCAGGCTGTAGTGCCTGGGAGATAGTAGGATTTCATATTCTGAGAGAAATTAGGATGGTAACTATCAGACTGAGGTCCAGAATTTTATCTTGTTTAAAGAACTGCTGAGTGATGTCCTCCAAGAGGTTTGCTGTGAAGAGCAAAGGCACACAGGACGTGTTGATCTCTGGAGACAGTTTCCTTAGACTGCAAAAATTACTTACTCTAATGTTCATGACAATAGCAGGCATGACAGTAAGCCTGCTGGGCTGCAGGGAGAGTTCCTGACTTTAGCAAAGCCAAATTCTCCAAAAAGCACTGGTGCTGCACATATAAGCAATAATGTTAAGCCAAAGCTTGGTTGGAGTTGAAGCAGAGGGAGTGGAAAAAAACCCCAAAGTAACAAAAGGTAGAGAGCTATTAGAAGTATGTGGACAGGCAAAGGAAGAGTAAGCAGAAGATGGCCCTGCTGATGAATGGAATAAGCATAGTGTGACAACAGAGGGGCTTGGTGTGGATCTCAGAAGAGATCTGAGGTACTCTATACTTTCTTGGGAGGACCTGTACTCAGGTGTGACAGAATTTAAGCAGCAGAGTGAGATGCCATCTTTGCTAGAGGAAGATGGAGCTACAGAGTGCTTAAGTAAAATGGTGAGATTTGCCCTAGGAAACTGGCTGACATGACTCCAACACCTCTCCCCATTGACTTTGAGAAATCAGGGCAATTGGGAACATCCTCAGTACCTGAAGGATGACAAATGTTACATGCATCTTCAAGAAACTTAAGGAACATGAGTGAGTGAAATAAATGGTTGTGCATCACAAAGGTTAGGGAGCATATGACTTGGTATAAGTCACATAACATAGGTCTGTATAAATTGTGTCTACAGGTATTTCCCTATGTGCTATCTTCTGAAACTTGGTTGTTAGCATGATAGGAGAACTTTGAAGTAAGCTTCAGGAAGTTTGGAAGTAAAGTGCTGTCAGCAGGCTGTCATTTAAGCACTGTCTTGCATAGGTGCATTTTGAAGTGGATTTGATAATGTGGTACTTAACACTGGCAGCTTTCCTGCAGCCTGTTTATAGGATCAGTGGTGTTCTCCTATTGTTAGTATAGCTGAACAGGTCGAGAGAGATGAAATGGACTTATGCATTGACTGCAATTCTGTGTAGCTGTTCAAATGAATTTGATTGCAGTGGCCTTAGTGCAGGGCTGGAGAGCAAGGCTGTCCTTTAGAATGGCACACTGTGTCTCTGCTGTCTGTATTGTCCTTGGTTCACATCAGCCATTTACAGCTCGCTGCTGTATCCCAGCACACACCGATGACAGGCAAGGGAAAGCTGCTGCCACTTCACCTTATTATGGCTTGCTGTATGTTCTAGCAGCTCAGTAGCTGTTTCATGACTGACAACCTGACACTTGTTCTAAGCCATGTCATTCCTGCTTGTGAGTTGACACCTGATTTTAAAATGGCCCTTTCTATGGAGACTAGGCTTGAGCAAGTTTGGAATCATTTAAGTTTGCTTTTTTTTGTTTTGCTGTGAGGCGAATTACAGTGGCAAAAGAGACACCATGTTGGAAGCCAGATTAACAAATTTGAATTTGCTTCTTCATATAGTCTATTCCTCACTCTGATTCTCTGTCATTACGTATTACAAGCATACAGTCTGATTTTTCTGGTTTTAAAAATGATTGGAAGATTATTCAGAGATGATAATACAGTCTTTGTTTTGTGTGTATTCTACTACATAAGCAATAAATTAAGGGTTTTGCTATTACACTTCTCTTAAATTTTGATCCTTTGTACTTTAAGAGGTGGAGACTCAATTCCTTTCATATAAATGAAGTAAAGATTCCCAATACAGAAAAATTGAAATTTTTCTCTTTGAAGGTGCCATGATGATGCTCATGTAGTTTTACTAGGACACATGGAAGATGATAGCAAAAAGGAAATCTTTATTATGTTCAGCAGGGTTTCATCAAGACAGCTTCTTGTGCTTTTAAGACCGAGTCCTCTCTTGTTCCAAGGCTAGTAGTAGGTTAATAACCACTGGCAGGGTTAGTAAGGTGCAGGAGTTATTCTCATCCAGGGACCTTTGCTATATTGCATTTTCTGTATGGTTCTTCTCCTGTAAGAGTTGCTCCTATTGAATAGCTCTGTGTGTACAGTTTATTGATAATTCTGTGAATGTGGAGCTATGAAACAAGATGTAAACATTTCTCTGTAATGAGATTTTTGCAGTGAAGCAAAGCTCTCCTTTTCCTGCATTAAACTACCATTGGTGTAGTTCTGTTTTTGAAAGAAAACAGAACTACTATTTGGTTGCACTTTTCTTTAAGGTAAAAGTCTGTCTAATGTGCAGATATTTTGAGAAAAGTGAAAATACAAGTTTGAATTACAAAATTTGAATAAAAAATTCTGTTATTTAGAATAACTAGGCTAATCCAAGACAAGGGCTGGAATACTCTGGTAGGACACATTATAGTTTAAAGATATCTGGCTTTTTGCTGTTTCTTTTGTAAAGTGAGCTCTGTCTCAATTACAAGAATTTAACAGACTTTCTTTACTAGTATTTGTAACTTTCTTGTTCACAGAGATTGATGTGATTGATTTCCTAGAAAGTGATATTGAACATGACTTTTTAAATAAGATCAGAATTATGTTTGTCTCCAGTGCATGATGTGATTGATACATAAGACACATAAAGCTGTTTCTTTGGTCACAGGCTCTCAGATAAAATACTTTTCTAATTTTCTGTGCAAGCCATTATTTCCAGAGGTTTTGTAGCAGACAAAAAAAAAAATCTGTTCTAGCTAAAAAGTGGGAGTCATTAATCCTTACCCTTGGGGTCCACTTTGAAGACTGTTAGTTTTGGTTTTTAGCCTCCCTAAGTGAAAAGCAAATACATGGATTTGTTTCTAGTAGCATAGGAGAAAGGAACTGCAATTTCTAAGTGTTTGTCCAGGCACAGAATAAGATTCAGTGCTCTGTTTTCCATTCAGATACATTTTTGCTGATTCTGTTTCTGCTGAAGACAATGCAGTGCACTGATGTTTTGGAACAATAGTTGAACATCATACGTGATGGCCTCAGGAGTGAAGTGCCTCTCATTGTGGCACTGCTCTCAAAGAGCCTGCCTGTCTGTAAGCAGTGAAGTTCAAGGAATGGAGGAATTGTGTTAGATCAGCAAATGTCCATGGCATGTGTCACTGTTATTTGTGGAGAGGTTGCTGTGTCAGATATTCCCTTAAAGGGAGCACATGGTTAATAGAACACAGGAAATTGTACTGAAGTTGAAGCTAGTGGCATCTTCTGGAGAATATTGAATTGAAGCTGCTCCAGTGGTCCCTTCCAACCTTAACTATTCTGTCAAATGAAATGATAAATTGATTTGTTCATTGCTATAGAACATAAAGCTTATATTGAGAGCACTCAGATTGCAGGAATGTCTTTAAAAAAATCTTCAAACTTTATTTGACTTTCTTCTGTTAGTTTTAGTTTGTTCATTTGGTCTTTCCCAGTATACCAGTTGTTTAATGTCTTTGCTGCTGCTTTGTATTTCACTGGCCTCTGTGCAGTCTGCATCTCTATTGTCTTACACCTTTGAAGGCTAGCCTGCATTTGCTACCATGTTAAAAGCAAAAGAACAAGTGTGTTCCTTCAATAGATAAAAAAATTCAATTCAGCTGTCTCAAGCTAAATTAAAAACTGTGTTGTGATTTTTGCTTAATATAATGGAGCCGAGGTAGTGATGTTTAGAAGTGTGTGTGGTAGGGAAAGAAGGATGTGTCATGGGTATTTGGAGATATGAGGCTTAATGAAATAGCTGTTCTTGGTAGTTTGTAACTTGAAGTATGCATAAAACTGCTTTCATGCCATAGAAGTGAAAGGGGGCTGATCTGATCCTGATTTTTAGATGATTTTCAGGAGAGAGCTAGTGAGATAAGTCTGTTCATCTCACAGCAGACATGACAATGAATTTCTCCTGAATACACAGGTAAATGTAGTGAATGGAGGAGGAAGATGGACTCTGTACTGCTTACAAAAGGGAGTGATACTTAACAAATCTTACCAAGCTCTTAAAAAATGCCAAAAAGTCTGGACATTAAACTCATCTGGTTGGTTTCAGTTGTTTGGATGAAGCCAGACTAATTCTGTTTGCCTGTATTTCAGGTGGTAATTGCCAGTTTCAGATTGTCCCTTGGTTTTCTCTGTTGGCCACTGTCCTGATATCATGCCTGGACTTCTGATCTCATGCTATTTAACTTGTTTGAAGATACAGAACCAAGTGTCAAAAAAATTAGTAGTAAAGTAGCTGAAAGTTTCTAGAGACTGGCACAGATATATTAAAGTTACTGTTTTCACCTGAGTGTGTTGTGGATTCTGTAACTATTTCAGGGGTGTTACTAGGAATCCTGTAGATTTAAATTACTGGATAATTACAAGTCAGTTTGATTAAATGTATGTTTTAATGCCTAATTATCTCCTTAATTTTGTTGAAGGCATAAAATTTATGTATGTATATGACCTTTCCCTTCCTCACATTGCATTTCTTCTAATTGTTTCAAATCTTGGATAATATGAAACCTCAGTGATTCTGGGGAGGTTTGTGTGACAGAAATCAAAGGCTGTAAATCACATTTGGTGCATTGCTTTGCTGTGGAGGATAGAGATAAGGCAAGAAATAAAAATCATTAAAGATATTTTGGCTGTTGAATTTTGTGATACTATCACTCATATGCTCAGAAGGTAAGACAGACAACTCTTTGTTCTTGATTAGGTCTTCTATTTTGTTGAGGCTTTAGTTTTTTGTGTAGTATACAGTCTGGCTTGTTTACTCTTGGGGGTGGGTGATGAAGAGCTCTATTTTGTCCTGTGGGGGTTGCTACTGTTCATAATCTGATATCAAGGATTATACCTTAAGAAGGTTCTTTCAGATTGCCACTTGGAGGCTATTCATTATTAAGGTTAGGCAGACGCAGTGAGGCTGCAGGTATCTGTTTAACAGGGGCATATTGTGCTCATTTCAGATGCTTCAGGATAGATACATGAGCTACCAAGATCAGTGTTTTTATTTACCTGCAACTTAGATCACTTACTTGACAGCTCCTTGGTAAGTTAAATTTAATAGGTGTTATTCAAATCACAGAATCTGTTGAGACCTTCCATTCAGTGCTTGCTACATGTAACCAAGATTGTTATCTCTGATTGATATTTTTGATCCTCTAGAACGTGAGTATTCTGGAAAAGCATAGGTTATATTTTAGAAAGGTAGAGGAAGAATACTGACAGATGTCACTGCCATGCAGGTAACGTTTCACTGCTTTAATGTAGAGTGAAAATGACCACTAAGAACTAGTCTTTAAATCCCCAGACACAGGAAAGATACAGTGAGCCAGTTTAGTAAAATTCTAAAGATGCTTGTGGTTACCTAAGTAAAGATTCCAAACTCTTGTTTGGTTAGTGGTTTTTTATTCAGCTTCATAATATGTTTCCCAAGAAATTATAGGTGCAGCCCCCTTATCTATGAGGAAAATGGTAGTAGAGTCTAAGTAACTTCAGAGTGTAGTGAAATGCAAGAATGGAACCTAGGTCTTGCAAATACCCTATAAAAACTTCCTATTAGTGCTCAAGACTTTTTGAATGTGAAGTTGGTAGGGTTACTTGAAGCAACTCTAAGTTCTCCTCATGGATTTATTTTTAAAATCTAGGTTATTCTTCCTCTTTTCCTATGTTAGGCTTCTATCACTGCTTTTGCTACCTACCTCAGTTTTGCATGGGTTTTTATGGGCAATGACATCTTAGCATAAAACTTGGATTTGTATGTTGTACACAAGTTGATTCAGAATTCTTTCTTGATACAAGTGAAGCTTTATTTAAAATTAGGCAGAATAGGCTATATACTCTAGTTTGCTTTTGTGCACTTGGAATTAAAGCAACAATTCTTTACCTTCAAACTATTCAGGATGCACTGTAGTGTTGAATGTGGAATTTGATGTTTCCTGTCAACAATAGTTGCATGTAGTGCCAAGACGTACTAAAATGTATCATCTAGTTATAAAAAAGTTTAATATGCTGCAATTTTAAATGCTAAACTACCTTAATTTCTATGGTAGTGTTTCTTCTGTAAAACAAAATAAATTTACTTGCTGAGTTTCTGGTGGTACCATGCAGATGTAGGCAGGCTTCATGTAGTCCTGTAGCAGTAGGCAGATGTGGGATGGTATTCCTGAAGCTCTGGCATTTTATCACAAATCATGCTAATAGATATGAAAGGCACACTGCTTCTCGCAGTATCTATGTTGTGATCACTTGAGATGTAGTAGGACGTCTGCTTTTCTATGTACATTTCTTTAGGCAATCTGGACATTAGACTATGATGCATATCCGTGTATGTTTTTTCTAAATTCTGTTGTGGACCTTTGGTATTGTCCAAGAAAGGGAAGACCAATGTTTCAGGCTGAGTAAAGAGACATATATTTGTATGTGTATTTCGTGGTTTTATCTAAGAAAAATACCTCTGTGTGTGGTTTGTGTATAGTGCACCATACAGCAAAATAAGGAAACAGCCACTGCTTCTCTTCAACCTGGATGTTAATCATATGCTTTTAATGTATAGCTGATTTGATTAGGAGAAACTTTGTGAAGATGTTAGTAGGATTTGTTTAACAAACATGACGTGACTGTACTAGATATATTTTACATCAGTCTTTGAAAAATAAAAGTGAAAAATTTGAGGGGAAAAGAAGTATTTTGAGAATATTGGAAGGCACGAGAACTGTATATTTTGGTGGATTCCAAATGACTTTGAGTAATGTAATTCCATAAACGTCATGTCTGCACTTATGGCAGAGGAAGCATTTTGTGAACCCGTTTTTTTAAGGCCTGTGTGCTGGCAGTTTTTGGAAAGGCACAATGCAGAATATGTATCATGGAGGGATGAATTACTATGGAATTGTAAAATTGTGTTATTTTTTTCTTTATACTGAATTAGTTTTACAGGTGGCATCTTCTGGTATCTCCAAGCCAGGTGTGTTCTACTCTAAATTGTAAAATGCTCCTAAAGCTGAAGAGTTAAAAGGGACTTAGAACATATGTAGACTATAAAATGAAGGTGATATATTGTGTAATAGTGAATCAATTACTGTCTTGAAGACTGCAAGCAGGAACTATGTGAATGTTCTTAAATGTGAATTAAGGGAGATTATTTTTTAATTATTTCTCTTAACTAATTCTCCAAGTAATTAATCTTGTGAATTATGTTACCTCCAAAATACAACTTCTAGCTGTTTAATCAAAAACTTATGTCACTTGGGGCTTCTTGAAGAAAAATGACTTAACTGATATTACTTATGATACTTCCTCTTCAGATTCTTCTGCAAGTTCTTGGCTTCAGTGATGTAAGTGGTTTAACAGTAACACTGTTGCTGTAACAGTGATGTAACATTTCTCAGAAGACCAGAGAGCTGTAGTTCTGAAGGTGTACGATGGGAACTGTTCCAAAACACGTTGCCTTTTTCTTCTTATCCTTCCCTTACAATTAGAAAAGGGTTTTTGGTTAATGTTTGATTGTCATAACATAAGATCTGAGTAACTCACAAGAATTTGATCTTTCCTATATCACTGTAATGATGAAAACTCCTCTCTTTATAAAGAGGATTTATTTAATTGCAAGACATTGCAGTAGTTCAATCAGTTATGCTGATGATCTTCTGTATTAATTCCATTTTTCTTATGGGCTAGTTAAAATTCCTTGCTTTTGTTATCTCCATAAGGTATCCTGTTTGTTTTTATTCTAGGTTATTTACTTTCTAGAAGAGAGGGTCAAGCAGGATCCCCTGAAAAGCCATTGTCTGATCTGGGTCGTCTCTCCTACCTGGCTTATTGGAAAAGTGTCATATTGGAATACCTGAACTGCCACCATGAAAAACAAATCAGCATCAAAGGAATGAGCCGAGCTACTGGAATGTGTCCACATGATATTGCCACAACCCTGCAGCAACATAGCATGATAGATAAAAGAGAAGATAGGTCAGTGAATCTTGTAAAAATTTTTTTCAAATACTGAGACAAAACATTCTCTACTTACAAAACAGTTGATGTGAAAAATGTGAAAAATGTCTCTGTAAAAGTTTGACTTTAAAATGAGTGATAACCATCTCACCATAGAAGTCAGTACGGGTGGGTCTTAGATACAGAGCTTTTCTTCCTGGGGATTTTTTGGATGCACTTTCATGTTAATGGTTATTAGAAGTATGTGGCCAGCTCAAAACATTTTCAGTTAAGAGTTTTGTTTCATTCAGTATAATCTTCCCTAATTGTTCCCAGCTCTTGCTGTGCAAATATTTTGCTTTGAATACCAGTAAGAGAAAAAATGGTGTTTGTGGGTGGCAGTCTCTCTTTCCACACCTCCTCTTTCAATCATTGCTGAATTTATGTGAACCATGGGATCAGATCAGCTCTCCATGAACTGCTCTTGCTCAAGGTGCTGGTAATACAAGTTTCTGTTTAATGTTATGATCAATGTTGAAAGTCAGTGCACTGAGAAGGTGAATTCCTGTTTTGTGAATATCTTCTTTCTTCATGCTCTTGATGGGTATGTTAGAACTTTTCTGGGTTATTGTTCTTGTTTGGTCTCTTTCTTTCCAAAAAATGCCTCAAATGGCTTTCAATGGTATTTGTGTTTCTAAGATGATCTGAAGTCTTTCTGGATATTCCAATCATAGAAACTTTATAATTAAGCAAAGCTGCCTTACAAACACTGGCTTGCCAAAAAAAATGAAATTAAAATCAGAAAAAGTTTCAGCCTCAGTAATTTTTGTGTCCCAACGCTAGCATTCAAAACCAGTAATTTTTGAATCAGTAAGAATGCAAGTCTTCGAAAAGGAGATTGGTTTTTACAAGATGGTGTATGAGAGTAGTAAGAGGAGTACTGGCATTTCCTTAATCCTCTTCTGGAGTACTTAGTTATGGACAACCTGAGGACAAATGTATTTTAAGAGAAATTTTTCATACATGTAGTAAAGTAGAAGTTTGTCACAATTCTGGGATCCGATTTCTTTTTTAAAACTTCGTTTTTCACTGAGAGAATGTTGTTGCTTCACCAATCTGATTTTTAAAGCATTTGAAATGCTTGTTAATCCTTGTTTAGAATTGTATAGTTCTTTGTAACAGGGGAGTTTGATGGGATATGTGCTAATATATTGGCATACTGTGCTATTTTATTAGTCTTTACCTACTTTTGATACGCCACTTCAAAGTAACTGGAAAGTCGTTTTGTACTTCATTAGCACAAGACTAAAGTATTTGTATGCTTCTTTAGAAAACCTGTACTTCTGACTTGCTTTCTTGTCCCATTAACTTACATCTTCAGCTGTAGCATTACGACTTTCTCACTCTTGACTTGATGATCCACAGGATTTTCTATGTTTGTATGTAATATTAAAATTAGAAATTGTTCTGGCAGTGATTCAAGTGCCAACAGTGAACCTCTTGAATTAGGTTTAGGGTAGTCAACTATAAAACCTTCACTTTGCTCTCTGTTGCCCTAGTGATGGTTAATATTGAGCTTTCATTTCATAAACTATTGTTCCTCCACTTCCTCTCAGTAAACAGTCAGTAGTGTAAGGATGTTATCACTACATGTAAGCTGGTATTTTTAGTTTGGTGGATCCTTTCATTTACCCATCTTTTTTCACAGGTTGTTTTGCAAAAGGATGTCAACTATAGAAAAGCTGTTCCAGGTGGTCACTTTCTAAATTAAATTGCTGTTTATTTGATTGTAGATTTGTAATTATTAGAAGGGAAAAGCTGATTTCAAGTCATATGGAGAAACTGAAAGCGAATCCACGTATCAATGAAGTAGATCCTGAAAGCTTGAGATGGACTCCTTTGTTAGTTTCTAATGCTGCAGTTTCTGAAGAAGAGAGGGAAGCAGAAAAGGAGGTAATATCAGAGATATCTTCTGAATTTCTCTTCCTTTGGCTTTCATAACTCTGAATATTCAACATTAGACTGTCTTAAATAGAGCAGATTTAGCTTTGACCACTACATACTGCTATTATAATGCAGAATTTTTGGAAGCTGTGCAGCAACACATGGTAACTTTGAGGGGATGCATATGAAAACTTAAAATGTGAATCACTTGTCATGGAGCTGTATTTATCACTCTTGAGGTAGTCAAAGAGCATGTAATCAGATCAAATTTGGTGCAGAGCTCAGGGGCTGCACTTTCAATCGATTCTTTGTGTTCTCAACTTGCTCAAAGTGATCCAGTCAGTGGGCATGTAATGTACTGCTAAAGGACTTAAATCAATTCGCTGCATCATTAATAGTGCTAAATATCCCATGAAATGCAATCTTCTTTGGTTTGTTATCTGTTAACTGTTGTAAAGGAGCAACTAGATGATTCAGCTGAAATGTTGTTGCTAGGTTAGCTAGCAGTGCTAATCAGGGTTGACTTACTTTAACTGTTTAGCTGAATGTAAAGGATATGGCTAAGTAAATGCTGTTTCAGTGACCTGTTATTTTAACCTCAACCCTTCAGGCTGAGCGTCTTATGGAACAAGCTAGCTGCTGGGAAAAGGAAGAGCAAGAAATATTCTCCACAAGAACTAATAGTAGGCAATCACCTGCAAAAGTACAATCTAAAAATAAATATTTACGATCTCCAGAAAGTGTGGTCGTGGTGGGGGAGCGAGGGCAATCCACAGAACAATCTAAAGAAAGCAGTGAGGAGGATGGCGGGGATGAGAATCAACAGAGTTCACCTCCCCGGCTGACAAAGCCCCAGTCCCTGGCCATGAAGAGAAAGGTGGGCTTCAGTGCTTTGGTTCAAAGTCATTTGTCTCCCATTTCAATCAAATCATTACCATCAAAATAACAACCTGTTTTTTTGCAAGCATTTATTAGACTGTTTTAATCCTTTATGTGTTATTTGGACACTTCACTGTTCCTCTTTTTGCTTTTCTGCACTCCATCCAGTTTTTGTGTTTTGGATTTTTCACAGAATTATAAAATATTAGTGACATAAAAAAATCTGAATTTTCTGTTAATTTTAAAACTAGAGATTGCCCTCTGGTGTTTGGCATTAGTATTGGTTCAATATTTTAATGGTTCTTTCTTTTTTTGTACTAAGATGGAGTCCAGCTTGTGGGGTTTGTCTTTATGTTTTGGTTTTTTTAATATAGGAACTCCTAAAAGAGGAATAATCTTTTTTAAAAGAAATGTTGTTAAAACAAAAGGTGTTTTTTTTTTTACCCATATTTTTCTAATTTAAATGTTAAATTCTGGTTACTGCCATGTTTGCACTAATTTCTTAATTTCATTAAGAATCAACTCTTTGAGTTGCTTAAATTAGTAAACTTAAGAAACCCAAAATTTTAAAGCACTCACCTTAGCCTTTGTATTTAGGTGTCTCTGAGAATTAGGAATTGTATTGTCCCTTTGGTTATACTTTAGGTGAGCTTACTTTAAAGTAACCATAAATCTCTGAGAATGTATAATAATGGAAAAACAAAATCTTGAACAGTTTTTTTATAGCAGCCAACTGTAGATGCTCGAGGTGCACTTCTTTGATGTTATCTATTTTTCTGTGTACGTCCTTATTTCTAAAAATAGCAGAAACCCAAAATGTAGAAGAATAAGCTTTGGTACTTGTGAACGTTGTTGTGGAATTATAAATCTACAGAGGAAAAACATGTGAGTGCAGTTTATGCAATAGTGCTAGGAATATTATTTGACAGAAGAAGGTAAAAGACACTACAATATAAAGAAAATTTTAGTCTTGATTTTTACTTACAGTAAGGTTTGTATACATATATACATACCTATTTTGACTGTTTAGACATTTTACTTTTAGATTCTGTCTACATTTGAATTTGATGCCACGTAAGGTGTTTTTTTAATGAGTAAATTGTTGTAAACTCACTCTACTAAAATTTATGTCCAAAATCAATGAATGAATGGGAATGTAGAAAGAGTTTGATTTGTGGAATTGTTTTTCAGAGACCTTTCATACTGAAAAAGAAAAGGGGCCGTAAACGCAGAAGGATAAACAGCAGTGTTACAACAGAGACAATTTCTGAAACAACCGAGGTGTTGAATGAGCCATTTGATAACTCAGATGAGGAGCGTCCCATGCCACAGCTGGAACCCACCTGTGAGATGGATGGAGAAGATGATGACTTGAAGCCTGTGATTAGAAAAGCTTTTGAGTATCAACCTGGGCAGCAGAAACAGGAGGAAGAAGAGCAGAATAAGGAGGAGAAAGATATTCGTTGTTACAGGCGTGATGAAAATTGTACAGGTAAACTTAAAATGTTCTCATATATTCACAAAAATAATTTTGTTGGGTTGCCTTCAAAAGAAGTGTTTCTTTTTGTCATGCATCTGGAAATTTTTTATGAGATGTATTTAGCTGTTGTTATTATAATTTGCTTTTTGTGTTCAGAAAACAAATCTTATCCAGTCTGAGGCATTGAAGTTTTTGTCATATTGTCAAAAACAACTTCTATGTCCCTACAGCAGGGCATTCATACTCAACAGTGCAAAGGGTATCACTGGAATATTGTCCAATGTAGTTTTTGTATCAGTGGTAAAGGATACAAGCAAAAAGTAAGATTTGATTTACACAAATATCTTTCTATTCAGTATTACTGGTAATTTAGTGAAATGTTTGGTGCTTCTGTGGCATAATATATCCTCAGCACCAGGATCCTGTTTTATTTCCCCATGAAAGAGACAGTTTTGACTGTGTCCTTCCAAAGCTACTTTTCTAGTTTGATTTCAAGGATATTTCCTGTCAGAAAAGTTAATGGACGGATAGTGAAACTACCAATGAGCTATTCTGAATGTGCCCTCTTCCCTTGACCTCCTGGCCCTTAAATTATGCTTATGAGTTTTAATTCCAGAATGAATTAGACTCTCAGGTCTGTGTGTTTTCTCTAAGAAGCCAGTAGGTACTAGTTTGGTACTTTTGTAATTGCATGGGAAGTTCCATCCTTGTGATCCTCAATTGAAGGGTCATGGGCTGATGTCTATTTCAAACAGCTCTTGTGTGATGTGGTACATTAGAATATTACCACTTTTTCCAGCTTCTCAAGAGAAATTATTTAAACTAATAGTAGCAAGTTCCAGCTATGTCGCAGTGGTCGAGTTGGCAGTTTTAACTAGACTGATGTTTTTTATTTACCCATGGACCACGTCATCACAATTAGAAGTCTCACTGAAGACATTACACTCCCAAGTGCAACATGTTATGTCTTGATAATTTTCCTTTTTTTCTGGAGTATATGTAAGTGGTATCTGAGGAGAAAGGAAAGAGATGAATGTGTTTGGGTCCTTTTTTTATAGACAATGGATTAGTTTAGTGTTCTGATGCACTCTGTGTGTAATTTTAATTATCTTTTGCCTTCTATCATCTCTTGTGAACCATGTCATAATATGTTGGCCATGAGAAAGTACCAGAATGAACCACCTTTTTTCAGTATTGGTATTAAAGCATGATTATATATTTTTTATGGCTTGTCCTCCAGAATGGTCCAAGAGGAAACGCAAGACTTTCATGTCATTACCGTCAAAAAAGATGAATGTGTGTTAGATCAATGTCTATATAAAGTGAAGGCATACTTCTATTCTAAAACCAAAAGTGGAAAATCAAATATTTGACAGTATTTGCTTTAGTTTACATGTCTTGTCATGTAAATCTCTGGGATTTTTCTAATGTATAAATGGTGGTTCTGACAGTGTCCGTTAAAAGGCTACCAAACCATAACATATCTGTGTAGTGTGTTTGAGCTGTAGATACTACATTGTTCTACTGTGTTTTGAGACCTGTTTATAACTCTTGTTTCATACTTTCTTAATACATTTTGAGTTTATAAATTATTTTCAGGTTTATATTGGAAAATATTGATTAGTCTGCAAGCTAAGACTTTTTCTTTTTGTCTCTATTACCTCCCAAAGATAATACAGAGGATGTAGCTGTGTTGGAAGAAAGCACTAAAGACAATCTTGAACCTTTAAAGAGTAAGCAGGGTTGGCCCAAAGGAGTTAAACGTGGTCCATCTAAATGGAGACAGAGCAAAGAAAGAAAACCTGGCTTTAAGCTTAATTTGTACACTCCACCCGAGACTCCCATGGAGCCTGACTATCAGGTGCTGGTGGAAGAACAAAAGGAAGTAGCTGAAGACAAGCCCTGTTCCGTTCCCACTGTTACTGAGGAAGCTGTTAAAGAACCTGTTGAAGCATTACCACCACCAGCTGATGAGGCAAAAGAAGTAGAACCTGAACCTCTACATCCACCCAGTGAGCCCTTTGAAAAACAAGAAAATGATACTATGAAAGCTGGGGAAGAAGAAAGGAGCATAGAAGAAGATGGAATCAATTCAAAAGATCAAGAAAAAGACAAAGCAGAAGAAGTTTTTGTGCAGAAAGAGGAGTCTGTGCATTTGGATGATCAGGAGGAAGAGGAGGAGGAGGATGAAGAACCTTCTCACAATGAGGATCATGATGCAGATGATGAAGACGATAGTCACATGGGTTCAACAGAAGTGGAGAAAGAGGAATTGCCTGGTGAAGCTTTCAAAGAAATGCTGGAAACTCAGCAATCTTTTTTAGACGTAAATGTTCAAACTGGTAATTCAAATCAGGAGGAGTTAATGGATTGTGGTGTTGACCTTGCAGCTGATGAGTGTGCAAGTGACCAGAAAGAACTTGCTACAGATTCAGACCCAGTGCCTGAATCTGATGATGATCATGCAGACAACAACCAGGACCAAAAAGCTGCTGAAGAATTACATTCCGATTTCAAGGGCGAAAGTACTGAGACCATGGAGATTGACTCAGAGACAGTTCAGGCAGTACAGTCTCTAACCCAAGAAACAAGTGAACATGAAGATACATTTCAGGACTGTGCAGAGACTCAAGAGGCCTGTAGAAGTTTGCAGAACTATGCCCACAACGACCAAAGTCCCCAGATGACCACACTGGATGACTGTCAGCAGTCTGACCACAGCAGCCCGGTTTCATCTGTGCACTCTCATCCCAGCCAGTCAGTTCGCTCTGTTAATAGTCCAAATGTTGCTCCTTTAGAGAACAGCTATGCTCAGATCAGCCCAGATCAAAGTGCCATTTCTGTGCCGTCTCTGCAGAACATGGAGACCAGCCCAATGATGGATGTTCCCTCAGTTTCTGATCATTCACAGCAGGTTGTGGATAGTGGGTTTAGTGACTTAGGAAGTATTGAGAGCACAACAGAAAACTATGAAAACCCAAGCAGTTACGATTCTACAATGGGTAGTAGTATCTGTGGAAACAACTCTTCTCAAAACAGTTGCTCATACAGCAGCCTTACATCTAGTAATCTAACACAGAGTAGCTGTGCAGTGACCCAGCAGATATCTAACATTAATGGAAGCTGCAGTATGATGCAACAAGCAAACATCAATTCTCCTCCCACTTGTAATGTAAAATCTCCCCAAGGTTGTGTTGTTGAAAGACCTCCAAGTGGCAACCAACAGTTATCCCAGTGCAGCATGGCTGCTAATTTCACTCCACCTATGCAGTTGACTGAAATCCCCGAGACTAGCAATGCCAACATTGGATTATATGAAAGAATGGGGCAGAGTGAATTTGGAGCAGGGCATTACTCACAGCCATCTGCCACCTTCAGCCTTGCTAAACTGCAACAGTTAACTAATACGCTTATGGATCATTCTTTGCCTTACAGCCATTCAGCTGCTGTAACTTCCTATGCAAACAGTGCCTCTTTGTCTGCCCCCTTAAGTAACACAGGGCTTGTTCAGCTTTCTCAGTCTCCACATGCTGTTCCTGGAGGACCCCAAGCACAGGCTACCATGACCCCTCCCCCGAACCTTACTCCTCCTCCCATGAATTTGCCACCTCCCCTTTTGCAGCGTAATATGACTTCATCGAATATTGGAATATCCCACACCCAAAGACTGCAGACTCAGATGGCCAGCAAAGGTCATGTCTCTGTAAGAACCAAATCCACACCTCTGCCACCTGCTGCTGCAGCCCATCAACCACAAATTTATGGGCGAGCTTCACAGACTGTGGCCATGCAAGGGCCTGCACGGACCTTAACAATGCAGCGTGGCATGAACATGAGTGTAAATTTGATGCCAGCCCCTGCTTATAATGTCAATTCAGTGAACATGAATATGAATACCCTTAATGCTATGAATGGTTACAGTATGTCCCAGCCAATGATGAATAGTGGGTATCACAGTAATCATGGGTATATGAATCAAACCCCTCAGTACCCTATGCAGATGCAGATGGGAATGATGGGAACTCAGCCATATGCACAGCAGCCAATGCAGACAGCACCCCACAGTAACATGATGTACACTCCTCCGGGCCACCACGGCTACATGAACACAGGCATGTCCAAACAGTCTCTCAATGGATCCTACATGAGAAGGTAGGCCCGTGGGAGAGACACGCTACCAAACCGGCGTATGGGATTGATCTGCACAAATACCTTTGGAGAGTACGATTTCAAAACCAGCAATTGGTGTGAATGCAAAAACATTTGTTGGCACCATTTAAAAGCTGTATGCAGCAGAAAGCCTTATACAAGTTTTTCTTTATTTCACGCTTTGTTGGTTTTTTCTTTTTTTTTTGTCCTTTGGTTTTGTTTTGTTCTGTTTTGGGGTTTTTTGTTTATTTTTTTAACATTGTGAGATTTAACTTCTCTTTGGGGGGAATTAGGTGGTTTTTGTTTATTTCATTGAGCTTGAAGTTCTCTGGAAAGGAAGAACTCTTTCTATGAACTGCAATTACACAGCAGCTGATGGTTCAGAGCCATTTTATGTGCCTGCTCCCATTAAAAATGTGGATAAATAGACTCCAAAACTATCAGACAGTACTGGATCATGAGTTTTTTCTCTCTCCTTTCCCCACATGTAAATGCCTTTTAGCAGTTCTTTTATTGTATTATTTTGTTTCTGAAGGTGACACTTCTGCATGCCGCTAATGTCTTTGTTAGTGACAGTGCATTTTGTAGTACTGTACAAGTGTTGTGCTTAACAGTAAGCCATTTCTTAATTTTTTTGCCTTGATTAGGTTACCCTAGTTTGAGGGGTAAAAAAACCAGAACTATATTTTTGTTAATTATAAAACTTGTAAAAATAATAAAAAAAAGCTGCAAAAGCTATTCACATTTTGGTTAGTTCAAAGGGTTTTATTGCTGTATGTTTAGTGTAAAGTTGAGACTCTTTTCCATTTTTGTGACCAGTTTCTTTGGGGCTGGGTAGGAAAAAAGGCAGCTTTCTGTTTTATAAAAACTTACGGTTTTTTGTTGATTGAAACATCTCAGTGTTTATTTGTCAAGTTTTGAAACATTTTCGTATATGTCCAAATACTTGGCAGGATTTAAAAAAAAAAAGTAGTGAATTTGGTGTAAAGTTGCTATTTTATGGAAATGCCTCTAACTTTACATTTTCATTCCATCTGTAGATTTTTCTATCTTTATAAAATATTGGAGTTATTTTTTAAGGGAAAAAATAGAGCAGTAGCGTGTGAATAGCTCAAACTAAGCTTACAGATCGCATGTAAAAAGGCAAAAGTTATTTGTGTCTGTTTATATTGCTTCCTTTTTTGTAGCCTTTGTACCTGTACAGAGTGACTGTAAGGGCCGAACAGAAGAGGCTTGATACATGTAAAAATAGGACCCAGTGACACTCTTGTATTTATCTGTTATCTTTTTAGTCAGTCACTTAAAAAAAATACCCACAAAAGACCCACCCAAGCAACAAAAATAAAAACTGCAAAAAACTACACCCCCCCCCCAAGCTGTACATTTTAACATAAAATAAATTATGATGAGCCATTTTTAGCCTCTTGTGTCTTGTCATAGTTTGATGTTGCATGGGAATTACCTCCTGAAACAGTGTTTGTTATGGTGCTCTCACATGCTTGATCTAAAGCCCATTACAGTTGGTGGGGTTTGGATTAGGCTGTTTAGAGCTTAAGTGTAGGTTACTCATCATAATTGCATCCACCTTGTGAAAATAAAGAATACCTAAGATTATTTTTTTAAATAATCTTAATAAAATATTGAATAAATATGTATTTAATACCTTACAAGGTTGTCAATATTTAATGTATGAAACTTCTTTCCTACAGAAGGTGTGAAAATATATATATATATATATAAAAGGATATATGATAATAACAGAGATGGTGTTTGAACTGTATTTTAATGATAGAATTGTAATCTCTTCCTTTGTCATTGTTGCTGGGTGACAAGATGATGCAAATTCTGTGTTAAATCTATGGGTTCTGTGTATATGTATGTGGGCACACACAAACATACACAGAGATGAGCACTTCTCTTGTAGGAAGCTCTGTTAAACACATGAAGGCTGTCTCTATGTGGATCTCGTGAGTGGACAAATTCAAATGTGGGGTGTGTGAACCTACACCAGAAAAAGTCCTTGTAATAATATTTCAGAATGCTTCTAACTGTCACTGCAGCTAAGGTGAAAGGAGTGGCCATCTTGACTGAAAACAGTATATAAAACAGCTTTAAAGGTAACATTTCATATATCTTAAAGTCAAAAAAATGTGTATTTCTTTAAATAAAACCATTACTGTGTGGTGGTGCCAAATCAAGAAACTGGTACTACAGATTAATGTGCACGACCTATTGAGTTTTAATACAATGGAGCAGCAGTCTAAAATAGTGAAACTGAATGAGAGCTAAAATTGCTGGTCAAATGGTAATCTGGAGTAACTTGTGTTTTAGGAGTTCAGAACACCTGATAAGGAGAGCACCATACAAAAAAGATCTTGGTTCATGCCCTTGCATTGTCAAATTCATTGATTGAAGGCAGAGTATCCATAGTACTTTGTTTTCATCTTTACAAAGTAACTCACCTTTTTTATGCTTAAGAAAAGGAAAGGGGAACTCGACACACTTATGTGCAGCCTTCAGGTGTGTTTAGCTTTGTCTTGTGTTTTTTCATTTGTGTGTTTTTACAGTGAGTGAAAAAGGCACCTGGGTCTTTATCTGCTGCTGTTCAGTTTCAAGGTTTGAAGCCTGTAACATACAAGCAAATCAAGCTTCTTAGCATTCAGATATTTGCTAAC
This sequence comes from Vidua macroura, assembly GCF_024509145.1. Classification (NCBI taxonomy): domain Eukaryota; kingdom Metazoa; phylum Chordata; class Aves; order Passeriformes; family Viduidae; genus Vidua; species Vidua macroura. Next base: position 21,552,066 of record NC_071578.1, read on the forward strand.
CTGAAGCAGCATCCTGACTCCAGCACGTTGCTAAAATTCTCTATTTACAATATATGGGTTAAGAGTTGGTTGGGAAATGATGCATAGTGTGTGCACAACAGGCAAGTTTCCAATATAATCTTGTTATTCCAGAATTCCTTTCAGGAGGACAAGGGACTAGCCTACATCTTTTCCCATAACAACTGTTTAGCTGTGAATTGCATTATGGCACTAAAATTTCTGATAAATAAGATTGTCTTTTCCTTGACAGATATACTTGTTCTCTGTCTTGTATGCACCTTGCAGTGTCAGTTTTGACTGTGTGCTCTAGCACTATCCCAGAGGGGAATGAGCTCTTGCTTTTACTGTCTTCAGAAGATTCTTCACATAATTGCAATAGATGATTCTTACCAAAGGCAGGAGGCTTCTTTGGCCATGCACTCTTACAGAATGCTCCATGCCACTGGTGGTTGGCAAGAAGGAAATCAACCTGCCTTGTTCAGTGTGTGTGTTTCCTGCAGACTTGGCTTGTAGCTGGAGTCGGTGCTGCTGACACTTGTGAATCAGCTCATTAGCAGCTTGCAAGAGTTGCCTCACTTTGTGGAAGTCACATGTTCCAGAACTTCTGCTTTTCTGATTTAGTCTCATTAATTCTGAGAGAACAGTAGGCAAAAAAAGCTGGGAAGTAAATGAAAAGTATGTTTACTTCAGAACTGTTTAATTGGCACAGCTGGGCCAGCAGAGTCCTTCAGGCAAGACCTGGTTCTAGGAAAGATACTTGTCTTTGGAGTAGGACATACTTCATCTGGAAGCTGCACTCAGCCCCTTAGTAAAGACAGGAATGGTAAGTGTTGTTACACTCAGGCTGCCTGATCCCCCAGCAGTGGGCAAAATGCAACCAATGCAACCAATTTTTTACTAACAGTGTAAGAATCTCTGATATAAGCAGAAATGAAGACTGCTAAAGGTACTAATATTCCATGTTAGATCACTGTCTGTGTCTCTCAGTTTTATAAGCTGCTTAATTTGTCCATCTGGCAGGGTGGTTGATGGAAACAAACTCCATTTATATCAGCATGGTAAATAGAAAGAACGGCCCTGGCAATTTTCTGTAGTGCTGAGGGTGATCAATTTTGCATCTGAATCAATGACAAATCCTCTTTCAGTTACAGCAGTCATCAAGCTCTCATGCAGGATACAAGAAAGAAGACAACTGTAGCTTGACAAAGGGAAATACTTACAGATATTTGTTATCTTTTAGTTTATCATTTGATACAGAATTCCTGTCTGTAAAGGAAATGCTTATGGTGTAGTTGCTCCTCATGTAGAGGCTCTCTAACTGCTGTGCTGCCCTGGATTATCACTGAAAAAAGAAATAAAATTGCCAGGAAACAGCACAAAAAGGCAAACTCCTGTGAAATCCTTCAGGACTCTGGACTAAGCAATTCAGCATTTTTCCTGCAAGACTTCTTCAGGAGTGCCAATCTGCACTCCTTTAAAGGCTGTGGGCTTGAGTTAGGATCACAATTTTGGGGGTACTCAGCTAGAAGAGAGTTTTAAGTTGTGCTTGCTTTTGTGTTGTAAATGTTAGAGGTTTTTTTGCAGGGAGAAAAACTTACTTGTTGATGTAACAAAGAATTCTGCTAAGGCTGGAACTTTCTACAATGATGAGTTTTAAATTTGGTTTCCCTTCTTTCTCATCTTGACATTGTATTTGAAATGACTTTGGTTTTTTTTTCTACCAAATAACAAATGATCCTTGTGGCTATGTAATTAACTACACATTCCCCTCCCCTCCTTTTATGGAGTTTCTTTTGCAGTAGCACAGCCGTGCCAGGACAATGCTAGATGGTGGTGCTGTTCTGCTGCTCAACAGGTGCTAGGCTGTTCTTGCTGTTCCTCCTCTGCAGTGCCAGTGCTATGTCCAGTTCTCTCAGCTGTTTCAAGAAGCCCCGGTTTGGCAAGATGCAGCGGTGCCTCGACACTTGCTCAATGGCATCCACCACTGTCATATTTTTGTAAATCATCAGGTAAGCCAAGACCAGCGTGGCGGAGCGGCTGCGGCCCATGGCACAGTGAACCAGCACCTTGCCTGTGGAAACAGAGGGACGCCATCAGAGGTGACACTGGGTAATCCTTTCCTCTTGACAGTGAAGGTTTCTGTAGTGCCCCTGCTCTGTTTGGTGTTTGACTACCCTTATCAGCACTCAGTAAGCCTCTCCTTTCACACAAGGGAAAACTGAGGCTGTAAATCTTAAAACTGAACACCATCTACAGTAGGGATGATCCATTTAATCTACACCAAATCTCTTTTTATTTGTGAACCAAGCTTGTAGAGAAGGCCTGGGGGCTACATGAAGTAGCATAGCAAGCCCTGCTGCAGCCTTGACTTACATGCCTCACAAACAGTGTGTATGCAATTCTGTGTTTGGGAATAATGACCAAAGCACAAGGGTGTGGGAAGGTTTGGTGTGCTCTCAGACCATCCTTCCATGAGAATAAATGGAATGGGTGGGGGCTGCCTTTCTCAGTTCTACTAACTAGACACAAAAAGTAACCAAATTTGATTTTGGTTTTTTCTTCTGGCAATAATGTTCTTTGAGATCTAGATTGCATCACTTTATGCCAGTTTTTGAGGGCAGAGGATAAAAAAGGCCATAGGCATATAACCAGGGGGTGGAAAGAAACCACCTCTTACACTGTAGAAAAGCTTCTGTAGAAATTTCTGGCTAGCACCCTGTTGTGTTGAATGCAAGTAATGTTTCACCACCACCATCATCTGAGTGTTCAAATATGATCATCTTGTAGTAGGAGCCTGTCTCATACCCTGTGAGTGCAGAGTCTTTGCCAAGAGTTTTCACCTCCCAATAAACATGCTACGGTTTAACTCTGTGACACTGCTTGGCTTAACTTGGGACTTCCAGAGGCAGAAAGTCATTGGCTTTGGATAGTAACAAGGTTGTAAGTCAAAGTGGAGCCTTCCGTGTTAGCAGTATCTGGGGGAGGTGGAGGAAGAGAACAGTAAGTGGGTTCAGGTCTGATTGACAGGTTTTGAAACACTTCAAAAGATTTCCAAAAATGATTCAAAGCCCTCGAGGGGGTCTCACAAAAGGTTGAACTGCTGAAGGAAGTAGATTTGGAGCACACTCTCTAACACCCTGCTAAGCAGAATTGCCACAGGAGAAAAAAATAAAAACTGTGCTATCAGGGCCAATAATAGTTTATCTCTGTCAGCTATGCCTGGTGAGAAGTGCTGGGTGCAGAGCCATGACTCCTGCCGATTAACTCCTTTGCTTCCAGGCACAAGAGGATGCCTTGGCACAAGTAGCATTGCTGTGTAATGGATGCATCAAGAACTGCCAACACTAAAGGATTAATGGTTACAGTCTGCATCCTAATCCCAGCAGATAGTCTTTGAGGCATCTTGGCAAAATTCCAGTCCTTCTGATAACTAAAATGCCTCTTCCTCTCCTAGAAAATGATAATCCATTCTATTATTACTGCAAATATTTGAAGTGGATGAAAAGACGCATTTGTTTAGCCCTTCAGTGCTTCTCTTTAGAGCTTCCCACCTTGTAAATCTGTTGCTGTTGAGGTGATAAAATACGTGATGGGACAAGGAAAGCTTTGCTTTGTGTGGGTGGCAAACGGAGGAGATGCAGGAGAAAATACAGTTTTGTATTGTGTTAACAAAGGCAAAAAATGGCTGTACAATCTTCTGAAATGTCCACTGGTTTGCAGAAAAGGAAGTCTGTCCTTGGCTGTGTGTGAATAGTCAAGAGCCAACTGCCTGTTACAGCAGAACACTGACACTCTTCTGCAGAGCCATGTCCCTTCTGTACTATTCTGTAGTCTCTTCCATTCTAATATAAGGACCACTTCAAACCCTCATTCCCCAAAAGGGAGTCTGCTCTTGCAGTCTTGGATTCTGACCACTTATATCTTCAAGGTGTGCCAGAATATGCAGTATCAGTGCACAGAGACAGAGATCTGCCGAGTGGTGACAGATCTCTGAAATACTTTGTTCACTTGGGTTTGTGTTTCTTGAAAATTTGTCTAGATGCAGCACTCCTTTTCCAGAGTCAATTGGAGCTATGAATGTTGAGGTGTCTTTGGTCAAAAACCTCAGGTCTTTGTAACTGTCTCATATGTTTCTTCTCACTCAGTTTTCTTTTAAAATCTCTGTCTTTTATTTTCCCCAGGCATTTTAATGTGAAGTGAAAATGCCATTCCTGTCTATTCTACATTCTGAGGAACTAAAATTTCAAGGGAATGAGTATTAAATCTGTAGCTTAGTAGGAAACCTAAAAAAAATTTAAATAATTTCTTCCTTTCATGTTATACAGGCCTTACTGATAAAAAAATTAAGCTGTTCTATGGCCTGAATTGCATGTTTTGGGAAAGCTTTATGCCCAGCTGAATGACAGCATGCATAATTGTGACTCATTAGAGTTTGCCTCTAAATCTTACTCTTATAACTGTTCTTGTGTCCATCAGCCCATGCTTAAACTCTACAAATACTGTTCTGATCAGGGAGTTTCTTCATCATCATGAAGATTTTAAATGTTAAGTCAGAATTAGGACTGTTTTGACAGCATTCAAATTGCCAAGCTTTCTGGTCTGTTTCAGAGAGGGCCTTCTTCATTAGAATGACAACTTGTTTCAAAAGCATTGACTATTGAGCATCTCCTCAGCAAAAATCATTATCTGGAGACATCTGTTCAATGAATTTGATCATTTGGCTGAAGGTCATACCTCTGATACAGCCAGAACGTGATACAACCAGAGTAAATTCATTAAGACATAGATTCTGGTCACACAAGCTGAAGCTTTTTCCTTTCTCTCCCTTTCCCTCTCTGCATTTCCTCAGTTCTAATATACAAAGCAGCAAAGCAATGCAAAGGTGTTACTGATCAGAAGTACTGAGCACCACACACTGAAGTCCCATGTCATTACCACTGGAGATAGGTGCTTGGTTGCTTCATACAAAGTCCTGTTTAGGAATCTGGATGGTCTTTGTCAGTCAGGAGGGTGCACACAATACAGCCTGTTCATTTGGCACTTGAAATGCAGAACACCTTTCTGCACTAGATGTGCATTCACAAATAATACATTTATGTTGTTGGAGGAGAGCACCAGCTACCTCTAGTCTTCCGTAGGAGGCATCAGTCCACACTTCAGTTTAGCTTCTGGAGTCATTCTGTTCTGTGTATTGGAAAGTTATTGTCATGCTTTAAACCTCAGTGTCTTCCTGGGCCATGCATAGTGTCTTTATACGTGTTTCTGGCTGGGATAAGAGGTGTACATGCATACATTTTACTTTTCCCTCATGAGAAAGTTAAGAGCTTGCTCTTTTTCTTCATGAGTATTGCAGTAGTTCTTCATTTTATTAGTCTTCATCAGAAAAGATCCTAGCTAACTTGTTTAAAAGCCATTTGAATGTGGCAGAAATTACTACAGCTACAGAAATCGCTGCCATTTGTAGTATCTACTTGAGTGCAGATTTTTTTGTTTGGTTTGTTTTGTTTGTTCACCCAGTCACTCTTCAATTTGGTTCTGTGTTCCAGTGCTGGGATGGTGCTTGCTACTGTCTCAGGACTTCCTGGACTTTGATGTGGTTTTGAAACAAAAAGGTTAATATCCCCCCATCTCATCCTTTCCTCCTACAGTATTTATTGAGAAGCAAGGCTTTTTTCCTTGCCCTTGCTGCTTCCCTTGTGCTTGTTTCTTTACCTCAGTACAGCAGACTAAAGTCTTATGGGAACAGGAGGGTGTGGGAATGAGGAAGTCTGCATTTCTTATTCCAGCTACTCCAGTCTGACACTGACCTCTGGCCTCCAGCCATGGCTAGACACAGGGTGTTATCCTCTCCTTTACAAAGGCAGTGCTTCAGACACACTTCTTTAAAATGCTGGGTATCTTTCTTCATAAGCAAGTAAGCTCCTGAAGCTGTTTCTCCTGCTATTAGGACCTTGATTTTTAAAACTGATCTGCTTTCAAGGTTTTCTCCTGAGCAAGGGAAGGAACTGTTGTGTGGACTGTACTTGTTGAAAGGGTAAAATTGTAAAGACCTGGCTGGCTATTGGAAGCAAGTCAGGTAGTAAGTGCCTGTAGCTGAGCTAGACAGCCAAGAACAGAAGCTGACACAAGGCTAGAAACTTGATATCTGACTCTCTGATATTAAGGTCTCTATAGGTCAGCAGGAAAGTTTTAAGTTTCTCAACTGGTTTCTGGTAAAATATCCTGCTGAGATTTTTTAAAAAGTATGTGTGGGGAAGGAGTAGGAGTAATATTGAAAGTCAGTGTGAGGCCTAGGCTGTAGCGCTTCACATCAGTGTAAAGCTTACTGATAGAACACTGCTGGAGATCAGCAAATAATGAATTGTAGTAATCAAGCTGAGAAATTACAAACACTTTAATGAAATGTTTCTAGTTTACTGCTGTCAGAGCTGTATCAGTTCCCTGCTGCTTGGAAAATGGCAGAGAAATAAATGTTACAGGTTGGGGTAGATCTGATGGTCAGGTAGGAAGGGTGGTGTCTATATTTATAGAGAGACTAATGGTGCAGAGCATGAAGCTATGGAATGTCTGAGACCACTTATGTTCTACTCCCACCACTATGCAACTAATATTCATTAAACCTGTCTTGATAGGGACTAATTAGGAAAAGGAGGAAAAGACAGCATATTCGTGACACCTAGGCAATTTCCAGTTGTCTCACATGTGTTTTTGAAGAAGTCCAAACAACAACAAAAAACCTCTGTCAGATAGGACCCCTTGATACAAGCTGTGATGAGAACTTTTGACAAAAGTGCTTGGTAAGAGGCTCTTGGGGTGGTATTAGTGAGAAGGGTCCTAAATACATCACTGCCCTCTCTTACACTGGTTCCCTGCTACTAGTTTTATTGTCTCTGTTAAACTGTATTGGACTTGTTTCATTCCTGCAAGGTTAAATGTGATGGAACTATGCTTTTAATTAGTTGTGGTAAATATTATACTGGTTTGAACCATTTTCAGCACCCTCCTTACTTCTTTCATCCTGAAGTGCATTATCAATGAATTTGGAAGCCGAATAAAAGAACTGGCTGAGGTTGAAAGTGGGGAGATCATCTGCTTCCACGCCATGGTACTCCACAGTCATGCTGTTGTAATATTCTGGTCCCGTGTCCACGTTGCGCTGCCCGTGGGCCGCGTTGAGGATGTGGGTGAATCCCGCCTTCTCCAGGCTGTAGCGATCCAGCGCAGTCTTTCTGGTAAAACAAGAGCTGTCATGTAACTCAAGAAGCTTCTTCAAGACTAGAAAAAAAAATTAAGAAAACCTCTGATTTGGTATGTTCTAAATGTTAGTGAAACTGATAATGCTTTAACAATGCATAATTTACCATTTTAAGGATCTTAAGATATTGTCATTCTGTTTGAAGCTGTCATTCTTTTTGGAGTTCCTAATTATATCCCCCAGGTCCTTAGAGCATGTTTAATATGGATTTATTTTCCCATTACCTTTGCACATAGGCAATACTGGCTTCAATCCATCTTGTACAAGAAGAAACTTAAGATACAGAAAGAAATAGAAGGAATTATCTGAAGTGAGAAAAGGAAATCAGTGGCAGAACTTGAAATAGGATCCATGAATGCTGTTTTCCCTTCTGTCCCATCAAACGATATTGCAGATGTAGTAAGTCAGTAATATGTGAGTAGTAAAATATTCTGTGATTCAAAAAGAAGCTCTTCTTCCCCAAAAGAAGTTACTGAGTTTTTCTCTATTTCTATAAAAAATAAATAAAGTTTTTAAATCCCATCCTTGTATGAATATAACTTCCTATCACAACTCCATTTTACTGTCTTGTTTGGCCAAACCAGAGGTCTAAAGCAAAAGGAACTATATAAGGAAATTGGACATTACCCTTCAGAGGAAGCTGTAATTCATGTGTTTAGCCAAAGGTTCTCATTTGTTCTTGTCCTCTCTTCCCTTGGACAAGGGAAGTCAGAGAAGAGAGGAAAGCTTAGATTTGTTCTACAGTTCAATACCCACTGTAGGTGCTTGCTTTAGGATAAAATTCCTAAAAAAATATAGAGTTTGTGGCCAGGCATGTAAAAACTTTTTTTCTTCCATTTCAGAAAGCTTTTAGTTTGGGAAAATTTTGTTCTGAAAAAGCTGTCAAGTTTCATTAGTGCCTAGGAAAACTACAAAGCTTTTTACAAAAAGAAAAAATGGCATAGCCTTTATTCTGTTAATATATTTTCACATAACTGCTGCATGATGTAAAAAAGCTTTTTCCAAACAAGAGTACCTCCCTCCATGAATGTTTCCTGAACACTTCCATGTGTAAATGTAGCTGCTGTCACACAGGACATTGTGGTGGGCTACCTGCTGTGTTTTGTAATTCTAGTGGTGACAGCCCACAATAGCTTGAAGTTGACTGCCTTTCCAACCTCTAAGTCAAAACCTCCCTCTGAGCAGTCAAGGACCTAATGATTACAGCACTTAACTGGGATATGGATACTGAAGGTTTTACCTATGCTTGCTCTTATTTAAATTAAGCCCATGATCATTGGCTTTTCTGAGTAAATATTGCCCTGCAGATATTCCTCTCTGGTCAGGAATGATAATGTCTTGACAGTAGTGGTATTTTTGCCATGAAATAATGCCACGCATCCCCTTACAAGCATGTAAAAGTTAAATAAAAGCTTCTTTTAGTGTGGTGATGCCTACCTACTAAGTTTAGCAGACCCTGGAGCACAGAGAAGCAGCAGCATCCTGCTGTTAATGTTGTAAGTTGCCACCTTCACCTCATGTTAAATAATGCTTACTCCTTCCCTTTGTATTCCTACAGCAGTGATTGACTGAGGAAGACTTTCTTTCTTCTCCCTCCTTTTAGGAGGTTTTGTGCCTTAGGATTCCCTGTATGTACACATTGCCAGCAAAGAGCTTCAGTTCTCTACTGAAAGGATGGAGAGTACTTAAAATAAAACAGGTTAAATGTCCCAGCTGAAGTGTAAGGGCGCAGTGAATAACTATTGCTCTTCATTTTGATGTCCTTGAGGTGAGCTACAGTTCCTGCTTTCAAATTAAGCCTGTCTTTGTTTTACCTCCTTGATGCTGGAATAGACAAAATGTGGTTTTCATTCATAAGACTTGGCCCAAAGCATGTATCCCACAAACCATGGGAGACCTACATGCTGAGTAGGAAGTAGGACTGCAGAGTAGTTAGGGTCAGTAGAAAACCAAAGTTTTTGATGGACTATAGATGCTATGACACTTTGGCTTCTGCGAGCACTGCTCAGGCTAATAAATAGCATTAGAATTAAATTCTGAAGTTGTTCTGAGCAAGGAGAATGTCAAACAATAGGTTACAGTCATTAACATTTGACACTTGTTTTTATATGAAACCAAATTTTCCTGTTTCCTTGATTGGAGATTGCCTTTTGACAGAGTGGATGCAAATAATGCATTTTTCTGACAGCCACACAGTCTTGTTCTGTTTCCTACGACCTGACTTTGCAGTGTTGGGTGGCCTCAGTTTTCCAGTAGGTATTCAGAAAGAAGGGATATGGTCTTTCAGTAACTTGCATAAGCAGTCAGCTCAGCCTGGCCAACCTCCTCTGAACTTCCCCTTCCATCTCCCAGTCTTGCCTGTAGCTGCATTCTGTGAATTTGAGGCCCAGGATGGAATTAATCCTCCTCCTTTTTATTTAAAATCAATTTAATAATTTTGCATCATAAATTCATTAGCATTTGTTTTGCCTTTGACCGGTGGGAGGTTTGGAATATGCACATTGTTACTCTGTTTGCTCTGTTTGTTTCCCAACTTGGGCTGGAAATGGATTCAGAAGCAGCAGTGTATCAACTTTGAATGGTGTTGCAAGAATTCATTATAAATGCTCAGATGTAACTATATAATCTTCTGTGAAATAACTTTTTTTTTTAAAACAGAAAATTACACGTGTACCAAGGAATTTATGCTCTGTTTTCCTCAATGCTTGGGCTAGGCTGACTTTAAAATGTTATCTGCTTTCTAATTGTGCTTGATATGCAGACTGATTTGGCAATACCCTTTGGACTGAATAGAACTTTATCCAATGGAATTTTCTTTATTATACAGATGCATATTTTCTTTTTTCTGCTGACATTGCTGATTTGAAAAACTTCAGAAAATGAATGCTCAGTGCTGAGCACTCAAATCTATTAAGTTCTCCACATACTCACTGGAATAGCTATCACTCAAACTGTGTGTAGGTGTTGTAGAACCTGGAAGCAAGGCCTAAAATATTTGCCCTAAGTGGAGCAGGGTCAGTACAGGTCCTGTGGCTACATGGCTTTTGCATCTGCAGGCCAAGCTAGTGCACACAGTCTGTAAAGAGGATGTCAGGCACCTTTCTTACAGCAGATACCCTGGACACTTTTATCTACAGAAAGCTTTTCCTACCATTTCTAATATATAATGCTGTGTGGCGATATGAAGAAACAGTTGTTGTGTAATAGAAAATAGGGTTCACTGGACTGCAAGAGGTGCTTGCCTTGGGCTTTAGAATCTGCATCTTGTGAAGAAAGCTGAAGTGACACAGTCTTTTTCAACAGCAAGAGTGCCTGGTTTCAAACCTAATATGGAGATTAGAAAGTACTTTAGCTCTTTCATCTTTTTCTCTATCCCCCCAGTCTTATACATGATAATTATATTTTCATAAGAGACTTTGCTACTGTTCTTTGAAAATTCTTCCTCTTTTTTTTTCCCTTGTAAAATCTTTGCCCAAAATCTAGGCCAAGAGCCCAGCTGGATCACCACTTGTCATACAGGCTCAGGTTTAACTGCTTTTTACTTCCTGCCAGCCAGTACTTTGTACTTTGATCATAAACATTACCAGGCAGAGATGGCCTGTGCTGAGACTGACGCTGCCATAGTGTAGGCAGTTAAACCTGGGGTCACGCTGGGTTTGCAGCAGCTTGGTTGCCAGTTAGCAGAGCAAGAAACAGCCTGGTAAGGCCTCATATGGTGGACCTGTGTGCCTGTAAATGGAAATGTTACTGTGCCCCTCAACATGTTTGCCTGGACTGCCCGTAGCCAGTAGTGAGCTCTGGTTTTGTGGGAAGGACTTGGGTTGCTTTCCACCCTCAGCTGAGTCTGCAGTGTCAATGCTGTTGTGAAAAGCATCCCTCTCTCCACTGTTTCCAGAGCCTGAGGGGTTTGCTGTGTTTCATCATGCATGATACTTCTGATTACACTCCAAGGAGAGGGGAATGCTCTTGGCCTTTCTTGCAGTTTTTACCATGCCTGAGGTATCAATATTGTAGAGGAAAGAGAGAAATAAATCAGGCATAAATATCTGCGAATATCTGATTGGTTGAGGTTACTAATAGCATAGGATTGTTCAGGGATGAATCATTACCTTATTGGAGGATTTATGACTCCATTTCTAATTCACTTTTGACTAGAAAAGGCATCAGCTTTTTTTTTCCTTGCAGTTTGCTTGCTATCAGAGTGCAGTAGTCAAGTTAACAACATTCTTTTCCCCTCTTCGGGTGCTGCTGTTTCCTATTAACTTGTGATTAATGCTCCCATTTTTGTGATTGTCGTTGAACTTTAAGTAGCTATTGTAAAGAGGAGTTTGCTACAAATGCCAGTGTAGGTGAAGCTGTAAGCACTTGGCTACTCTTGAAATTGTTTCCATTTTGTGTATCTCCACCATCTGTGCTATTAGCACTTGATTTCCTTTTACACGGTGCAGCTGTGGTCTCCAGTGTCTGCCTTGAATGTGTTCCCATGCAAGGAAGGTGAAGTGTGACACTGGAAGATAACAATGAAAATTTCAGTGTAATTCAGTTTAGTAAGAGATGACCTGTGCCAATTAGTCCCATGTAAAAGCTCATCAGCTCTTCAGTTCAGAGCACATAAACTTATGCTAAAAGTTAAGTGTACCCAGAAGTCCTTTTCTCTATGTTAAGCAAAAGCTCAGTGCTTTGCTGAAAATGACCCTGCATTTACTGTAGGGCAGATGGACTCATAAACATGTTTTTAAAGTTCTGAGGCAAGGGGGAGTACTTTGATGTGGGAATCCCACCTCAGTGGTGAAAACTGGAGATAAAATCACTTTCACATATGGATATATTGATACTAACAGACTCGCCAAAAGGGGAAACTGACCTAGACAAAAGTGTCATCCATTTTCAGATGGTTCCCAAAAGACTCTTTTGTTTAAAGATTGTTTACCTCTCTTTGGTTGTGCAAAGGCAAGTAGAGAGCTTGTTGGAGACTTTAACTGTGCCTGCTGTCAGGTTTAAGGCTAAGTTTCATAGGATTGATAGCAAGTGCTGCAGCAAAATTTTTGTTCTTCTGGAAGAAAAAATGTAAGTAGTTACAACATGAAAAAATGCTTTCTTTCAGGTTGCTGTCTCCACTGTACCAAATCCCCTCTCTCTTCAAAAGTACTGCCATAACAAACTTTAGTCCCAGGTGCTTTTGTTAGAAAGTTGGCCAAATCAATGGAATTGGAAGAGAGGGGAAAAGAACTGGAAGGCACTGCAGCCTGCACCTTCACAGGCAGTATGAAGTATATTGAAAGCAGCTAACAAAAGGAAGATAGGGCGGCTCATGAGGAAAACATAAGTACACCTAAAGGAAGGGAAGTAATCCTCCAAAATAGCTCAGGAGGGTGTGGGCAGAGCAACTCCCTCCCCAGGTAAGTTAGCACCTTACAGCTGCTACTGCTCAAGCAGGTGACTGGTGTGCTTACCAACTTTAAGTACAGCCAAGTCTCTTAAACTTCATGCAAAGGTTGTGCAATGCAAACATGTTTCAGTATAGATTGTTAAAGCCACAGATTGACGTGACCCAGGTTGACAAAACACCAGGAAATCTGAGGCAACATGTTACTAGGAGAGGACTCGCCTCTCTCGAACTTTTCCATTTTCTTAAGTGCTAAAGGAAAGCTTGATGCAGGATGATAATTTACCAGATGGTCAGTGTCAGAAAGAAGCTTGCTGAATATAGGCAATATTGACACTTTCTTAAGAAAATCTGGCAGTTCTCCGTCCTGAGGAGAGATGTTGAGAATTTCCAATAATACTGACCCAATTTTCCTTGGTAACTCTAGCACCAAGGGAGTCTAGAGATAGTGTAGCATTGTATCCCCCTTTCCTTCTGAGGTGTTGCTCCGTTTCTCTGTGTACCTCCTGCTCAGTGTGAATTAAAAGAATTTTTAGGTACCACTGAAAATACTGAATGGGATCATCAGATTATGGGATAGAAAAGATTTTCCTCTAGCCCAGAATGGTGGATGTAGTTTTTGTAAGTGATACAACCTGGACAGAGGAAATAGCTCTCTGCTTTCTATACAGCAAAGGCACTAAGCACACATGCTGTGGTCAGTCAGTTCCTGGTCTTGACTTCAGTCACTCATCAAATGTTAGAAATCACTGATAGACAGAGATATTTTATGGAGAAGTGTTACTTGTCTTGGAAACCATTGGAGCATTGAGATTTACTGGCCAGTGTTAAAGATCTGATTTTCTGAATTATTAAATTGCTGTTACAACTGGCAGGTTCTCATTCTACCCAAGTTAAAACTATGTCCTCAAGAGTGTTGTTATAATCTAAATCTGTATTTGCTTCTATTTTTATATGATTAATACGGATGTAGATGCTAGGAGTTTGTAATGCTAAATGGTGGGAGGTAGCTGTTTTCTAGCCTGAGTGAGTCCCATCTGTTTTCTTATAGGTTAGTGTAAATTGTCTTTTTATCTAGTCACTTGGAAAAAGCCATGCTGTATTGCTTCTCTGCAGAAAGGTAAGAGGAGAGAATGAGTTTTAGTTATGCATATATTTAGTGTTTAGTTATTTATCTTAATTTTCATGCACTCCAAATTGTGGGTTTGGGTTACTACATCAGTTCTGAAGACCATTTGAGCCATGGCAAGGCACAGGCACAGACCATAGCTTGTGTGAATTGCAAGCTCAATTCAGCTGCATACCCAGAAAATTATTTTTCATACTTAACGTGTAAAGAATTACAATTCAGAAGACTTTTTTTTTTTTTTTTTTTTTTCTGGGAGTACTTTGAGAATATGGCAAGACCTGAAATTGTGATCAGACCTTAAATCCTAATGAGATCTAGTGCATATTTAAGAGGAAAACAAATTGGGAGGCCTTTGTCTTCAACTGAAATGTTCTTTGAACTTCATAAATGTGGAAGCCTAAACATCATCTCAGGTAATAAGGCCATCACTGAAGAGCTGCAAGAAAAAACTACAAGATTAGTAACTGGCAGAAACTTTCCATGTGATCCCAATGAACCAAGTAGGTTTGGGATTTGCCAGTAAAACTGCCTATGCAAGTAACCAGGTGGCCAGTGAAACAAAGGAAAGACAAGGCTGCCTTCTATCCCTTTAGAGGACTTCTAAATATGAGGAGGATACATGCAAAGCTAATCCTGGTAGCAATTGACTCAAAATCTTGGCCAAGAGTGTTTTATTCCTGTCGCTGGGCTATGTCATACAAATTCCAGTATCTGGTCTTTAAAGCCCTTGGAACTTGCTGGGGGAAAATTTCAATTGGAGCTGAACACAGCATGTTATATTTTGAGGCTTTGATTATTCTGGATCTGACAGGCTCATAGAGATTTCATTGCCTCTGGGTAACATCTGCAGTGAGGCCTCGTAACAAAAGGATGGAGTGGCCTCACAGGGCTCCTTGATAGCCTGGATTGCATTAGAAGGAAGATGTGGTTACGTAGTCAGGGTAATTAATTAGCATTTCCATAAGCAGTCACAAGTCCTGTTAACCTTGTAAATGCAGGAGGCAGGGATGAAGTGCAGATGTGGAGGCTCTGAAGATAAACTCTGCATGTGTGTGTTCATTTGATTTTGTTGATGAGTTCCACCAAATTCTTTCAACATCAACCTTAATTTAGCATGGCTAAAGATGCAAATGCACCCAACATCTGTTCATGGCTTGTGGCATCTCTTTGGCCACCAGTTCTAAAGCAAGATCTTGAAACAATACAAAAGCTCTGCCACACTGAGGGGGTAAGCTGTTGGTTAGGAGTAAGATATGAGCTGGCTCCAGGAAAGATACAAAGGTCTGTGGACTTTACCTATTTCAAAGTAAATTTTAGTTAGGGTAGTGAAAGCCTGCACCTTGCAAGCAGACCAGTTCTCTCAGATTTGCTGCCATGTCAAGTTTGCCCTTGCCTGGCTGACAATAGTTTTTCTCTTTTGGAGAGTCCTAT
Source organism: Vidua macroura (assembly GCF_024509145.1). NCBI lineage: Eukaryota > Metazoa > Chordata > Aves > Passeriformes > Viduidae > Vidua > Vidua macroura. Next base: position 21,567,267 of record NC_071578.1, read on the forward strand.
TTTCTGGTGAAGTTTTATTTCTGTTCCGCCCCACTGGCTCCTCACTTGTTTTTCCTTCTCCAATGGTTTTCTCATTCTTTTGCCTTATCATGGTGGGGAACCTGTGTTCCCTTGAAGCACCACTGGTTTTCCTCCTGACTTAAGTCCAGTCCTCAGCAGAAACACACTGCCCAGCATGGCACGTTGTAGCTCTATGGACCTCTCAAGAAGTTTGTATTTTTGTTCCTCTGGTTAGTTTGTATGAAGTGTCAGGTGTGTGATGTATTCAGAGTCATGCCTTCTAGCTTTTACTAAATTACAAGGTGTAAGAAGCCACTGCTACAGGAAGATTACAGGAAAGAGTCAGTGACTGCTGTCCTGGGCTGAGAGACTGACTTCTTGTCTGGTTACATCCCTTTGCTCAGCAGGCACAGCTATAGCTTCATCACAGAGATTAGAGGAAAAATATTCTAACAGCTTCATTCAGAATAATTCTGATGGTGATTCTAAACAAGGAAGTAGGAAATAAATGCCAGAAGAGGTTCTTTATGGTGAATCTTGAGTTAGAAATATGTAACAGGAGGGGCAGGGTGGGATATGGAGAGAAAAACTCAACCCCTTTTCTTTTGTTCCTGAATTATTTGGACAGGCTGTTCCCATGGTTTAATTTTTTTATCCCACGCAAGACACACACACACACTCTCTCCTATCCCTATCTCTAAAAGTGGGAGCCTTGGCTTGGTACAAGACCAGAACTCTTGTGTCTTTCTGTTGCCTCTGGCGCCACAAAGTAATTGGTGGATGATATTAGGAGTCTTGTAACTTTCAAAGCTGTATATCTTTCCTCTTTTATAAGCTGGTAACAGATGAATTTTAGGACCTTTTAAAAAATTATTGAGAACTTTGGAGCCACTGGGGCTCCTACTTGTGTCTTTCAGTGATGATGTAAAAATAAATGTCATGTTAGTGCAGGGTGTAGAGGAAAATGGGAATTGGACCAATAACGCCAAAGGGGTAAGAAAAGCTCTCTTCCTCTGCTCAGGGCTTGAGCTGGGATTTTCTAATGGCATGTCTCCTGCTGCAGCAGTCTCCTCTGCTTCTTGGAATAGGCTGCTTCTAGTTTAGTCCCATGCTCAGCAGGACTAAGTCTGTTTTGTGGATTTGGGTTTTTTTCCAAATCATACTTGGTCTGATCAGTGAGACAAATCTCTGCAGCTTTGCCTTCCTCAGGGTTCTGTTTGCTTTAATTTTTGGGCAATTTAGAAATGCAGAGTGTTCTATGTCCACAAGCACAGGCTTGGAAATGCAGAAATACTGCTGCAGGGTGAGCTGTCTCTTCAGTCACTTTTCAAGAATTACATTTTAGGCCTAAACCAACCTAAGGTGTGGCAACACATCCAGGCCATGCTCTGTAACTGTGGAACAACTTTCACTCAGAGATAAATAGCAAATTACTCTTTGAAACGAACCATTTAAAAATAGATCATGATGAGCTTCAACCTCTGCAGCCTATGCTGGTGCCACAACCAGTGCTGTCACTCTGTCTTTAACAGCAGACCCGGCTGCACTTCCTCTGTGCTTTCCTGAAGCAGCAGTAACAGTCAGGGCCATGCCAGGCTCTGATTGCTCTGTGTAACTCTGACATCTGTCAGTGGTTTCAACCGCTTTGCTCTGTCAGTGAGCTGTGTTTAGAAGAGCTTGGTCATCCCCTGTGTAGAGATGTACCAGGTACACTTATCTGCTACATAGGGGGTACTGTGTACACTTACTCATCTCCTATGTAGAGGTTGGGCCAGACTTCATTGACGTGAGTGTACTTTGGGCAGCCCTTCCACAAGAGCCTCTCCAGTTCAAATGCTCCTGGGGTACAATAATCCTCATCAGGATCTACTTTGACTGCTGTATATGCATTTTTCTTCCCAGCATTCCAGCTTCCTGATGACATCTTGTCCATGAAGAAGCGCTCTCCGGATGTGCGAGAAACTAGAATGCAACCACAACAGAACGTTAACCCAAGGAAACACAAAGCAAGTGACTCCTGCTCCAGCTGTGGGATCCTGGGAGCAGCACTGACCAGGTGTGATTGAGCATTGCTTGAGACAGATGTACCTGTTCTGTGGCAAACACAGACTTGCACTCAGATTTCTGCCTCCCCAGAGTGAGGTGAGGAATATGTTGTTAGATGAGCTCACCAGCAAAGGAAACAAAACTCAAAGGTTTGTGATTATTGAAGTTAAGTCTCTGTTGGGAATTTGTTTCCTGAAAAATCCACTGGCAAGAATTCGGTAGATCTAACAGCCCAGGGATCTAAAGCACCTAGGGGAACTGAGTGCAAATTTAAGTTATTGGGTTTTTTTATCATTAACTAAGGCTTATCCTTCATGATTTTCAGCAACATAGGGAGAGAAAATGTGTCTGTTCAGGTGAATGTTCCATGTACTGTTGTACTCTCTTCTACACTTACTTTTTCCAATGTTGCCAGCTGCAGATTCCCTGTTTGCTGCATCTCCCTATGGGCTCTGTTTTTATTTCTTCTACTGGACTCTTTGGTGTCTCAGAGTAGCAGTTGCTCATGTCTCATTCCCTTGAAGGGAGAAATTGAACCTTGTGGTTCTGTAAGAGACTTGTAACAAGATGTGGAGTTTGGCTTGATCTTAAAAAGTGTGCAAGTACAGCCTGCCAAAAATCACCTTTCTTGCAGGCAATCCTGTAGTTGCTCCCAATTTTTTTTTTTTTTTTGTGTTGGCTGCTGAATGTTTGTGTCCTTTTAATTCCAAAAATAAAGCTAATGCTTTGATGTGGCTATTGTAGAGCTCTCCTGAAAGCAGGATGTCCATTTTTCACTGACATGCCATGTACCCATGGGGTTTGTTTGCTCACTTTGGGCTCTTTTGTGCCTGTCATGTTCTGTTTCTCTACAAAGCTTGAAAAAGCTGAATTATTCCTGTTTTCCTACTCCAAAGCCATGTAAGATTGTGGAGTCAGTTTTTGATTGGCAAGTGTACACCTTTGTTCAAAAATTGGCTTGCTTTCACTGGCAAGACTTTCAGCCAAGCTTCTTAAAACATGATGATGATGTTTAGCTAAGTGGTCCTCTCCTGAGATTTTTAAAGGGCTCTGAGAATTCCAGCTTGTTGTAAATTTACCTTGGGCTTTTCTTGCATGCCTATGTGTATTACCAAATCCCACCTATCTGCCCCAGTAGCCATGCCTTGGGAGAGCTTTTTTCCTTCCTGTGCCAGAATTATGCTAATTCTACATGCAGACTCAGCAGCGTAGATAATGTTTGTCTGTCAGAGATACAAATCTAAGAACTCTCTGACTTCGGGAGTGATTAGGCTGTTATCTAGAAATTGATAAGAACTGCTATTCGTCTAGTAAGGAATTATAACTGAGAGCCTATTGCCTTGATGCTGAAGGACTGACTACTTTTATTCATGGCTCCATAACAGGGGATGGAGGAAAGGAAGAAGAGAAAGCCATGTAATCAGGAATCACAGTTGGTGGCCACAGTGCATTGATTTGTTACACCTCAGAACAGGGCAATTACATCTGCAAATGATCGCTTGTGGTACTGGAACACCGGCGCAGTTTGAAGCTTGGTTAACACTGTGAAAGCTCTATCACTGCTGAGAAATCCTTGTTTCTGTCTGTCCTGGGAAGCCACATGCTCCCTGAACTTTCAAGTACACTATGTTCTTTCATGCCTTGCCAATGTTATCTGCTGCAGGGATTTTTAAATTGAATTAGAGCACAGGAAAGCATCAGTTGAAATTCCTGTAATAAAACATGTATTTCAGATTTGACTCTAGACTATGTAAGAAGGAACAGAGTTTAACTAGGAGGAGGGAAAAGGGGGCAAAAGGGCTGGTTTGCTATTTCAACTCTGCAAATAATTGCCATGAAGCATTTGGTTGGGGGCAGAAGGGCTTGCATCTTCCCAGGAATCAAAGATGTCTAACCTCATCTCGTATTAGCTCTACATACACCAAACAGAGCTCCAGGAAGACTATTCCATAGGCCAGCCTTCTTGGAATAAAAAGTGAAAAATAGATTGGATTTTTTGGAGTGGTTGTTCTTAATGCTGTTGTGGGTATAAGGGATGAATGTTTAGCACAAGCCCAGACAGGGAAAGCTCAGATTTCTCTGGCAGACTTGAGAGGAGACCATGTCTTGCAGAGTGCTCACCCAGTGCAGTCAGATGGCAGCCAGATTGCAGGGTTACCTCTGCACAGGCTTGTTGGAGCAGGCTCTCACCCCTTGTGGTGCTTCATGTGGGCTATAGATGAGTTAGTGCAGGTTGAATGATGTACCAGTGCCGTGCTAGCTTGGCAGTCACTTCATGGCACTGCACTGTGTTGGGGACACACAGCCTTAGATCACAGAATAGCCTGAGTTAGAAGGGACCCACAAGAATCATTGTAAGTGAATGGCCCACATGGAGATTGTGAGCCTGGCGTTATTACTACCTTGCTCTGACCAAAAGAGCTAATCCCAGGGTCATGTGGAAGCTCTCTGGTGTAGGGACTGTCCTTATGGCCTTTGCATAAAGAACTCTGCACCCTGCCTGTTCCTGGAAATGCTGCTTCAGGACAGCCTTTTTATTTCATGGGTCAGGGATGAAAAGTCAACTGCCCTTGTCCCAGAACCCCTTGTCCCAGAGAGTTCTCCCCAGCAGGAAGGTCTAAGCCCAGCTTCAGGGCATACTGAGGAACAGAGCCCTGTATCTGGGGCCAGGAGTTCCCTCCCAGTGAGGCAGGGCAGTCTGTAGCTCATCCCATCCTTTTCCTGTGCCCAGAGCAGAGCTTCCCTCTCATTCTGCTGGCTTGTGCCAAGGGCAGGCTGTGTGAGCTGGTGAGACCTTCCTGTTCCCTCTCTGTGGCACCTGTGGTGGCTGTTCAGACCTGGGTGTGGGGCACACCTCGGAGAGGCCCCACAGGTGCTGAAGCCTGTGAGATTGTGCCTGCTGAGCCTGGCATCCCACGGGTTCTGCCCTCAATCCAGCGTGTGCACACAACACTGAACACAACGCCGGTGCTCCCCAGTCCTGCTGTCATGGATTTAAGGGTATTATCAGAACAAGGATGATAAAAATCCAGTCATCTGCATTTTTATACCCTAATCTTTCTCTTCATAAATAAGAACAAAGTGCATGTTATCTAATAAATTTTATTTGTTAATCGCTTGGATGGCTGGAATATTTCTCCCCCTTGGGTTATATGTATATAAATGAAAATATTGTTAGTGATTTCACAAAATGGTAATTCAGAATAATGGAGAGTTAATCCTCTTTTCATTAGTGAGCCACTTCAGGACATACACTGTGGCAAATTACATTGCATTTTAAGTCATTCTCAAGTGCTGTGCACTAGAAAAAAAAACATTAAACTAGTTTTGCATTGATAGAAGTAATTGTGTGGCTAATTTGGATAAGCAGCATGCATTAGGCACAGCAAAGGAATCTCTTCTTTATGTTCACTATCTACTCTACAGCTGCCAGATGGAATTTCTTATACAGCTCTTTAGCTTTTTTTATTATATTTTTAACAAGTCAGGGAGGGAGGAAATAAAGTGCAAGGCAAAAAAAAAAAAAAAAAAAAAAAAAAAAAATCTGCCAGTCTATCTGCTGTTTAATTCAGACCATGACAGAGCACACAGTCTAGTGGCTGGGGCACTAATATGGCAGTGAAAGATTTGGTGTCTTCTGCACCATGTTTGAAGTCCCTTGAACTACTCAACCCAAAATTTCCAGTAAGGCCCTGTGAAGTCATAGAATGTAGTGGCCCATTTTCAAATCTGTTCAATTGAAGGGATGTCCAGTCCCACAGTAAAATTTGTAGGGGTGAGTTAATGCTTTTGGAAATGTCAGTCATGAGCTCTACAGTTTGGTAATCCCATAGATGGGGGAGGGAAACTGAGCTTTTTATCTAGAGGTGAACATCAGTGCCTTGGTGGTGCTGTGTACATTTCTAATGCTGGTTTTCCACGTGTAGTGGAAGTTTCTGAGTACTTTGAGACAGAAAACTGTAAGTCATTAGCTACGTAACAAAATACTATGTTTCTTAATATTTTCTGCTCAATGTGCTGTGCAAGCCCTAGTGCCGTGTATAAAGATGCCAAGCAATTTGGCAAGATTTATGCCTGGGAGTTAAGACCCAAGTCAGCTGTAAAGACTTTAAAAAATCAGCCATGCACAGCCAAGGAATGCATTTGCCTTTGTCCTGTGCAAGGGCCTATATATCCCTTCCTTTTCTGCACCTCTCCTTGTCACAGGGGTTTCCTCCATCACTGCTGTTGTCCCCACCATAGGTACTCTGGCTGCCAACTTGTATCTGTGTTTGTGAAGCTTCAGATCTTCAATAAAGTCAGAGCCCAGTGGCATTGGCATAAATATGCAATGAGAGAGGCTAAACAAGTAAAAACTGGAAGAAAAATGGAGAGAAGACAATTTTCCTTACTCTTTCCTTTAGAAGTATTAGGTATTCTGTCATGCAGGGCACAGGGTTTCCTTGCCTTAATGCCCACTTCAGTCCATATTTATACAGCAGAATAGTTTAAATTCTTTGCCACCGATGTGTCCTGCGCCTGGAAGTTCTCCCAGCTCTTATGACATTGATCACTTGTGCTAGTGGTGCTTTTGATGGCTGGCTTTATTAAATTTAATTTGACGTGCACAAGCCTTGGTTTTGTACTCAGAGTTGTCTAAACGCAATTCCTCCCTGAAAATACCAGACAATCACAAATTTACCTGGTTTAGCTGGAAAGGGAAAGCTTTTAGCATTTAGCAAACACCTAAATATACAAGCTGTTTGTAAATGTGGAGGCAGATTTTAATCTTATTCCTGTTTTGATGCTCTCAGATTTTGCTTCCTACCTGTTGTCAGCTCTGAAAAAGGAGTGGAACTGTGATATCATCAGAAGTTTTTTCCAAGGTGTCAAGGGAAGGAAAGAAAACTACCGATCAGCGCTGAGCTTTTCATAAGGATTCTACAAAAGTAATGATATATCTACTGGACTTTATACCCACCTCAGTGCAATAGGAGATAAACACAGTGCCCTTGAAATTAATTGGTAGTTTGACCCTCAAAACTGGGGACTAAAGTAGTTAATCTACTGCCATGAACACTAAATCCAGCAGAAGAAAAAAAAGAGGGAAAAAACTCCTGTAATTTTGATTGAGAAATCATTTCTGTGCATGAAGAGCTTGTTACTAAGAAATTACTCCATTTTCTTTTCTGATCTTGGATACAGGGCAGACTTATTTGAATGTTTTTATTTTATTTATTTGAATGTTTTTATTTTATTTATTTGAATGTTTTTTTATTTATTTATTTGAATGTTTTTATTTATTTTATTGAATGTTTTTATTTATTTAGGCAGAATTTAACATCATTGAAGTTCTTGGACTTGTACTTTCCTTGGAGTAAAAATTGAGACCTTGCCTTACAGACAACTGCAAAACTAATGGTTTTATTTTTATTTACTTTGTTCTTTCACTTTAATAACCACCTTAGATAAGAACTCATGCAGGAACAATGTTTGTAACAAGTGTGTATGAGAGGGAAGTACCCAAGAGAAGGTAAGGATGGAGAATACCATTTCTACACTTTCAAAAAATGCTCAGAAGACTTGAATCTAGTTTAGTAAGTTGTCTTCAAGTAAGCACTTGCTTAGTGCTGAAGGCAGAAAAAAAAAATCAGATCTAATGGCTGAGAATCTATAGAAATAGTGAGGGAGGATCTACTCAGCAAGTTCTTGAATTTTTAAGAAATGTTCTTTTCTTCCATTTCCAGCCCATATGCCAGATGCATACCTCCCTTCAGGGTGAAAAAGTGCTTGCCTTTTTTGAGTATGACTAAGCAGAGGGCTGTTTTATAAACTGGAAAGCTCTTGCAAAAGCCAATGCACATGTCTGGAGCACTGTGTTTGCACTTGGGAAGAGGGTAAACAGTGCTTTGGTTTCTAAGCTTTTTGTAACTCAAAGTCCATCAGTTGAGCTGAGAGCTGGTCAGCTGCAGTGACAAAGGCTTGCTCTGTGGATGATTTACTGAAATGAATGGAGAATGGTGCTCCCTGATACGCCACCCCATGCTGTTTTGCTCAGACTCGGAAGGCTGGCAGCAGCCACGAAGAGCTGTGTGCTTCCCCTGTAACCTCATACTTGTTGCACCCCAGGGCACTGCAATGAACTGTGGTGCTGCAAAAGCTCCTTGGGTGAGGTTATGTCCTGTTTTGCTGGGTTTTTTTTTTTTCCTAACACTAGGCCAAAAAGGTTATTTTTTTACAAATACTTCTTGTGATGGAGAAGTCTTTCAAAAAATGTTTCTGTAAAAGACCCCAAAAAGAATTTACCAAATTCCAAAACTGGATTTGCAGGATACTTAAGCAGAAAGTATAATCCTGTGTTCCTTATTCCTGTCTAAGTCTTCACCAAAATTCATTTATTTCAGTTCATTTTAACCCTGCATTCTTATGCTTAAAGCATTCATGGACTATAAAATAGTTCACCTATTGCAGTCATCTTTAAACAGCTTAAAACCAGAATAATTGTAGCCTCTCTGCAATTATTTCCCAGAACCTCCTGCTGTGAATATTCAAAACTAACCAGTTATTTCCATGAATTTCTAAGCCACATATGACTTTTTAAAAACTCATTTTTGCCCTTATTCTTTATTGTTGACTGGACTGGTTAATTGAAAACAGATTAAACTGAGATTTTATTAAATATTATTAGAGTGTCCAAGGAAACTTAAAACACAGCATCATCTGAGAGATTTTTAATTCAATTGGAAAAGCTAGATTTGACTGGAGGGTGGAGCAACTATTGAAGAATAAGCAAAATATTCTGGGACAGATGTTAGTCTTTAAAAATTGCATTTTCATTCCCTAACTTTTACATTGAAATTATCTCCAAGATAATTACACTTTTGGCACCTAATTTCCTAATTTGTAAAGTGATTTCTGTAACACGACAAGTTTGGTTTTCTAAATTATACATTATACTTTCAAAACCTTTCTGAGTCTGTAATAATAATTTTTCTTTTTCTCTGCAACAAGCTAATGAAATTAATAGTTACCTCAGCAAATTTTCCAGTTCTTAGTTCTCTCCCTGCTTTACTAAACCAGGTTACAAAAGGAAGGAAAAAGGAGCAGAAGTACAGCAGGAAATGTATATTGCTTAGCCTTACCTGTAAGCTTAGGTGGGTGCTGTAAGTAACTGGGTCCTGTGAAGTGCAGCAGAACGACAAAAGAAACCTTACTAACTGTGCAAGTAGAGTCTATTTTTAGAGGAGGATTTGCTGACTCTGACCTTGAGTGCTACCCACTCCAAATGACGATCTTTACATCTGCTGGTAAAACTATTCCCTGATGTGACCTGAAACATTAAACCTGGCAGTTTAGTTACCTAGTCTTGGTATGACTAAGATAACATGATGCCTGCATGTTGACTATAATAAAATAAATATCATCTTTGATGTTGTCCCCTTGTCAAGGCCGATGCTATGTTTACTGCTGTGTATGGGTAAGGAGCATTGCACTGCTGTTTCCTGTAATGCTGTGCACAAGTGACTTGGCACTGGCACAACAATGGGCAATGGGAGAGGTGGCATCCTGATAAGGTCCTTTTCTCTTGCATGTGCTCCACCAGAAAACAATCTTGCCCTACTTCTTGTTTTAGTTTTCTCCAGTGCCAACCCTTTCAGTACCCATCTAACTTATGAAATGCCTTTCTTTGCTGAGGGCAACAAGGTGCTTAGCATGGCTCAGTTCTGGTGACATGAGCACAGCTCGCCAATTAGAAGCAGAGGTGCACCCTCCAGCCTTTGAAAAATTCTCTGCTTCCTTAAAGAGCTCTGTGACTTCCTGCTGAAGAAAGCCTAAAACTTTCTCTGCTAAGTCACAGCCAGATTCATCAAAGATCAAAGCTGGGTCCCCTGGTGTCAGAGCCACACCTCTTCCACTCCAGTACTTTGTCTGCGGTGACCTTCATGGCCACAGAGCCGAAGGGTTTGGGGACCACACATGAGCAGCTGGTACATGACATCCTCTGCCTGGGCATTTGTTCTGCAGCAAACCCTGCCTCAGAGCTGCAACTTGAACCACTGCATTAGGAAGAGATTTTGGTGCTGCTGGAGCTACGTTTGCGACAGTCTAAGATCCAGCTGTCATGTGAGTATTGATATTTCTTAAGAGAAATTCTTCAGATCTTTGCCTTCTACCTGAGAGTGGGAAAAAGAGGCAAAGAGACCAGTTAGGGCAAGCGTGTGATACTGGAAGTAACCCTTTGGTCTCTGGACCTTTTTTCTTCTGTTAAGTTGACCATCCTGGGAATGATATCTCTGAGCAGACCTGCATGCACTGTTTGCCTATCTTTCTGCCTCACAGTGCTGTCTACTGTCACACCAGTGCCTGCAAAAAGCAGCCAGCTATTGATAGAAACCTTGTGTAGAACTTTTTTCATTTCTTGCAAGAACAGAAACAATCTTCTGTGACTGCAAATGCCTGTGCCCTACCAAAGATTGAGGCTGCCTGACCATTTTTTTCCAAAGTACCCAAGTCCTGTGGTAGTTGCCATTAATTTTCAGTAGGACACAAATTCCTGACTCTGTGAGTTATTTTTAATGTTGCATTAAATCCTTTCAATCACCTTTGTCATCCCCTGTCTGTTTAAAATATAGAAGTTCATCCCAGAAGGACCAGGGCCAGACTTGGTCATGGCCTGTGCCTAATGCTGCAGTACAGATGTGAAGTAATAACAAACAGTTTCAGTTCAAGTTCTGGGCATTGGATCTGCTGCTGTTTCATGCTAACAGCATCACTCTAGCCAAGATTCTGCATTACCTAGCAGCCAAGCTCCTCCCTGCCAATTATTCAGATAGTCACTCTTAAAATGAGAAAGAACTTGGATGCTAGAAACCTGCTGTGCCTTCTAAGATAACCTGTAAGGTTCTGGTGCAAATTATTTCTATACTGTTAACAGAGAAACTTTGTGGAGGAGGAGATACAGACCCCATATAACAGAAACTAGCAGAAGTTGCTTTATCTTTATCCTTGCAGGTGACCCAGTATGGGTAACATGGGTAAGATGATCCAGCAGACTGGCAGTGCTGGTGAGAGGAGGCTGCTCTGTGAGGTCTGTGTGTCCCAAGGATGGGCAGTGGTCTGTTGCTTGTCTCTGACCAAGGCTGTCTTTCTGATGAGATCAATAGCATTACAGCATTTTGTGGTATTGTTATTTTCAGGCAGGCATCTGAAAAAGAAGTGTTTTTCTGTCTGAATGGCTGTCAAAACAATATAAGCCCTGTTCCCTTCTCTCTGTAGGATCCTGAGAACATGTGCAGAAGGTCACTCACCTCCTGGAAAAGTCACAGAATGGGTAAGATTGGAAGAACCACAGCGGGTCATCTGGTCCAACCTCTCTGCTCAGGCAGGGTCAATCTAGAGCACATTGCACAGGATTGTGACCAATTTTTGGAACTAGTTGTTTATGTTTCCATTAGTTTTGTTTTTGTTAACTAAAAAATCCTAGCTGCTGAGATGTTTTGAGAGTGGCCAATGACTTGGAGTGCTTTGAGCCTGGACACATAGAAAACACAGCAGGAAGGCTCCTACTTTGGAAGAGGTAAGCACCTGCCTTCCAGAAAGTTGAATTGTTACCTTACCTCAGACTCCTAAAAACTGACATGTGCCGTGTTGTTGGTAACTTCTGAAAATCTTGGCCAAACTGATGATGGTGTTTTGAACACACAGATCACCCCCCATTCCTGGAGCCTTGCCTGCATCCAGCCTGCTCATGTTCTGTGTGCAGATTGCTGCTGTTGGGGATCAGCTCCCAAGGGCAGTCACCCAGTGGCACCAGGTGCCACTGACACTTTCTGTTGAACAAGAGTATGGAACTGGGGGAAGGATGAGAACTAAAGTCCCATCCAGAGGGAAGAGTTGGGAAAAGGTGGTGGTGGGGGAAGCTGCTATTTTTTTACTTTGGAAAAAAAAAATCTTAGAAGGAATGTGCTTCTTTCACAAAGGAAAGGAAAAGGGAAAGAAATTGTAGATTTCTGGCCAGAGCACACTAGAGGTACAGTTGTAAAAATCTAACACACTAAGACTTGTAATTTTTATGTTAGTTTAAAGAAAAAGCTTTGAGTAAAGTTTTGCTTTAGAAGACTTCCCTCCCCCATTCCAACCTGGGGAACTGGAAGATTTCCTCTTCACTACAAAATATGTTCTTATTTGAAAGAACTGGGTTTCTAACAATTTCATGGGAAGAATAAGTATATAATTATATAAGATTGTCCTAATGGACATTTGCAGCTGTAGTGAGATGCTAACAGCATGCAGAAACCATTATGTTTCCAGTTGTTTGGCAAAAGTTAAGAAATCCGATATATATATATTTTTTAAAGTTAACTGTAAAGTAAATCCAGATGGTTCTGTCTCATACAGACAAGCAGTCTTCAAACTAGACATATAGTTGTAGCCTGGCTATAACTTGTTTTGATTACTGCAGATAGAGAGAAATGCTTTAAATGACTGCTCCCTCCTCACAAAATGCTGCATGCCCTTGATTCTTGCTGAAGTCAACTGGCGTTTATAAAGCACTACATAAAACTTGTCTGACAATACCTTGCGTGCAGGAGTATCTTGCTGGGCGTTACTCGTTTAATTTCTCTTTATACTGAAGTATTTCTTAATGGCCCCCATCAGGGTTGGGGCTCTGCTGAGACAGGCTTTGCAGACCCATAAAACAAAAATGACAATTGCTGCCCTAAGTATCCTACTGTTTGAGCCTGGGTTTGTGCTCCCCTCTTCATCTCCCAGCTATGGATTGCCAGAAAATATTGGTTGTATGCTTATTTTTGATTGATGTATTCAGAGTTTTATTTGATTCTTTAATAAGCGCTGTCTGTTGTGTTCATTACTTCATTTCAGCCAGATGTCGGTTGTGTTGCTGCTTTCAGCAGGGGAATTAGAATTACATTGACTTGTGAGGCCATTCTGCAAATCAAATCAAAGGGGCAGCTTTGCTTCACAGAGTAAGGATTTCAGTGGCTGAATGTTTTAAGTTGACACATTAAGGAGCATTTCTAAAAGTCTGAAAACAGGAGGAACTTAAAGGTCCATAAGAAATTACAGACTTGTGGTATGTTACTTTTTTATGTTTTGTGGTTTTCTTTTTTTACTCAGTAAGCAAACGTTCTTGTAGATAAAGGTTGTTGCTGTTTGTCCAAGTCACATAACATGTAGACACACTGTTTTATGAGGTTCTTAGGCAGTATTGTCAAGAGGCTAATTTGGATTTGACCTGATAGAAGTCAAATTTACTGACTGGTGTTTCTCCTGGTATGTCTGTGACGGGGCTAATAGCCCAGTACAGTGGCTGTGTTTGTAAGAGACTATGTGAGACAGGGACAAAGCAAGTTCCCTGGGGGTTAGGAAGGAAGAACCCCAATCCTGAACAAGGTTTCCTGAGTTTGTGGGGTGAGGCTGGGGCCAGGGTTCTGAAAGGCATTTTGTTCACTGTTCTGCTTTTTCTCTCACTGTCAGCAGAAAATATGATCTGGGAGATTTGTGTTGAAATGGAGTATAGATCCCAAGGCATAGTAATGCAGAAAATAGGGATGAGGTCGTCTTCCTTGTAACCTCCCCTTACTGAAGAATGCTGGGAACGGGGACAGCCTGGGGCCCCAAACTGCTGACTCCCCTGTGCTCAGTCAGTGCTAAGAGGAAGCCCTGCAAGGAGAGCACCTACCAGAGGAATCCTATGCAGAGAGAGTACCTAGTGAGTACCTAATTCTGTGCTGTGCAGGGCATCCTGATGTGCTCCTCAGGCCCAAAAATGGGGCATCTACAATTGGTCAGTGTTTAAACTGACCTCTAAAGAAAATAGCATTGCCAAAAATCAAGCAGGTTTTGTCCCTAATTTACCACAGTAACACACAGAGAATTGCACCTAATTCTCTTGACAAGAGAATTGGGAAACTGCCACAGTCTGTTTCTACTCTTGCTATTCATGGGGATAAGAAGCTCTTTTTCTTCTACTTCTCTGTATCATTAATAACATATTGCTGCAGAGGTTCCAGAAATGTATGGTCCAACCTATTTCCTAAGCATAGCACACTTAAAAAAATAAACAAAAATAGTAGATACTTGATATGTAACTCTGATCAGAAAAATTGTTCAGACATGCTGAGAGCAGGTTTCAGGTCAGAGTAATCTCATGGTATATGGAGTGCCAAATCTAGACTTAAATACAGCTGGGAGACAGAAATTGGATTGATGTTGCAGTCCACTTGGTACAGGCTTCTGGCTTACTGGCAGGGCAAATGGGGAAACACCAGAGTTGCTGTGCTGGTGCCATTGGTCTGGTGTCTGTTCCACTGACTGTGGTCAGTAACAAACCCGTTAAAGGAAACTACGTGAAATCTGTGCTCCTCACTTATGGAATACATTTTCTGCCCTAGAGAAAAACTGTTTACTCTTCCCACTCCATCTCCTTAGATAAAGTTTGGCTGAAAGCCTGAAGTTTTACATCTTTTCCAAAATGATTTATTTTCTTCCAATGTAAATTGTCTCTGATGGTGGTTTTTCTTATTTATGTGACTACATTATATTCTCTTTAACTCTTCTATGGTCTTTACCTCCAAGTGTTCTGATAATGAGTTGGACAAACTAAATAATAATGACAACTATAGCATTAACTGGTTTGAAATATGTTCCTTTTTCATTCTTCTTTAGCAAGCTTGGGGGAAATTTACCCAGCCACTGCTCAGGTGCAGCTGTTCTGCTGTACTTGGAACATCTGGTCCTGTGGTACCATATGGCTATGACCTACTGTCCTTCTAGAAGTAATCAGCTGCACTTCATGTCATAAAACCCCACAACAGCAAAGCAATGCTTCATAATCCACCAGGAATGCTCCAAACCACCTCAGGGCAAGTGCCTTTTAATGACTTCTTGCTCTGAGTTTGATCAGGTTCCAGACTATTTTAAGCTGAGAACACCATGAATGCTGGAAATTAGGTACTTCATTTCAGGAAAAATGCAAAATCCAGACTGAGTAGATCTGCAAAGCAGAAATAGGGTTGTTACATTATGAGAGAGATAGCAAGGCAGCCTTAATAGATGACGTTCAAGTACAGCTGCATATGGTTCTTAACCGGTGTTGGCCCACGAAATGCATGCTTATAAAGGAAATTGGGGAGAGCTAACACATGCCTGGGGGCTTTGAAGTTGTTATTATCATCCACATGCATAAGAATGGGAGATCCTCTCTAGTCCAGCAAGTACTGAGAAATGAATGAGTTTGGCACATACATCAAAGGTCTTCACTTGTAATTTGCTTAAGAGATTAAAAATGAAATATGAGGGAATTATTGAGGAAGAGCAAGCTGCTGTTTTTTCCCCCTTGCAGCAGGAAAGAACAATTGAGCATCTATTCTGACTGAAAGTGATTACTGAGAAGCTTTCTGACAACCTGGAGCAAAACAGCAGTTGTATCTTAGTTTCACTGACATCAAATAAGCTTTTGATTTACTGAGACCCAACTGGACCTGTCCAGTGCCAAGGATTGTCTTTGAGAAGCAAGAAAACTTCATAAAGCTCTTTTTTTTACAGAGCCACAATCTCTAAAGCAATGTGTTGCCAGACCATGAAATGTGGTTTGCATTTCAGCTACCAGAAATATTCTATTTCAGAAATAAACTAACAAAACCTAGTGACAAAGACCTGAAGCCTGCTACTTTTCCCATGCCTGTCAAATGTGATTTTTACTGAGGTTCTTGAGTCTGAGTAACCATTAGGAAGGAGAGAGCATTGACAACTTATTAAGTCATGGCCAGATTAGGAGATACAGAAGTTTGATAACAAACGTGGTCTTCTGGGAAAAAACTATGAAAGCTTTGAATGTGGAAGGAGGAGACAAGTGGCTTCCTGGAATAGCTTTCAGTAGGATTGCAGAGCGTGGGAAACCCTTATTTTTGGGATTTGAGAAAAGATTGTGTTGAATTTTTGAAAAGAATCCAGAGATATTGGCAGAGGTCTAGATCATGTAAGTCTTCCCAGTGTGCATCCTTTTATGTGACGAGTCAGTGATGTTGTGGAAGGACTTGTTGCCTCTGCATCAAGATCCCATACCTTTCAACAGAGCCTGGCCTTCTTTGGAACTGATACATGAAGTGATGGATATTAGTCTATAACATGACCCAAAATGCAAGATGCTGACTACAGATCATTTCCATGCTTACTTTGATAATTTCTTTGACAGCATAAAATTTGTATCTATATCTATAATATATCTATGATATCTTTCTATCTATTGTGCTTTAACACCTTTTCTCCCCTTTGCCAAACAAATTGTTTATGAGTGCTCTTGGTCCACATAATCTTCTTTAGCTTGGAATTTTACCTGCTCTTCTATGTTCTGAACTGGGTGGTCCTTAAAAAAATCTTGTCTGTTACTTTGTTGTCCCTTGAGCAGCATATCACCAGTCCAACTCATTTACTGTTTTTATATCATGGAGGTACAAGGCAGTAGTAATAAAAAGGAGAGTAGTTTTCCCAGTCAGAATTAATCAATTACATTTGTGAGCATTGCTGCTCTTAATTTTTCTGCAGTGCTAAAATAGTCTCTTGTTAAAACAGCCAGTCTTTCCCACATTTTTTGACCCCTAGACATAAACACATGCTGAAAATTTTGAGACAAGCTATTAGCTTGACCTGCTGCTTTTCCAGTAAGACACCAAAGCACCTGCACTTGTGCAACTATCCATTCAACACACCTTATTCCATCTGTTACAAATGCTGATTTCACTGTAAATTATGAATTCGGTCCTCTGCATTTTGCTGACTTACAGAGAGAGAATTTATTATTTTAAAATTTAAAATTATTATAAAAGAACATTAATGTAGAGGATTTTCACTTGAACGAAAATGACCTCCAAGCCACCACAGACCCGAGAACATAGCCCAGTGGCAAAAAGGAGCATGTAAAGGGGTGTCAGGAGATACATTGCTGCCAGAAAGGGGGTGCCAGGGGTCAGGACTGGCCATCAGGAACACTTAAGGAGTAAAACTGTGGGAAAACTGGCTGGACGGTCAGTGAGATAATTTTAAAAAATCTTTGCAGGAAAAGAGGACTTGAGGCTGAGATGCAGACCCTAAGTTTTTGAAAATTTTGAACTATCACAGGAGTTGCTGCCTAATGCAATTATAGTTATTTTGCTATCAGAAAAGTAATATGTATAAACAGTGCATAAAATTATTACGAAGCATATTTTTGAAATGTCTCAAATTGTTTAGTGCTATGAATAAGTGGTTTTAGAGAAAGAGAAATACATGGCATTCTAGAGATAAATACAAGTTTTACCTATTGACTTGTCTCTTTAAAGAGAGAGGAAGAAAGCAGGTGGAGGGGGGAAAACCTAAAGGAAGAAAAACTTGAAAGTAGAATACATGAAATATTGTTTCCTTGGAAACAAAAAGGAAGATTACATCACAGGGTTCAAGCCTATAAATAGAAACCTAGCAGTGCAGATACAGAAGAAGCTCTTGTTCCTAGAGAGAAAATGTAGAAATGAAGATGACCTCCCTTTAGACACTGCTGTCACAATGCAGTCAGCACAACCCGATCGTGAGGACCAGCAGTAAATTTAGCTGATGCTACATGACAGTCTTCTTTCAATTAGCTGCAGCAGTCAGCTCAGGGAACTGGTTCAGCTGGTGAGAAGAGGTACAATTTCTAGGCTGCTATAAATACCATCAGTGTCTCCAGAGCCCTGCTATGCTGCCGTGGCAGAAATTACTAAAAGTCTTCAGCCTGAACTCTAAATCCTTTGGGCAGCCATGACAGGACAGTGAAAACATCAAGTCTGAATTAATGTTTGTAAGAAACAACCTGGGCAAAGCATCTCTGTGCTGTGGTGGGAGTTCAGGCCTTGGGAGAAGATGAGCTGTGACTCACAGGAGTGACTCAGGGGTTTTGCCCTCCTGTGGTCCCCATTATGCCCTGCCCCCTTCTCCTGGCTCTGTCTCTTGCTCCTGCTGCATTTGTGTGTCTGTCGTTTCTGTGCTGAGGGCTGTGGGGTGAGCAGCAGCACCTGAGGAGGCTCGAGAGAGAGGCACAGAGGGGTGGCTCAGCACACACTGGGTGCCTGCCCCTGCTGCAAGCTCGTGGCCTCAGCAGTGTTGGGGGCCAAGCTCTTGCATCCTGCTAGGGTGAAGTGTGATTGCAAGTGTTTTCTGTTTCTGAGTTATGTTTCCTGATGCTGTGGAATATTTATCTCATTAGTTACTAAACCAAAAAATGATGTTTTCACTTTTACCAATGAGTTCCTTTGGACTATGCAGTGGTTAATCTTACAACCTTTACTTTTTAGTGACATGGAACTTTCTCTCTGCTTTTCCAGCTGAACACTCATGCAAGTCTGTATAAACAACATTGCTAAAAGGATAGCTCCAAAATTGAGCAATTCATGCATCTTATGGGCTAATGTAGCTAAATCTGCCTTCGCAAGACTAAAGCCTTGAATAAATCATATTATTGTACAATCTTTCCATATGTTTAAAAAATAAAATTGATTGGCTATGGCTCTGTTAGGAAACAATCCCCTTCAAACTGAAACATGGATTTGTTCCATCAGTCTGTATATGATAACACAGGGCCTGGTCAAATTTCCACTTTCTGGTGGGAATAATCTTGGTTTGAGTAAGGAACTTAGTGTGACCAACAGCTCAGAGAGGATTGCTCCTTCCCAGAGCTGACAGAGTAAGGACTGGAGATGCTAGTAAATGAAAAGATTTCTTAAGTGTCCCAATGTCACAGATGTTGATGGTGCTGTAATATATACGTGTGTATACATCCTTCCCTGGCACTGCTCATTATAAGGCATAGCCAAATCAATGAAACAGCATATGCTCCCAGCTGCTTTAGCCCTAGGACATGGTGTGCCAGGTGGCAGGACTCTACTCTTGTAGCTTTTTTTCCATGTCTTGTAACATGGTACACACTCCTAAATCTACCAGAGAATCTTTCCTTGACAGGGAAGTGGAGGTGGAATCTAAGTTTATTGTCCCTGTCAAGAAAATAATGAAAACAATGAACTTTAAGACAAATAACAAAATCCCATGCTTTATAAAGACATTCTCACAATGGGAAGGGGTGTGTATTTGTGTGATACCAGAGTTCTAAACATCTGGGGCTGGCAGAAATACAGTTCTTGCTTAGGTAGATACAGGAGTCATTGCATGTGTCTGAGTCTAGCTGTGATTCTGGATCCAAGACTGCTATTACCATAGTAAATTTTTAAGAACCCAGAGCTGTAAATGTCTAGTGCTAAGGGAAATCTGGATAGAATTTGAACCTTGTAGTTTGTGGCAATCTTCAGTTTAATCTTGTTGTTTTAATTTGAAAGAATTGTAAAGGATTTGGCATACTTTTCATGAGAAGAGTGTTTTGAGTGGGGAGGGGTTGCTGATATGATGGTGCTTTCTTTGACTTGCTTGGGTTTGCTGCTTTAATCGCTCATCTCTGAATCATCGTGCCTGCACAGTTTGCTTTTTTCTTTTCAAAATATAAGTTCTACATTGTAAGTTGATATTCTGTGGTGCAATGTTCTACCAGTATAATCACAGAGTTCCAGAAGTGCTCTTCCAATATATTGCATGGGAAAACTACTGGAATATGTAGATTTTTTTAGGATTTTTCCAAGTAGCCCAAAATTATTTTCTTTATTTTTTAGCAGACCAGTACATTTATTGGCAGGCAAACATTTCTGAGCATTGGGATAACTGGATGACCAGCCTGAGAAAGCTATATTAGTATTTGTCTGTTAAAATGCTTTTGGATGGCTGGCCAGTCATTCTGCTGTGACACTGGTATGTGTCATCTGACCAAAAGGAAGTGGGATAGCAGAGATGCTGTGAAGTTGACATATGTCTGGTGTGAAGCAGGCTGGATTAGAAACTAGAGGACTTGCCGGAGGTTAACAGTGATGGTAAAACCAGTAAGTAACCATGTGGAGGTATAACGGAATATAGACTAATTATTTTTTCTTACAAAAAATTGACAGTGGGAAAATACATCAGGTGAATTGAAGAATGGTGTGAATTGATAGAAAACAATTTTGGTTGTAAACATTTAAATACTCGTTTGTGTTACTGACTTCTCCCAAGTGCTCCCTACTTCCCTGAAGAGCCACATCATGCTAATCTGCCTGATCAGATGAGCTGTTTAAATTAAAAGCACTCTGAGACTAACATGCATGCCAGAATTGCTTTCCTTGGTACAGTTTTCACTTCTTGTTATATTATGTCTCCTTTGATTAATTCAAATATGTAGGAAATGAAAAAGATGGTCACTGATTTTTAATCAGTTGTGTATTCTAGTTAGGTATCAACTAATTACATGCAGACAATTAGCAGTTGCATCTGAAAAATGTGTTCCTTAGCTTTCACCTTTGCAGGGAGTCCAAAGCTGGGACTTCCCTAGGACAACTGAGGAGGAGGAGAGCAGTCTCCCCTGGTCTGTGACAGTATTTGGTCCCAGGATCCAGGAGCTGGGATGCAGCCTCTCCCTGCAGCCAAGTGTTGCCCGGCTGAAGAGAGGGGATCTTCACCAGTGTAGATTTTCCTTCTGCAAAACCCTTGTCTAGGGAACATCTTCTGGTTATTATTTCTTTAAATCATCTTGTTGTTGGCCATTACAGAAATGTTCTTTGCACAGGTGACCTAGCCAAGTCATGTGTACTGGTACCTCCAAACATGGCCATAGCTATAAAAACTGTGCAGCTTTTTGATAGTTACATGTACACAGAGGATTGGAAATCCAAGTCAACGAATAGACCAAAAGTAAATTTAATTATCCAAATATTCTTAGTTTGAATAGTCTCTGATAAAATGTTTTTTCCTCTATTGGTGAGAATAGCAAAGAAAATTGTCTTTGAGTCCAGCCCTGTGATCCTGCTGTGTCTCTCGTGTGAATGAGCAATGAAAAGTGGCCATTCATTGCTGAATGATTTTTTTTCCCCTTCAATGGAGTGTGGGGGGAGAAACTCTCCAAAATTCAAGTCCTCTCTGAGTCCAGCAGACTAAAAGCATCAGGAAACCTCTGGAGGGAAGTAAAAAGTTATGAATGGAGAATAAAATACTGATGCAGAGCAAAAGGGCTGTTGTGTATAAAGAGCAGATGGGAAAATGTTGAGTTTCAAGTTTAAAAAACAAGGATCTGAATCTCATTCAGCTGAGCAAGGGAAGTGGTTTGGGTTTCCTTTCCTTGGAGGTTGGCTCCATTTGATGAATTGTCGAGATGTGCTATAAATGTTTAAGATTTATAGGAGAGGCTCCAAGCAATACTAATGAATAGCTAAAAATAGATATGATAGGAAAATATAAACTGACAAACAGATCATCCAGCACAACAATAACTTCATAATCATGCAACTGTTGCCAACTGAAGATGGGAGACATGGCTTGAAAATGAGCTTTTGTTTTTCACATCTGAAAGTTAAAGGAGTTGGAGTAGAAACAGATGTTCTTGAAAACAATGTGTCGGAATAACTCTAGTAACAGCCAATTGTCACCAGAGCTGAGCAAATAATTCCTTGCTTACTCTTAACTGGCTGATGGTTTTCCAGTGGCGGGTGGGGTTTTTGTAAAGAACTGATTTATTTATTTATTCATTGTAAGCAACCTAAATGATGTTGATGCAAAAATTTTCAGTGTCTCACTTCTTACAGTTCTGTGCTTCTTGGGATTTTTTGAGCTGTTGATCTTCCAAAAGCAATCTTAAGGGCTTTGATGGATCATTTTGGTTGTAAATGTTTGTGAATATTTAATTTTTGATATTTAATATTAGATTAATTGATGAGTTATAATTGTTATTGAATTAGGAGGAATTAGATGCCTTGTTTTCATAGAAAATGGTTTGTAGAACAGCAACTGTCAGAAGTGTTTTACACTGGAAATATCTACACTAGATCTTATCTACTACAACAGCAGAATTATTAAGCTTTCATTTTCAGTGTCTGCCTGCTGAATACCTACAGAAGAGAAACATTCAATTCAATGGTTGATATGTGGATAGACAGAAGCATCAAAGACCCTTTGTGTTGCTATGAACTTGGTCTGTGCTGGATGTCTGCATAATGTGCTGGAAGATCTTTGTGGTAATGAGGATGACTGGCAACAAGCAGGACAAGTCTGCAGAAATTGGGGGACCCTATTCCTTGACAAGTAACATTTTATGTGAGGGGAGGCTCTGCCCACATCTTAGGCAACAGACAGATCAGAAGTGTGAGCTGAATCCAAGTCTTGCTGTTGAATTTAATGTTTAAGAACTGATGTTTTTATCAGCTGACTGGATTTGTTTGTGCAGATTTTCTATTGTACTATTGTGAAAATATTTTTATTTGCAATGGTATTTCCATTGGGAGATGCCTTTGTCTTCAGAGTAACTTCCCTGAGAGTGGTTTCAAAAGTTAATCTGTGGAGAATACTGCATCTTGTTTTGCAGTATTCAGATGCCCCTTCACAAGGTAAAGTAAAAGATTTTATTATTTTTGGGGTACTATTATCACCCTTAGTTGCCGCCACCTTATTGTCTGAAATGTGGGCAGAGCTCAAAGATTTGGGGAAGTTGTCATGGACTTCACTTTAATTTAGTAATCAAATGAGAAAACTCTAGATAAGGCATGATATAGCAACATCACAGAAGCTGCTCTGTGGCAGGTTGAGAATAGCTACTGGCAGAGGAGGAAGAAAAAGGACAATTTTTTAGAGAATGAGGCAGGGAAAAGTTTGCTTGAACAGCTGGGGTTGTTGAGCATCAAGATGATGGAAGGATGTTATGGAGGCAGAAGCAGGCGGAGGAGAGAAAAAGCCAAATCCTCAGCTAACATTGCTGGGTATTTTTAGGAGTGCTTCCTGAGAGTGCTTTCTGTATATAAACAGTCGAGGTTCCAGGAGGCAGTGATGAGGGGGAGCAGTGTAACTCAATGATACTTGTACTGCAAATAGTACATTGCAAAGAGCAAACTGTTTGACTTTATTAAACTGCAGCCTCCTGCAACAGATCAAGAGTCTAGTTTCTAAGCAAAATAATTTTAGCCTAAAGAAAACTTAAATGTTGAAAGTCCCATAGGCCCTACATTCCTGTTTGACTTGGCTTCAGGAGCTGCACATGCTGTTTGAACCTTAGACTACAAAGTAAATTTGCAAAGCACAAGCTGTTTTGAAACCCCTTTTCACAGTAACACATAGCCTTGTTATCACAAAAACCCAGGACAAAAGACAATGGGAAGAGGATCAAGTCTGACAAGTGGGCTTGACAGTGCTTTGCCATTCTGGTGGGGCTGGCAGGACCTGGGCAGATCTGGTCTAGGCATCAGGGCTATGCAGGAGAATGCTGCCTGGGCTTGGTGGGCAGTGCCAAGGTTAAAGCAGAATCGAAGCCATGGGCTAACTTGGAACAGGACAGTGTAATGCAGAACTGGGGTCTGCCCGACACTGCTTCCCTCCAGCCTTGTTTAAAGCCATGGGGGGTTATTTAGGGTGCTGTACCCAAACAGTGGGCCTGTGTGTGCTGGAAGCAAAAGCTATGGATGAAGGTGCTGCCATAGGAGAGCCATCCTTGCTGCAGCAACTCCAAAGCTACCTGTGCAAGGAGGAATGAATCAAAACACCTGCTGAAAAAGGCTGACACTCTTAGCTGTTGCCACTACACATGGTCAGTACCTGAAAAATATCTTGGCTGGCATTTCTTTCAATGGGAAACCTGTCCTTGGCACCATCTCTTTGCATGAAACTTGTTGAAAATTTCTGTCCTCTCTTCCCTTGGCCCCTTGCACAGCAGATTTATGGTCTCATTTTCATTTTACAAATAAAACCCTAAGCGCAAATCCAAAGGATAAATAACACAGTGCAGACATGCCCATGGCAATATTCTCTGTATCACTGCTGAAAGTCTGAGAGGAAAAGCTAGTGAAGGCAAGATACCTCACGTGAGAAAACTCCTCTCATGCTTTTGTGCCAATTCCGGAGGTTGGAGAGCAATCCTCTTGTGCTTTTCCTCAAACATCCTGCTGCAGCTCAGGCAAACTTCAGGTGTCTAGTCTGCAAAAGGGGGCTAAGGCACCCATCCTTCCTGGCAGGGTTTTTGTGAGGGAGGTATACCAGCTCCATCACAGTGCTCAAGGTTTCTCCTTCATAAGGACAGAATGGACAGGTGTTCATAAATAAACCTGAGCGTTTGCTCTGCACCAGGTAAGGGTGTTCATGGAAATGGTAGTAGTGTCACTGCTGCTCTGCCCATTAACATCTCTGCTGTTCCAATTGCTTCCACCCTGCCTGTGGCCTCAACTGATGTGGCTTGGGCAGGAAATGTTTAACCCAGGGCATTGGGCAAGTGCCACAGAGGCACCAAACCTGAAGGGCTGAGTGGGGCCCCTTTCAGCTGACTCGGTAGCACTGAAATGGACAGCTGGAAGCCAGGACTCAACACCTCATGCTAACAAGGGTGGCTGTGGGGGAAGGAAGTTATTCCTCATTTCTCAGGCTGAGCTGGTGGTTTACAACTCTGGATTTTGAAATTATACCCCAAGATATATCTGGAACCACCTGAAATATTGTTTTCATTCTGCCTTGATTTCAGCTGCAATTTAAAGAGATTTTTGTTTAACTAAGCACAGGGGCAATAAACCTCAGCGTGCAGGACACGTGGGTCAGAGGTTCCGACTCAATTGTCATTAATGTGCCCCTGCCATGCCACTGCATGGTGATGCCCTCACAGAGAGGGAAGCTAATGGTGGGCTCAGGAATACTGTCTCTGGAGGGGTGGAGAGCCTGGAAGGATATGGGGGACCTGCCTCTCACTGTCTATACATCACAGCAATACAAAGCACTCAGAATAGCTCAGGCACATCTAGAAAAGGATTTTTTTTGTTCTGGGATTGGATTATTCTCTTTGGGTCTTTCTGAGTTTTTTGGACCTCTTGTTTTTATTGTTTAGCTGGGCTTTTTCCCATGTTGAAGAGGAAGCTCCTACTACACACCTGTAATGGTGACAAGAGCCAGAAGCCCTGCTCTGCCAGTGCCCTAGCTTACCTGACAGGCTGCAGCTCCAGACAAATGTACTGATCCTGGCTGCAAGTCATTGATGGCAGGGAAATCTATGGCCTGCCCTGGCTGGCTAAAATAGTCACACAGTGGCCAACAGGCCTCTCAGCTGGGGTAACTTTAGGCTCAGTCAATCTCACAAGTTGTTCACTTTAAGTTCTGCCCTGCAACCATGTATGTTTCCAGATGTGCAACGCACTGAAAATTATGACCTGTCCTGATGGGCTCAATGCATGGAGATTTTGGACTGTTGTGTTTCATACACCCCTTGTGCTTTAATATAGGGATTGGCATGGGTCGAATTACAGCGGTTTGAAGGGAGTGGTTAGTAAGGCAACTGAAAATACCACTCACAAAACAGCTTCAGCATGGTCTGCAATAAAAATGAATCCCCAGATGGACCAAGATGGAAGAGACCCAAGTGCCAGGAGTGGTTCAGTCACCATGCTTACTGAAATCTAATCTCCTTGCTGTGGCAGGCAATAAGAGGCCTGTGAAAACTATAACCTGATTTTTTCCATCATTAGCTATGACCTCGCTTCTGACTGCTTACTCCAGTCTCAAAGGATGGGACCCTTTCTGGAGGGAAGACGTGTGCCTCTGTTCCCTGAGAGGAAATTAGTCTGTAGCATTGCTATGCTTTGCTTAATATGTTTATGAAAGTGGAAATACCACCTGAATTCCTCTATAGACTCTGCAGGGAAATCATGTTTCCATATTACATTATGAGAAATGCAGCAAAGGTGTGCTATGCTCAGTTAATATTTTTAATGTGTGGAGGTAAAAGAAACTTCAGAATAAGTATATGCTTCCCTCTTTCTATTCAACATCCATGGTGCTATAAATACAAACTGCAGGGTACTTTCAGAACTGAGAACCTTTAAGACTTCTCGAGGGAAAACATCACACCAAATTAATCTGCCGTCAAGTGGAAATTCTATATTGTTTGCATTTGCCAATGTTCTGTATGTGGCTGTAATTGCACTGAAGCAAATATCTGCTTCGAGTTCTTCACAAGATTAAATGTGGCCAATTGGGCGTAAAAGAGTAATTGAAATGCAGAGCTGCTGCTTTGGATTTGTTAGAGGCATTGCTCATTTTTGCTTTGACATGACGACACTAGGTTCTGACTTTCCATTAAAACAGGAAAATCTGGGGAATGTGATTTCAAGCGTTGGGTTGCAAGCTCAGAGGAGGACATTTGTCTGGCACTGCAATGCCCTGCAGTGTGCCAGTGGGCAGTGTGCCCTGGGCGTGCTCCATGCGTGCAAGGGGACACCTTCCTCTCTCTGACCGGCAGAGAGGCTGTCGACAGCTGGGCCCCAGGGTGCAGCATCTGCTTGAGAGCTTGAGTTGGTTCCTGAGGATGTCATGGTCCTTAAGTTTGGAGTATTTGCCACAGATTTGAAGCAAAAAAGGACTTGTGAAGGTCCAGCTAGAGTCTCCATGGCTTGTAGCAGAGGGAGTCCACGGTCTGAATTGGAACCTAACTAGTGTCACCACGTCAGACCAAAGAACCATGTCAGCTTGCAAAACCTGCAGTCTCACCCTAAGCCAGCTGGATGTGAAAGCCTTATGCTTTCCTTTTATTTTACTAGTTTAGTCATTTTCCCTCTTGCCAAATAAATGCAATTATAAGCAAGTAAAAAGTATTTTTTCAAGTTGACTGTGTTGCCTTTTAATTCTACATGAAAACCCAACTGCTCCATGTGCCCTGTCCAACAGGTAGTTAAAAAAACAGGCCCAGGTGAGCAAAACTGCCAGTTTGAATCCTTCTTTATTCATTTTTCTCTCCAATTAGTGCGCTTATGCAAAAAATACATGCCTGACAGTTCCTAACAGTTTGCTCATGCTCAGCCTTTCCCCAGAGTTTCTCTGTGCAGCTACAAAGCAGTCCTGACGGCATCCTTGCACTCTTCGGTGAGGGCAGCATCTCTTGGGCTGGTGCCAGGAGACAAAGCTTCTTGGCACTAGCAGGCCTCTGCTCCTCTGCCTGTGCCCCTTCCTAACCGGAGTTCCAAGTCCCGAAGCTGCTGGAGGAAGCCGGAGTTGGGGCAGATCCCTCTGTGGGAGCGCACAGTGTGAATGGCGGTGGTGAGGGACATCCCTTCACAGATCATTAAGAAAGCGAGGACAAGAGTTGCAGACCGACTGATTCCCATTGCACAGTGAACCAGTACTTTGCCTAGAAAAAGGAGAGAGATTTGCAATTATGCCAGCAGGCCTCATGGTGGGGGTTATTGTGCTGGAGCAGAGATGGAAGCTGGTACTGGGGATGGGCCAGCAGGTGTGTACAGCCCTGCAGAGCAGCCCTGGTGTAGTTCCCCTGGTTGGGGAACATGGGGTTTATACTGGCTGGGGACAGAAAATTCGTAATTTTGTTCCAGGATCCGTGGTCACTTGTTTGAGCTTAGCTGTCAGCCTGACAGCACACCCTTATCCCTCCTGCCCAGCCTGCCATCCGTTGTGTCCCTGCTTGCTCATGTGTGGTTTTGGGAGTGATGTACTTGCTGGCAAAGTTTCAAGAGTTCATGCTTGATGGCCATGCTGCGGGAAGCAGCCTTGGCAGGTTACTTCCTACTAGGGAGCTTGGAAACTTGGGATTTCAGAAATGCAATGCTCAGGATTGCTCACTGCTGTTACAGCAACACTCCTGGTTTTCCACAAACTCTTTTTTCTTCTTGCTTAGGGCAATAAAGCTTTCTGAGGGTGTTGACAGCTGCCCAGACTTTTTTGGAAGTATGTGAAGAAAATGGACATTAAGAACAGTTGTTTGTATATGGCATTTGCACCAGCTAACTTATGCATTTTTATTTCTATAGCCTACCCCATACTAATCACTGTCCTTCCCTAATGCCTCTATTTTCCCCTGTTTATTAAGTGACCAGTAGGAAGACAATTTATGAAAGGTTTTTCATTTTCCATAGATTTCAGTGCAAGGTGTGCATCTTCATTAGGAGCTCATTGAGAGTAACATCATGAGTCCTTCCCCTGTTGCTGTAAGTGAGCCTGAGGGATCACCTTCCAGGGATCCAGCAGTGTAACTCCCTCCTTCCCTCTGCTCTGCTTTTGGTTTTCCTGCTGTGATCGTGAATGGAAGCAGCCTAAGAAGCTCAATTCTGTATTGCAACTGCCTCCTAGGTTTCTAATGTGTGACTTTGACCCATTGGAAGGAGATTAATATTTTTTTTTAAATGGTCTTATTTGAAATTAAAGGAAGTTTTTTAATTAAAGGAAAATTTTGCTCTCAAATGGAAGAATTCAGGTTTGTGGTCCTTTCCCTCTAGATATAAACAAAGAGCTCATTCCAGAACCGGAAATTTGTAAATATTGTAAAATGCCTCAACTTTCACAAAAATGGTAAGATAAATAAGAAAATTTTAATTGAGAGTGAAACTCAATTGTTGTATAACTGTTCTACTCAATTATAACCATGCCTGAACATTTTAAAGCTCTCTTGTCCTTTGCTGCAATCAGATCTATTTTTCTCACAGAGACTGTGGCCCAGCAACTCAGCGTTATTAGAGTAACAAGTGATTAGAAGCAGATATGAACTTCTGACCACGAAATGGACAGCCTCCCATTAAGGTAGCTGAAGAAAATGTCTTTTTAGCATGGAAATTTCTGAACAGTTCTTCACTGGCAATCTTCACAAGTTTGAAATAAAGTATTTTCTACTTTAATTTCTTTTTCTTTTATTCTGTCACACGTGGTCTCTTGTTCATTCAGTGTATAGCTGTACAAAATGCAATTTAGTACAGAACAAATTTATATCCAGAAAAGATGAAAAGTCAGTGATGACAATCCCATGTTCCTTTGTTCCTTTGGAGATGGAATAGACTATCTCAGATGCTGCTTCTTTGCAAAATGTAAGGAGAGGTAGAAAGAACAGACAGCTTTTCAGGGCGAGTTCCTTGTTTTGTTTGTGCTTACAGCATCTTAATCTCTCTATTACTAGGGACCAAGACAAAAATATCCTTGTTGGATGATGAGCCCAGATCCAGACAAAACTCTCAGACTGATTGCCCCCATCCCCCTAGGTGTTAATTCTGGGTACTTTGTGCACAGCTTTTAATCTTAAATCCCATTTTGTTTATGACAGAGTATTTATTTAGCAACCATTCTAGTTCTGACTAATGATGATGGCATAGCCACATGCTATGTGAGAGAGGGTAAGCATGTGTTGTGAAAACCTGCTCTGGCCAGCAGGTTGAGAGAAGTGTTGAGTTCCACAATGTATGTGACACAGCCACCTCTCATTATCCTGGCATGAGAAATCCGAGCACAGCCCTAAAGATAGACATGTCTTCAGTAGAAATAGAGGGACAAATATAGTCTCCAAGGAAGTGGCAAAAACAGCTCTGGTGACAGCAGACTTGGACCAGGCATCAAAACCTTTGGGGGAAGGAAGAGGTTTTCCAATGTTGCAGAATTTCTATTTCTGTTTTCTCATCCAGATACAGTTTCATAGAATTTACTGAGATATTGATGCCCTTATTCAAGTTAAATTGCATCTATCTGTCAATTCCATTAACTTCATGTAAATTCTTGGAAGTGAAGTCCTACTTTTTATGGGCATATGGAGAAATGTTTTGCACCCCTGTTAAAAGAAAATGCTATTTTGAATTTCCATCACACTTCTTATTCAATGTGCTGCACTTCCATTAGCTTTCCCACCAACCTTGTAGGGTATGTATGCTGTATTATCTTCCCCAGAAGAGGCACTTGGGATCCAAATAACTCTGGTCTGAGATTTTCAGAGGAGCATAAAGGAATCAGAAGCACAATTTTACTTTGAAAAAATACTGCAAATAGGGATAGGCCAAAATATTTTTAAAAAGTCTTTGCTTCAGTAGTTTGCAGAAGGCCTAACTATAATGTGTTGGCAGGAATGGGAAATCCAGACATTCACCCAAAATGTACACCCCAAATAACAGAAGCCAAGAAACAAAGCATGCTGAAAATTTTTCTTGGAATCAGAACCACTCTTTTTAATTTTTTTTTTGTTTGTTTGTTTTTTTTTGTTTTTTTTTTTTGTTTGTTTTTTTTTGTTTTTTTTTTTTTTTTTTTGTTTTTTGTTTTTTTTTTTTGTTTTTTTTTTTTTTTTGTTTTTTTTTTTTTTCCTTTTTTTTTCTTTGTTTTGTTTTGGGGTTTTTTTTGCCTTTGTCTGAAAACTTCTGAACTACCAGCACTCTACAACTAAAAGAAAAAGGATTTATGTTTTGAACTGCATTATAAGGGAGAAAAACAAACAAGAAAAAACAACCAGAAAGAACTGGCCTTGATGTTAGATTTGATTTTGTATCACTATATATTTTGAAATTAAATCTCAATTTGTGCATAAACTGGATGGGGGACAGGACACTTTATGTTCTGAGTCTAATTTTTGTAAAATTAAGTTTGAGTCCTTCCCCTCCACCTATATGAAGACTTCTGCCTTTGAAAATGATCTGCCCCACTAGCAGTCGAACTGAAGACCAAACTGAACGCAGGTATAAATGCTGCTGTTACATATTGCCTATTGTGTTTTTGTTGGAGGCGCAGAACAAATGCCAGGATTCTGCTTGTACAGGCTGGCTTTCTATTGTTTTGTGTCTGTGTCTGAGAGAAGACTGTGTCCAAAAAGAATACACTGAATTTTCTTCCCTGTTCCTCTGGCTTATCTGCACTTCAGAAGAGTCCTCTTCTGTCAGCAAAGAGCTTTAGAAGGTGTCTCAGCAAAAACCTGGACAAGCCCCAAGTATTGACCTTGGTCCTAATCTGCGTGGTTCTCTAATCACTTGTTCCCATGAGGATGTAGGTATATTATCTCTTTTACAAGTGCAATATGTATTCCAACATTGTTAACCTCTGTGCATAGTGAAACAAGGGCTATGATAAATGCTGGTACACTGACAATAAAATGACTTGTTTGTTGCAGATAAATCAGTCATGTGAAATGATTTAATTAATGTAAAATTGCTCTAATGAAAGCAGATTTGAATTTACTGTGTGATTATTTTTAGCAAACAAATTGAATGTTAAAGTTGAGTAAGGAAACAAAAGCTGTGTTGCTATTTGGTTCTGTTTACAGGGTCAGACCGTCGTCTCTTAGCAGTGGCTGCAAATGGGTGAAGTGACACTCTGAACCCCTGGTGACATCCTGCATGTGACCAGCGCCTGAAGCACGTCTGCTCCGTGGGCTGACCGGGGTGGGCGATTCCAGCCGTTCCATCAGCCCCTTGCGGGACGCAGCTGAGATGTCCCAGCATTCAGGCTTGGATTCCTGGGTGGCTGCTGGAGCACAGCCACGGAGAGCAGCATTCACAGAGGCAGTTGTGTGCTCCCCTGTCGTGTGGTAGGCAAGGAGCTTATAACCACATCTCCTGTACCACAGAATCTGTGCCATGAGCTGTCATCTTCCAACTCTGCCTTCCCCACTCCCATTTGATTTAACATACAGTGCAAAGAGAAGCTGGACTGGTCCCACATTAGGGGACCATGTTGCAACCTTCTCGCTGAGCATGAAACAGGATCCCTTAGGAATAACGGGATTAACTGAGGAGAAGTAGGGGCACTTAGCTTCTGGCATTATTAAATCTTGCAATCATCATTTGAAATTTTGCACCACACATCTCAAGCTACTTTTTGCAGAGGCAGACAATAACTGTCATCTGTCTGGGATTTGTGCAGAACAATAACACTTGGTTTTTAACAGCGGATTATGGATATTCTATCCAGCTCATGCCTGCTGTAACTCTACTAACATCAAAGGGTTTGTACTAGGGATAAAGTTTGCACATTCAAGTTTGTTGGCCAAATTCAAGTTAGGAAATTCAATGTTGTTGAACAAGATCAGTCATTAAAACACATAATAACTTATTGTCCCTTTGCTAATCATCATTACATGAGCTAAATGTCCTAAACTAGCCCTTGCTTTCTTGCAGGATGGATTCAATTTGGCTTAAGATGAGGCTTCAGATCTGTCACCCATAGTCAATGTCCCAGCTGCCCTCACTCCATTGGATACAGCTAAAGTATTCTGCTCAGCAGGGGAGTTCAACTGGGCTAATGGGCCCTAGGGGCTTGTTCCACTATTTTCTCATCTCCTGTTAGGTTTTAGCCAGGTGCAGAATCCACTGCCTATTTCCTGATTAATCCAGTGTCTGTTTTGTCACAGCTGAAAATAGCAAGAAGCCTACGGAGAGCTTTATATAGTGGCAAGTCAGAGCAGGTAAGAGCTGTCATCTGCTGCAGAGTGGGAGGCCAGACTGCGGTATGTAACATACCTACAATGGAATCAAGCAAGAAGACCCTTTTCTCCAAAGTTAAGCAGCTTTCATAACTCCCACCAACAAGAAGGTGACAGGAGAGGGAGCCTAGCTTTTCTTTTGCTCCACTGAAGTGGAGGAAGGGAAATGACTTTGAGAGAGTCTGCCATTTCAAGATTTTAATGGGTGATTTTAACCTGCCCGTTTTAAACATGTTCAGAGCTCAATAAAAGGCAAAGATCTCTACTTGGGAATCTTTCTCTCAACAGAGTCTTAGTTTAATAGTTTTCATGGCATGCTTTCATCAAGTTCTTTCTCTCGTCCTTCTATTCGACTTCACAAAACCCTGCTAATTTACTTTAGGTTTAGCTGCACTCCAGAGAAATGTAACTTGCACAGGTGGCCATGCAAAGGGTCGAGATTGATATTCAAGGTATTGTCCTTTGAGCTGGAGCATGAGGGAGAAGGCTACTACTTTCCCAACTTCATGTTCTTCCTTGTAGGAAAGACGACAGATTGTGCATCTGTTCACTCTTGTCTGAGCCTTCCCAAACAGCTCTGTTACACGGGCAAAGAAACTGCTGGGCTGTGCTGAAGGAAAGGCAGT
Source organism: Vidua macroura (assembly GCF_024509145.1). Lineage (NCBI taxonomy): Eukaryota > Metazoa > Chordata > Aves > Passeriformes > Viduidae > Vidua > Vidua macroura. The sequence goes on from NC_071578.1 coordinate 21,600,210, forward strand.
CAAGGAAGTAAGGATCATAAAATAATGCTTATGTGGCATGGCTGCAATAGTAGTGTATGTATTGTCTAATTTCTGCAACAAAGACTATGCAGGAAGTCAGGGTGTGATGCAGCCATTGACCACTGTGACAGGAACAGCTCCCGAGGAGGAGCAAGTGCACACCCTTCTGCTTCCTTTTGCTCACACTCTGGCACCCGAGTTTTAAGAAACTGCCTTAAAAACAAACTCCTTACATCACCAAAGATAATATTCTGTTCAGCTAAGGTAGAAATCTAGAATAAATCAGTCGATGCTGTTTTCTGGACTTGTGGCGTAAAGCATCAGATTTTTTTTTTTTCAAGCATGATGGAAATAACAGCTCTTATCTAATTCTAATGAGTACTTGATTCTTAGTTTTAAATACATTTGTGCCTCATACAGTCTTAACTTTAACTTGTCCTCTTAGGTAAAAAGGATAATATATTTCTGTTAAAGAAAAAAAATGATGTTGAATTTGTTTGTAATGGTTAAGCAGCAGTTTTAAATGACTTCTCAACCAAACAGCAGTACCTTGTTTCATCCTGTATTTAATACGGACTGGCCTCTCGTCACCTGGTATATTTTGTTTTGTTGTTCAATTTCACTGCTGATAATAAACACTACGTTTTTTCTTCTTCTATATTATATGAGTAACAATCCCCTCCCTGTCTCATCCCTTCACAGGTCATGGGTATTTAGCTGCTAAATTTCTGTACCTCAGGAAATTATGCTTCCAGAACATCTTGTTTATATATTTTCTAAACTGTTGCACTTTCCTCAAAATGATGAATGTCAGCAACAGCTGGACAGCGTATGATTAAATTTCACCTTGTCTCCATTCCCAGAACTCTACTTCCATATGGAGTTCAGTAAAGCAGTATTAAAAGCATGGGAATAGGGATAAATATGCCTTGAGCTGTAACTTTTCTGCATTCATAACTTAGTATTTCAGCGTGCATTTTGCAAAGCACGAGTTTTGTTTGCTGTTGTGGCTTCTACAATTCATCTGCTGTTTTCTGTCTTTTGTCAATTAATTTGGAACTTTGCTTTTACACACACATGAACAGATTTTGGATCTTACCTTTCTCTGGAGCACTGCCAATAGTGACTTCAATTGCAAATAGCGTATGTTGTAATAAAAATGGGTGAAAATCCAAATTCCCCAAATGCAGCCCTAAGTTGCACAAGGGCAAATATTTTCTAACAGAATAGAACAAAGCCTCCAAAGAGCAGGAAACGCACAGGTATCTAGCATTAAGGTACACTGTTTGCAGTTACTGTGCCTCCCCTTCTGGGCTAGTTGGGAGTGGACCAGACCTACCAATGCATACAATTAAGCTGGGTTGTTAGTACTTTAGGACCCTGATTGCAATTAAAGCTCACCATGATGCAAGCAAAACGGTTTGCTGAATGTACAACTGTTCTCTTATTAAATCACTTACTTTTGAGTAGTACCTGTACAGTTTTGTGGCACAGTGATGACTTGCTTTTGTGAAGGCTTGCCCTTAGTAGTAATGATCTCCCATTGGCCCCAAGCCTCTGATGTTGTACCTGGCATGTATTTAGTGAATCTGAGGATTTTGTGGGTTGTCTTCCTATTTAGAAGTTATACTTTTTCTAGCAACAGCACGACATTATTCCAGGCTGGTGATATTGCTTGATCTCCCCTCTATAGAATTGCTTTCTAGCAAGTTCTTCCCTATTTTATGTTTGTAGGATTTGCACAGATTGTAGCATTATAGTTGAATCTTTTGACTCAAATATGACACTTGCCCTTATCTTTTTTTTAAATCCCATCACTAACTTGAAAAGATCAAATAATGTGCCTCCTCCCAGGTCAGTGTGTCCCTGTAGGTAATGAAGGACACTTGCTATTTTGTCTTTTGCTGATGAATAACACTAGGCATAGGGAGAACCCCTTTAAAAGCCTGTTCAGTGCATCCTTCCCTGTTTCAGGGAAACAGGAGAACTACCACTAGGAGTTCAGGAGGCAGATAGCATGCTACTTTGTTTGGGTATCTCCATTCTTACCCACATGCAGGTGGGTTGGTCTATGTCAAATAATATTTGGTAACTTGCCCTGCTTGTCTACTATGCAGAAAATATGCAGCATGCACAGATGGTCTAGTTACCTCTTGGGGAATTCAGTGCTTCTCTGATGTACTGAGCAACTGGATAGAAGTGAATGCTGAGATCAAAATTTGGGTTGTCCTCTGCTTCTACTCCATAGTAATCCACAGGCAAGTCGTTGTAGAACTTGGGCCCAGTGTTGATGCGAAATCTCCCGGCAGCAGCATTCACAACGTGGGAGATGCCCATGCGGCTCAGCTGCGCCTTGTCACGAGCAACGTACCTGGAAGAGAGATGGGCAATTATATTTGCCTGCTGCATTGCAATGCAGGGAAGAACATGCTGCTGATGATGAGTTTGTTACAACTGCAGGAAGTTATGGTGGTTATTTTTTTGACAGGTTGATCAGGCTCAAAGTGTTCATCAGAATGCTTTGAGATAGAAGTGACTTGTTAAGAAACTAACTCTTAGATTTCCCTCAGTTTTTTCCCAAGCACATGTTTAGATGGTTCTCAACTGATGAAAGGTGGTGGTGGAGATATTTCTGCACAAGCTAAGGGTTTTCTGATTTCCAAGTCACCTCTGCTGAGTATTTATCAGTTCAGAGGACTGATGCCATCTGGCAAAGTGAGGAGAAAATGAGCTTGATCCTGTTTTACCCAGTTTTGGCATGACTGCCTGAAGTACCAATGCCACAGCTCCAGTGGGCTGTTGCAGCGTGTCACTCCTGCACTAATGCAGAAGGAGAAACCAGGAAGCAGGGGATATTCTTTTTAGTCAAGATGTATTTTCTCTTTGCTACAGCATCCTATGCACAGTTCAATCTTGTTCAACACTTAGACCTGTTGTGAGAGGTCCCCAGATTATTGCCTAGCACTCTGTATAAATAAAGACTTTATTTATTTTTAAATAAAGAGTGGAAGATCTGGGGGAAGAGTTGCAATAACCTTCAGCCCTTCCTGTCTCTTACAGGTCTCCCACAAAAAGGTTTGGCCAGACTTCGTCCACATGCCCTGTGGGGTGTGTGCGTGTGCAGAGCAGGCGCCGCAGCTCCTCCAGGGATGGTGTCCCAGTGCTGCTCCCACTGTCGGGCATCCAGCTTGAGGCACTTCTTATCCTAGGCCGCCGTAAGTCCTGGCTGCACAAGGAGTCCCAGGCCATCCTGAAAGGAGAGAGAAGACATTCACCACCGGCCAGAGATATTTCTGACAGGCCCCTTTCTTCCTGTCACTTTGTCAAAAATTGATATGCCAGCATAAGGCTTCTGCTTTCACATGGAAAGAGGTAATGCTATGGAAAATGTCTTGTGTAAAAGGGTGTAGAAACAAAGAATTAACATGGTATGCTGGGATTTTCCTTTAACCAGGTAACTAGGGCTTCCTTATATATTCTTAATCTGATTTGTCTTCTAATTTGTTCAACAAACTGATCTGGACTGAGTAGAATCATTACTGCAAAATCTTATTCACTGGTCAGCTATTAATTGTCAACTTCAATGACGAAAACTCTGTAAGGAGTAGTTTGGTTCTTTCCAATGATATTTACTGGCCATACTGGTTGTCCTCATGAGAAATGTTCATGATAGAAAAATCTGGGTGAGTTACAGTGATTCCAGCTGAGCATTTCTATGAGCACTGACTAATTATTTTAGTAAGTTTTAATTTGCATTCTTCTCCTCTCTGCTCCTTTTAAGAACTATCCCATTTCTAATCTTGAAGCAAGTACTTCATTTACAAGGAGAAACACTTTTTAAGGCATCACTTTATCTTTGGAATTACTATGTTTCCATATGGTACATTTCTTTAGAAACAGTGGTTCCTCTACAGTGTTAACTGTAGATTTGAACTATTGGGAGGATTTTTTAAGCGGGTAATAGAAATTACATTTTTCCCAGAGTTATGTTCTAAGAAAATATTGTACTTCTTTTCTTGTATGTTCTAAAAATGACCCAAACACCTGCATTACAGAGATAGTAGGAAGTCTGTCAACTCATGAGCCTTAAAACAGAAGCACCTGTCTAGGACATAGGTGAAGTTGTAGTCAGTGAGTCAAAGTCTTGCTCTGGCACTGCCTGAAGCATGTCTTCTACATAAATGGTTTGAGGAGTAGTTTGGGGTAAAACAGTCCAGGGCAGCAAACCTGAAATCTTGCATCTTTCTGCTGAACATATCTATTGTTAACAAATAGGTTGTATTTAAGTTCAAGCACCTTCAATGACCATTTCTTTTCAAACACCAACTGTGGCGAAATGTTCTCCTAGTTTCCCCACCCAGGTATTTTCTCTAGCCTTAAGTTCACATTTTGGTGTAATTTTATTTTGCATGCACAAAGACCAAGCAAGAGGATCTGAAGGCTAGCCTGCTGTGGGAGCTCATTGCACCTTCATATTAATACAGTGCCTTGCTGAAGGGCAAATGGAGCAACTAATTCCCTGAAATATCCATAGAAAAGAAGGAGGGAAGTGTTAGGCCACAGAATGGTCCCTACAAGTCACCCTTCTGCCATGCATGTGGGGTGATCTGCCTTGCCACCCAGTAGCCAAGAGGAGCCCTCTGTCATTTCAGTACACTTTCTCCTGCCACCTCCATGGCAGCTCTGGCATCTTGGATACAGTACGTTTTCACCAAGTGATGTTCCCAGAATGGTCTTGTATTGTTACAAGAGCTCCACTGTGGAATGTGCTCTCCTCCCAAATGTGCATATCTCCTCCAGTGTCAGCTTTTACTGTGGAAACAAAAGCAGATGTTCTTGCCCATTTTGGATGGCTTTATGCAAGAGAAGGCATGGAGGAATTCCCTACTGGAACAGGCATTTCCCATTTATTTCGATCACTGCTTTGACACTGGCCACCCCAGTGTCCCCTGTGCCAGCTCTGCCTGGCTCCTGCTGGTGATCTTGGACACTTCTCTGATCCCATAAAGGAGATCTGCAGCAGAAATGGGACTTGGATTTCCTGTGCCCTGACCACAGGGCCATCTGCCAGTTCATGAAGTATTTTCAAGAATAACAACCTCCTCCAATCCTTCCCACTCCATAATATCTGCAGTAAATGTTCCCCTTTTTTGATGTACCTAATCCTTTGCAGGGTGGCTAATGACCACTCTAGGACACTTCTTACTCCCTGTAAAGTTGCTTTAAACTGTTTGTTTTTTTTCTTATTCAGTACTGCCTGTTATCCTTTTCTCTTGCTCTCTCCACTGTATAAATACTTTGATTTTCCTATTACGTCAGAGGACTGAAGGCTGCTGTCAGCCTTGCTTTCCTAAGCCTCACAGGAGCTGGGCAGATAACTGTGACATACAGTGCACCTAAGGAAAAGGGCTCCTTCAAAGACTTGTTTTGTTTTGTTAGAATTGTTTCTAAAAGGGAACATAACTGCATAGGCTGGGCAAAAGGAGGTACTGTGTGCTACATGGATATTTAAAGCTGTGGAATAATAGTCTTTATAAGATGGGACTGCTTCTTCAGAATTATGCTAAGATGACTTTCAGCTTGTGCTCACATGGACATTGTATTATAGATAAGGAATTTACTCCTGTTGAAACACAGATGCAAACTGCTGATGGTGTGTACAAAACTTACTTCATTTTCATTCTGGTCACATGTTTTTTAATTGGAGAATAGCATCAGTTTCTATAAATTCTACATCCAATAAAAAGGAAAGACTAGGGTTCAAATTTCAAATGTGAAATAACGGTAACAGGCTGCAAATGACTCAAAATCAGAGAAGCCTCAGTAGGACTATTCAACTAATATATTGAACTATATTCAACTAATATATTGAATATTGAATGCATTGAAAAAAGAATAGCTTTCCATAGGAAATTTACACACAGAAAAACAAGATTTTTTTTTTTTTCTGAATAAATGACTACTCAGTTCTGGCATTAGTCTAACATCTTAACTCACTAAATGTATACATGCAAGTGTCATTACTGAAATGCACATGTTTAAGGAAAACAATGCTATGATTAAAATGTTCTGTAATGTTTTATAAGGAACATGGATAGATTAAAAAAATTAGTGTGAAAGGAAAATTATTATTTGTAATAATGTGATGGCTGTTCATTTAAAAATATGTTTTTAATGATTCTCAGCTCACTTCCTCTATACTAACTTTTTGTAGTGGATCTGTTTCTAAGATGTGTGTTGTATGAATGAGCAATACAATTTTTAAATGCTGGTTTCTGGATGACACGAAACATTCCTGATCTTTGCTCTACTGGAGTTGTATTATGGTAATTATTCAATCATATAGGAGAAAATTTGCCCTTATATTTGTATTAATTTTGAATAGGCAGGTACTGCAACTGTAATTGTATCTGTACTATGCAATTGAATTTCCTTAATTACGACTAGCAGGAGGATTGCGATCAGAGGCCTGTTGCAAGCAGGTCATTCTGATGATGCAGAGTGACCTACAGTGTCACACAGGCTGCTGAGAGCAACCAGATCAATGGTTCCTAATATATCAACTATCCCAGGAAGAAAGTGGTCCTGGAAGAAAGTGGAGAGAGGTCCAAGATAACATCTCCTTCATGACTAGAATTCCCTCTGCCCAGTAGGGAATGCCCCTATGGACTGCATACACTATGGATGCTTTGGTTGGATTTCAGTTAATTCAGGGACTACAGCTTTACCTATAACAGAATTGGTGCTATTCAGTGCCATGCTGGGGAAAGGGTCTTTAGAGCCTTTAGGTTCCTTTACAGGTGTCTCAGTCCTTGGAAACATATGCCACCTTTTATCCAATTTCTCCAATTCCATGATATTTAATTAAACAATAAAATGAAAAGTCAGTATAATTCAACAGTTTGTCATTAGCTTGATACAAGATCAAGTTGAGAGAATGGTATGATGAAGGCTGAGATGAAACAGCAGAAAATTCTGCAGCATGATGCTGTGGTAAGTCAGGAGGAAAAAGCAAATCTTTTGTCTTGGATATTTAGTAGAAAGCCTTTACAACATCTGCTTTAACTTGTATTTTCCAATGCCAAGATAAAGGAGGGACCTGTGTATACTATAAGGATGCTGATGTGTTCATTTCAATCAAATGTCAAATATTTTGATCGTCCCAGGGCCTATGCTGGCTTTTCTGAATGGGTAGAACTTAGCCATTTTCTTATGACATTAGTAAAAATATTTCCGAGTCTTTAAATCCCGAGAACAAAGCAGCCTCCATCCTGTGTTTTCTCAAGCTGCTATGTGCTATAACCTTGCCATCCCAGTGAAGATATCAGTCTGGCTATACTTTGAATAGACTGATTTGTGGTGGTAGAAGACCAGGCTGAAGCTCAGGACTTGGCCAAGTAGGTCATGTCAAGTTCATGCCTATCATGTATTCAAAAGCCATAAACATTTCTCAGAAAGCCTATCCCCTGGAAAGGTTCCTCCAAGCTAACGTATGTTTGAGAGAGGGTTTTGTGCTGTTACATCGCCACACAAGTGACAAGTATTACTGTCATCATTCTTTCTTCCTTAGCGTTTAACCCAATAGTCTCACTGGAGTCATAATTTATCAATTGCTAGGAGCACTACGAGATATAGATGGTATGAATCAAACAGCAATGACTGAGGTAGGGCTGGCTGGACTTGAAAGCTGAGACAGAGGCAGTGTCTAGGGAGGCACAAGGTATTTGAGTAGCCAACTGTTTGTAAGAAAATCTCTTCAGCAGCTGGAGGCTATAATCTGAACAGCACTTCCAAATTTAGTGGAGGCTTCCAGACCCGTAAGTGTAACCTAGCTATGCATTTAGGGCAATGCACCCACTTGGTGGGGCTTGGCAAAATCCATTAGGTGGACTTGCTCTCTACAGCTCACACAAGGCCTATGGTCAGGAGCAGGCTAAATCTCTGTACTGGACAGCTTTGAGCAGCAAAAGGCAAAAACATTCAACATTTTTCCTCTTGATATTGCATTGATAAACATTTTCTGTTCTAACTTTAGAGGAATTATGATGCTTCCCAACTGATAAAGTAAAATCTCTGTGGAAAAATCTAGGGAAATCAGCAGCTACATTTTTGATACAAAGCACTACTCAAATGTAAGGAAAAATTTAATCAACCCATCCTGGTACTCAAATTGCTGAATTTACCACCGTTTCCACTGATGTTATGGATTGCCAGGCCTCAAAAGCCTCAAAATGTCTGATTTTTTCATAGCATGTCTGTGGGCCAGGCTGTAGTTCTCGAACCTAATGGTCTTGACTGTTTCAGGATGTACATTAGCATGCAGGCCCCAAGGCAGGGTGGCCTTGGAGTTTTTTGTGGGGTTTTTTTTGGTGACTGTAGTATAAAATATTCACTTGTCATCAGCTGGTTAGTACATCTGTATTTACCAACCATGTGTGCAGTTCCTGACAGTGGCTAGACAGACTCAGCCGTCCTCTGATGTGCAGCAGTGTTGTACCAAGTGTGCAAAACCTGGCCACCTGCTGATTTTGCAAACCCTTCTGACTCTTGAATGTATGTTTATTTTATTCTTTAGCCATGGGAAACCAACTCTGTAGAGTTATTGCCCACACAGCAGCTTTGAGTGGATAAGAGAAGTGAAAAATATGAGCAGCAGAATTAATTTTCCCTGACCCATCCTTTCCTCACAAAATGCAAAACCATGGGTTGCTGTACCTGGTCATATATTTGTAATGTAAGTGGAATCCTAACCATGTTTATGAGTCAGGACAGAGGCATGGACAGAATCTGTGCCAGGTAGAGGAATGTACATGTAGTATGCTTTACAGAAACCATGGCTGATAGGTAGCACCACCACAAGGACTGCAGAGATAAGAGGTCATTTATACACCCCAAGCTCTTCTGTGGCTTCTTCACCACTGAAGCTTGAGTATATTTTGTTTCTGAATTGGACTTTTTATTTACTAGTTACAAATTTTGCATGCCCTTTAATAGTGTGCATTGTAACTATTTAAAACTGAGCATTTAACAGGCCCAGACACTGTTAACAATCTGTATGTTACGATATATTCTGTTGTGTAACTGCTTGTTATAGCATCAGCTATTAAGAATTTATTACTGGTGCATTTTAGGTAGTGCTTTACAGTCATTTAATTATAGCCATCCAGCAATCATTACATAAATATGCATTGAGAGCAAGAACCCCAATGTAAGGTGACCCTAAAGGCTTCTACCTGCCAAGACCAGAATTTGGGCCCTCAGGTGGCAATGATGTCATTGCATATGCAGGGAAACAGAGAGTTTAAGGCTGTACAGGGAGCTGTGTTCCTCCCAGCACTAGGTGTTCATGAAATCATCAGCTGGAGCAGGAGCACTGTAGAGCTCTAAGGACCTGAACTTGGCTATTGGCAAGCAAGAGCAAGTAAAGCAAAGTTGGTTCCCTTCCAGCCCTAGGCCCAGCAAAGATGTGACTTTTGGCTGTGAGCACAGTTCAGCTGCAAAACTAGGCCCTCTGGAGCCCACTGGAACCTCTACTCTCAGCTGCCAACTGCATCCTTACACCCATTAACCCAACCTGATCTGGTAGGCCAGCAGACACACTTCATATGACCCAAAGACAGTAGCTGGTCCAAAATGCATCTCCCACATCTCCATGCTATTTATGACTGCAGCACCATGCCCACATTTGAGAGTCTCTCTAGCTCCTGGTCAGGCTACTTCTCCTACTCAAATATTATTGCTGGTGTCCTCTCCTGCAATGGACTTCAGCTGTCAGACTTCACTGTCAGTTCTGACAGCCTCTAACTCCTTCCTCCATTCAATACTGACTTTTCACTACTTTTTGAGAAAACAAAAATCCCAATCTATAGCATTATAGCACTAAACAGTTCTTAGACATGCTATGAAACACTCTTGATATCACTATGCTTGCACTTCAAGACAAGCTTACCTAAAATTTAGTTGTTCTGTGTTAAGGCTGGTCTTCTTCTGGGCTCAAGAATTGTTACATCACTGTATCTCTCTTCCCTGCAGCAATAACATGTTGTGGGTGAAAACTGGTATTCTCTGAATTGGTAAGCTCTGTTTTTCCTCCCAAAAGCACCCTCAGAAACTTACTGAAAAGTTGAAGGATGAAACATTTCTGAAAGACAGGCTGGCAAGTTGATGCAGGTTGCTCTAAATCAGGAGCAACATGTGCCACTTTGATTTTCTCTTGGAGCTGCCAGTCGGAACCAGCTGGGTTGTCTGGCTGACACTGGTTTTTTTGGTACAACTACTCCAAAGCCCTCACCCTCCCTGAACAACATAAATCCTAGCTGCTTTTTCATGGCTTGTAGCAATGCTTTACCAATATTTGCTGCCAGCACTTGCAGGGAGCGTTTGTTGCTCTCGTTACTGGATGATGTTAGCACAGTATGACCCTGGGGAGAGGTACAAGCTTAGATTTATTCACAGATGGCCTGAAATGTGCTGAGTCTGTTCTCTGATGCAGACCTCGTGGCCCGGAGGCTCACCTTTGTGATGCTCTTCAACCTCACATTGTCACTGTGTGGGAGACAGAGCCTGTTCCTGCTGTAGCTCAAGCACATTCTCTGCTCCATCTCCATGGCTGTTTGGGCTGAAACTGCAACTACCACAGAGCCCGAGTCCTACACTCTTTCGGATACAGTCCTATGTAAGGAATGTTGACTTGGACATCACACGTCCAACTGAACACAACATGAGAAAGCCAGGTGGGCTGCATCGAGCACAGAGCTTGCTCAAAGAAGGACAAAGTATCACTTGGGTGTTGTTTCCAGTCTCTCAGCTATGGTTTCATTCTTCAGATTTACTCCATGTTGCATATTCTTAATCTAGCCTCTTATAATTTTCCCAGGTTACCTTCTAAAATGACCTTAAGTCATGTTTATTTCCTGCTTTGGCAAGGTTTAGAGGCCAAGGATTTCCTGTGCTGTGCCTTGCACAAAACCCCAGTTGGAATGCAGTCCCTTAGGTCAGCATCCTGTGGCCCAAGAGAGTTTAGCAGCCCACATCTGAAGGTGAATGAGGCTGCTGTTAACAATAACTAATACAGCAGTGTCCTCCAGCCCAGAACTGAAAACATCAGGCTTCAGAATTCAAAGAATCCCATTACAAATGAATGGTTTCTGCCCCAAGGATCTAACCAAAAGGATGGCACAATGCTAAGCCTTTCTCCCCTGTGACTAGCTCTGGTATGCTCTTCTATCTTAAAAACAATATATTGCTGTTTTTTTTCTTTTCCTTGTGTCTCTTCTGTTAGAGGGCATTGTAAGTTTCACTGCTCTTTGTTCTTGTCCTGTGGTCTCTACCAGCACCACAAAGACTCTATGCTACCCAACTTAGAGGAGAGAGCAGACACGTATCCCCTACACTGGCATAGCAGGAAGGTTGAGTAACCTGCTAGGAAGTAAGATGGGAAACAGCAGGAGGTAGGCAGCCAAGATTCCCTGGTGTTTCTTGGGCAATGGAATGCCTTTCATACATGTTTTTACAGTGATCCTGTGAGGAACAGTGCTGTTCCCACTGCACAGGTGGAGATGGTGAAGTTAAGCTTGACTATTTTTCTCTATCTCTCCCCAAGTGTGAGCTGGAGGCAGCTGAAGGGCAGAGGGCTGCCAAACACTGTAGCGATAGCTGGACCTGAGTGAAGAGTTGCCCTTGGGTTTAATGTGGGTCAAAAGCCTTCACTCACCACTAGCGAGCAAAAGGCAGCTTACAATAGGAGGTGAGTAACCATCAAGGTTGGACTTCCATGCTCTTGGGGACAAGGATTTTAGGAATGTTTGGCAGATATTGACTTCAATACTCAAAAGAAAATTTAGAACACATTAAATCAAACCAAGGACAAAGAACCTTTTTATCACTGTTCTCCTGATACCCTTCTTTCTGTGCTTGCAAAGTCTTTTTCTTACAGTTATTTTAAAAAAATAATAGTACGATCTCTTATTAAATGCAGAAACATTACGGCTTTAAAGCAACTGTGCTGTCTAATTGTTTCTTTATCTTTCTCACACCCCAGCCTCTCTGATCTGAGACTTGCTAGCAATTTGATAGCCATGGCAAGATGTGGAGAGGTCTGGAAGGTTAGTTCCAGTAGCCTCTGTTTCACACCAGTGTCTTCTGGCAGAAGGATAAACCACAGACAGAGCTTATTGCAAGTTCCTGTGGCCCAGGTTTCTGGCTACAAAACTGGGAAGGATAAACACCTTCTTAAGCACTGCAAGACAGAACAACAGAAAGGAATGGAAATCTGCTCATAATGCAATGGCTAGAAGCAATCCAGCTGGTTTGTTTTATTCCCACCATGAGAACTATGGTCAGTCCCAGTGCAAGCTTGGCCACCTGTCAGATCAAGTTTGTGAACTCAGGCTGATAGGCATTTGACACGCTCTCATCTTGGAGCATGCTGGTATGATCAATGCAAATTCCTCCTACAGCAGTGACACAATGTGTACGCTACCCATGCAGTCACAGATGCCCCTCATAAATCATTAAAATACCAGCTAGTTCTAATCAGATCCTCTGAGTTATAACGTAATAACACTATCTGAGAACTAAAACCAAGTTAGTAAATCAAGTTAGTACGGAGGTCAGAGTGAGACTGAATACAGCTGAAACTTGCTTGCTTATGTGTGTATAGTCTAAGAGATGCAAGGGAAGGAGATGAAATCCCAAGTTAGCTAAGCAAATTGCTTTCTTCTTATTGTAAAATCTAAGTCTGTGGAGGGGAAAAAAATAGAAATTCATCATATTCTGTAGCAGAGCTGATTTGAGGTCTAGAATTTCCCAGCAATTGTGTTAGCTCTTGGGATTATAGGTATTTCTGATCATTTGTCCTCCAGGTTAACTCTTACCATTTTTATAAAACAAACCAGCAGTTAAAAATATGTCTCCCAAATGTCATCGATCACCTACTACAAAAACAGAACATATTTTCTTCTATAGCATAGAGACCACGTAACTTCTAATAACAAAAAAAAAAAAACAAAACAAAACAAAAAAAAATCCTATTAGAAGGCAGATGTTGTGGCTGCATTCTTCAGTGCAACCTGGGACACAACAGGAACTTTTGTGAAAGGGAGGCTGCCGTGCCCAAGTGCTGGGGTGCTACTGCATAGATGCAAATAATCAATGCTTTCTTTTCTGTATGGAAAAGGTTGAGGGCCATCTAAATTTTTTGAGTGTTATCTGACTCAGAGGACAACATGGTATGGGGTATGGCCAACCTCCACAGCGAACAAGTAGTTTAGCCACTAGAAATGGTATCTGTCAAAGAATAATACTGAAGGCTAACTTCCCCATTTATGCTATATTTGCATGTACATTTTGTTTCTTATGTTATACTTAAAAGAGACAGTAACTGTTTCTTCCCTCATGGCAAAGACAGCCTGGAGCAGAGGATCCTGCTCTGCTTAGGCTGTGTCATTCTCAGTACTTCTGAGTACTTCCTCATGTTTACTTTGTACTTCTCCCTTAAACCTCTCTGTCCTGAACTGGACAGAGTGTTTTTAAAGCCCATACAGCAGAGTATCTTGGCATCTGAGTTATACCTATGGAGCCATATTTCTCTAATGGTCTGCAGAGAAGGCTCCCAGAGGCCCAGCTGTGGTAGCCTCCTTTCAGTCACAAACATCAGAACAGGACTTTGCCCTAATCCTGTGAAAGCTTGTTATTCTGGGCACAGGCTTAGCTTTTGGGAGGTGCAAGTCATATGAACTCTTGGGGTTCATGCTGGCAACTCCTGAGCTGAAACATCTGGTGATGCAAACCACTAATGGTGATGCAAACCAGTGATCCAGAAAGTCACCATAAACCAGTGAACAAAGTCTCCATGAGTCACTGGCAGTAAATAAAAGAACTAGCAAAAACCAAGGCAGTAAGTAACAGGTGGGGAACAGAATGAAACTTGGCCTATTTGAATGATGCACCAACAGCTCCAAACTGGGTGCATGTATGGAGCATGAATTAATATTAAAATGGATTAATATTGTGTTTTATTTCTAATTAAACCTCAAGCAAGTCTGAATTTCTCTCAAACCTGGTAGCGAAATAGTTGAAACACAGAAGGAGAAACAATGATCAGTTTCATTAGAGGTGCAGCACAGCTTGGTGTGGGAACTTAATGAAGATTTGTTGGTCAACAACAATCTCCAACTCACTTAACATGCTCTCCATTTAATTTGTTCTGCTATTGCAAATGTGAATCCCCAAAGTCAGACTCAGTTTTCATGGCTCTTGTAGTCTCTGCAGTGTCAGCAGAAAGCACAAACCAAAGACTTAGAGGACTTGAGCAATGTATATTTCTCTTAACGAAATCCAAACCCAGGTGACATTTCTGGGAGAGAGGGAACAGGAAATGGAGTCCCTTTGGGGGGCAGGGGCTTTTCACAACACTCAGAAACTTGGCCCACATTTCTGGTCTCCTCCCTTTCTTCTCCACAAAGGGCTTGTAGCATTTTTAGACAAACTTGGATCCACTGTATGTTGTTGAGAGAACCTGCTGGGAAATTAGGTGACTCCTGCACTCCAGGGCAGAGGAAATGTGTGTTTCTGCTTTGTGTTTTTAGGAAAGTAGGAAGATGAAATTCAAAATAAAACACAACAGATGGGAATCTCACAGAGACAGACACTGGGAAATGTTTAGACAAGCTTTGTTCCCAGTTCTTGAGCTCAGAATTTAGCCACTAAGCTGCAGAGAGACTTCAGAAAGACAATGAAATGCATTTTGGCTTCAAATACAGTTCCTCTAGATTCCAATGAGAGTTGTGCACGTGAATCTGAAGGCAGAGTATAGCCAGCAGTATGGGGAATAGATGTAATATGAGAAACTCTTATGCTATATTATTATAGTCTGAATTGTTTCCATCATTTTGGGTTAAGTAATTCCCCACTATCCATCTCTGAAGTGCAAACAGTACAGCCTTGATGTGCCCAAGGGAAAGGAAGCAAACCAGCCTTTGAATCTTTACCCAACCTTACTGCTCATATTTTGCTTTCAGTGAGTAAGTGTTCAAATCCTTTAATACTTCATTCCCATAAAAATATATTTACCAGGGGTTTTTGTGGCAGCAGTGAGGCTGTGTTTATTATTTTAGGAACACCACACGACTGGCTTTAGAGAAAAGACAAGGCAGGAGCATGGAGTGCTGCAAATCTATCAGAGAACAGCATGTTTTCCACCTGTTGTGGCAGCAACCACAATAACAGATGCACATAATAATTACCTGTACCTCAAAGGCAGTACCAAGTCCTGCACCTTCTGCTCCCCACCTAGCAGAGAGCTTGGTAACAGAATTACAAAAGAGGAGCATTGAGACAGAGCACGTAGTGCTTTGTGAAGAATAAAAAAGCAGCTCTTATTAAAAAGAAACTGGAAAGCGGAAGATGAGAAGGAAAGATCTGAGGCACCATGATGCTAAAAGAAGAGTGGAGCTAAGGAACTCCAAGAGTGTGTCTTTTTTTTAGAGTGGCAGTCAGGTTTTTGCTAATACCCTTTCCAAGGCTGCTTTCGTTTGTACTCGCAACATTAGAGCTAATTTCTACTGATAAACAGGTGCCCCACACACCTGGAGCCCATTCCTTCCCAGAGATGGATGATTCTGCAGTGGCAAGAGAGGCACACAGGATAAGGGCCTCATCTCAAGTGACACCATGAATGACCATGACTGTGTGCCAGTACCATGCTCCTATTCCTCTCTTTGCTGCCTGGCACTGGGATTGTGCTGGAGCTACATTTTGCCCCATTTGTCCCCCAGAGCACCTGGTGTAAGAAGGGCAGGGGACAGTACAGGGAGAAAGGATGCATGGCAGGCAAAACGTTTTGGTCTTTCCTGCTTAAGTGCTGAGGCTTGTAAGGATCTCATTCTCCTCTTCCTCTGACTACCAAAAGGAAAGTGGTGACATTTGGCTGGGGGAGGAGGACTTCGCCTCTAGAGTGATTTGTACCATGGTAGTTCCTTGTTGCACAAAGGAACAGATCCTTCCTAGGAAGGATTTGTAGGGGAAATTATCTCAGATCCCATTTAATCTTGACAGAAGATGATGAGAAGACTGTGTGCTGAGTTGGAGTTTTCCTTTGAATTCCTATGGTGTTGAAGGCAGCACTATAAATAGCCACACTATCCTTTTCACCCTGGTACAATTCTGTCTCCAGCTCCCCATACAGACAGCAAGTCTGCTGGTAGGTATTTAGCAGGAATTAATTTAACCCAGTCTTCTCCTTCTGCACTCTTTTACTCCAATCATCACAATGGCTTCCACAGCCATACAAGCATGTTTCCTCAATAAAAATTTTCTGAGGAAGACTGTTGATATTAAAAATCCCATTTCTGTCTGAAAATTCGATCCTAGTTATAAATAAATATCCATAAATATCCCAAACTATAAAGAGTTAGTATTAAACCCCCCCCCCCCAAACTTCTTAATCTTTCATTTTGTTTCTCCCAGGTTTTGGTTTTGAACTGCACAGCATTTTATTCATAGTCTGTTTCACATTTTCTCCAGTGTAACTGGCTGGACAGTCTGTCCTTTCCCAGGATCGACTTGCAAACATCAGCTGAGAGGAAGGAAACCCACATCCAGTGTTTCATGCCTATTATCTTACACATAGACCTGTAAGAAATTTAAATACAAGCTAGATCGGTATTTAAATAAAACGGGCTCGATTTTTTTAGCATCTTTTTCAGCAAGAGATCCTCAGCCTATAAGTCCAGCTGGAAAGCAAACTCGAATTTCACAAATACTGGGGTTCCTGAGCACAAGGGCCCGGCCGCTGCTCTGGCCTGGCCCTGCCGGGGGCTCGCTGCTGGCGGAGCTGGCTGTGGGGGGCTTACACTGCTCGGTGCAGGCGCCGACAGCACCGGGCTTGCTTTGTAAACAAGCTTAAAGGTACTTGCCTGGTAGTAGAAGCTCCCGCGCTGCGGTGTCTTGGATTACCTTTGTCTGAATAATACCACTCACCTTCCTCCTAACGTGCCACCTGCACAACAAATTTCTAGCCTCTCCGGGTGTTCAGTTTATTCAAAGCCTATTTTTAATTCTGTTAATTGTAACCCGTACTCCCCTACCCTGTTTGGACCAGCAGCGGCAGCCGGGTGAGGCAGCTGCGGGGGCAGAGCTGTGGAGGAGGCCGGGGCTCAGGCGGTGCCAGCGGCTGTGACCGGCCGGGGGCGCGGCCGGTGCCGGGACACGGAGCCTGGGGGCTGCCCCGCCAGCGGGGGGTGCCAGGGCTGCTCCTTGCGGGGCAGCTGCTGCTCAGCCCAGCTGTGAGCCGTGAGGGGATGGCTGGCCTTAGCCCGTGTGGGGGGCAGCCGGGTCCGTCCTGCTGTGCCCTAGCCTACCAGGCGGCGCGGGCCGCCCGCGCCGACACAGGGCGAGCCCCTTCCCGAGCACAGCCCCCGCATCGTCTGCCCCGGTTTCCCCGGGGTTTGACCCGAATTCGGAACAGAGCGGCCAAGGCGGGGCCGGGGCTCGGGGCCTGGGTGGCAGCGCCCGCCGCTCGGCGCGGCCCCGCCGGGACCCTCCCGGGACCCTCCCGACCAGCCCGGGGCGCGCCGGGCCGACCGCGCCACCTGGCGGCGGCAGCCGGAGCCGCGGGCGCGGATGGGATGCGGGGTAGGATGCGGATGGGATGGGATGGGATGCGGGATGGGATGGGATGTGGGGTGGGGTGGGATGCGGGATAGGGTGGGATGCGGGATAGGGTGGGATGCGGGATGGGATGCGGGATGGGGTGGGATGTGGGGTGGGATGCGGGATGGGATGGGATGTGGGGTGGGATGCGGGATGGGATGGGATGTGGGGTGGCATGCGGAGCGCGCCTTTGGGAGAAAAACCGCGTGCGAGGCATCGCAACCTGAGAAATTTCATTCTGTGTGTTACTTTGCTGTGTTTGCAGTATTTTTACCATCAGCGTAAGCTCCAGATTTCCAGTTGTACCAACCAGTGTTTTAAAAGTGTGGCAAGTTTGTGTCCTGTGAAATGTGTTTCATTTGCCCCTGTTCTAGTACCCCCACTGACTCCTCAGCTCTGCCCTTTGCTCCAGCCCAAAAATGGCTGGTTGGCCTCGTTCCTGCTTCCGAGAGGGGGAAGGATAAGAAAATGTGGTTCTGCTTGAGACTGGGGGCACCTCTATAGACAGATCCACTGGGGGGTTTTCCCTGATTTGTTTGGTAAGTTTGAATCACTTTGTTAGATTTAAGTTGTAATGGAAACATGCATATTAAATTTTGATTTGCGTGTGAAGCATAGTTTTAATTTGGCTATTTCTACTTACTGAGGTTTTGTTACCTTTGCACAGCAGCCCTAAAGCTCATGAAGAAGTTTTCTTATGCAGGGAACTAAAGCAAAGAAATGTTCCAGTACTGCTCTACTGCTGCTCAGGGATGTCCAATCTACAGGGTTAGTCCAAAGTAAAACCCCCTGAGACATCCTTGGTATGATAGATCCTCAATGCAAAATACTCTGCTTTGTGCTCTGACTCCTATACTGTGGCCCACAGAGCAGATGTAGGTGTCACCTAAGAGCATTATAAAAGGTGCTGAGTTGTCTGTCCTGAAGGCAGAAATTAACCTTGTAGACAATACTGGAAATGGTAAGGAATGTTTTCCCGTGCTGCTGTGCTGTTTTGAGTAGCCAGCTCACATAGTGGGGAGTATTCATGCCTCTGCATTCCTGAGTTTGGTACTAGGAATACAAACTGCCATCCCCAGCTGGCTTCGGAGCTGGCTTTGTGCTGCAAATGTTTGTCCGCTGGGAACCAAAAGCCAGATGTGCTTCACATAGTTTCCAGGCAGCACTGATCCATCAGATGACAGTAGCTATTGAGTGCTCTTATGGTGGCCCAGAGACACAAAGATGAAAGCCTGATGCCTGTCAACACCTCCCTTGCCATTCCTGTGTGTCTTCAGTTTTCACTTCAGTCCACCTCACAAAAGCAAATGCCACAGAATATGATGTTGCAATGTTAATAATCTTTTATTTTTGAGAAAAAAAATACCAAGTTTTGTAATTTTGAACTGCCAGACAAACTGGGGATACATTGAGCTTTGTCAAATATTTTCCTGCACCAGCCTTAGCTGGGAATCCACCTTCTTCTTTAGAAGCATTTTCTGCAAGATTTCCTGGATGATTTTTAGTACGGAATATTAACAATATTTGAATGCCCTCTCAAGGAAATATATTTACATGGAGGAAAAAAGCTCTGATGAACAGCCAAAATGAAAAGCCTGTAGAGATACCTGGAATAATTTCTTAGAGTGGCTTATGTTGTTTCCCAGCTGCTCTGCCTTTAAACAGCCTCTTACCCCAACTCAGGAGCTCCACCAATTGTAAAAGCAAGAACTAACCAGTGCCAGATTCAAGTCTCAAAATACAAACCCTCTGAGATACAGGGAGTGAAGGGGTGGGGGGGCAGGTTCATAAGAAAACTTCTAAGCATTACTGTAGCATAAATAATATGGCATCTTTCACCTCAAATAGCCTAACACTTCATAAAGTGATATGAGCTTCACTAGTTACTGAAACACAGCTATTTCTGAAGTGGAACCTGATCTCTTTCTCTTTTTTTTCTTTTTTTTTTTTTTCTTTTAAGCTAGCAGACAACAATGTTTTAAGGTGGAGAGTGAAGGATAGAGTATACAGCCAATTGTAAATATAAATCTAGGAAGGCTTTGCAAAATGGAAAGATCAAGCAAAATCTATTTTTATTAATAACATGCATTCTGGTGTCCCATAAACTTGTGTCCTGTATTTATAAATGCAGTTCATCTAGAAGAGATACAGGCAACTCAAACAAGATTTTGTCCCCTTTCTTTCAGCAATACTTTCTTACAAGCCTTTGGTGGCGGATGCTCCGGTTCCTTTCCTCTCTTCATTCAGTTTCATGTCCAAGTCCCGGAGCTGGCTGAGGAACCCCGAATTCGGGCAGATGTTTCTGTGAGCACTCACTGTCTTCAGAGCATCCACAAGTGTCATGTTTTCATGGATCATTAAAAAAGCAAGCACTAAAGTTGCTGAGCGGCTCACTCCCATGGCACAATGAACAAACACCTTACCTGCATGAACAAAAAGGCACAGCAAGGTGAGTGTGCTTTACCATTTCTAAAGTGGAAAAGACAAAGGGAGGAGAAAAAAAATAGTAGAAACAAGTTAAGAAAGCAATGGTGACAATTAGTGGATCTTAATGCTTTCAGGAAGGTCATCTCTCAGGCAAGGTGGTATTTCATACTAACCTCCTGCATCTAATTTAGGCCTAAGATTGAAATAGTTGAAACTTTCTGTGGAAGGAGAAGCTTTCTGTGACTAAATTTGTTAGTATAGTTTTCGTGGAAAAAAAAAAAAAAGTTTTGGCAGAAAAATTTGGCCCAGCCCTGCCTGTGATCACTGGCAAGTCCCACAAACTCTGTGGGATAGTCTGCCTGTAAAAATGGAGTTGTAATTTACTGTATCTCAGCAGCCCAGTGTGAGCTATAACTGAGGATTTAATAAAGCACTCCAGTGAAAGCAGCAGATCCTGCAGCCAGTCAGAGTCAGAGCAAACTCTGGAACAAATGGAAATTATGATAACTAGGCCATAATCCAAACTCTGCTGACAAAAATTCAGCAGGCTGCAGGTCAGGCTTGTAGTTTTTGACTTAGTTCATTAACTTCTGCTGCTTCTCTAGCTTAATAGACAGGTTGAATAAAGCTGCAATTCTGTAAAGTACTTGAGCATGTGAAGCGTTCGAGCCAGCATTGAAGTGCCGCTGCTCCCACAGGGAGCAGGAGCAGCATGCAGGGCAGGATCCCCAGCTGGAGCCCCTGTCAGTGTGCAAGGGGTGGGAGGGACATGTGGAAGCACACAGATCCCACTGATCCCTACAGGATGGGCCCATGGGACAGCATCTGCACTGCCATAGCCTCTGCCCTTCCCTCTACACTCCAGTCCCAGAGCTTGCCCTTCTTTCCCCCATGCTGGGCTGGAGGCAGCCAGTCTTCCCAACTGCTGGGGACCTGGCACAGCCACCTTCCCTGCAGCACATGGCACAGGCACCCTTCTCCACCCTCTGCTCGGTGGTTCTGCATGTGCTGCCTTGAACCATATGCTGATTCTAAGCTCTGTTGGTGCCTGTTACTGCAAAGAAAAGTAATTTGGCTTGTGTTGAAGTTTCCTCTCAAAGCTTATCTTTGCTTCTCTCTTACCTCCTGAAGAGTTTAAGGCCTTGCCTATGAAATTGGCAGCATCATAGAAGAAGATACTTAAATCGAAGGAAGGATCATCAAATGCTTCTACTCCATAGTACTCTATTTGCAGATCTGCATAATATTTGGCTCCCGTGTTGATGCTATATGGTCCATCTGCTGCATTAAGGATATGAGTAATGTTTAGGCTTTGAAGTGTAGTTTTGCTCCTAGCAGCCCACCTGTTGAAAGACATGAAGGGCACATTGGCAACGCTCCTAGCATTCTGCAAAAATAGCATGATTTAAAGTTAGTGCCTGTGGAAGGATGCAGGAACTGCATCTTACAGAGGAGCAAATTTCAAGAAGCACATAGTGCTTTGCGCATGAAAAAATGTGATATGGAGGTGTGGAGAGCAGTGGGAGCACAGACTTGCCAGTGGGATACTGTCAGTTAAGCAAATGCTTCCCAACAGACAATCCCTGGGAACGTAGCTTACTGTATAAAATGGTCAAGATTTTCCTTAAACATTTGTTTAGGAAATTTTCGAGCTAATCTCTCATTGGTAGTGTACCTCTTCTCAAGAGTGAGAACTCGCACAGATGCAGCGACACCTTGGTCCTGGTTTGGACATGAAGTGGATGCACTGTGTTCACCAGCTAGGTGAACCCCACTTCTCACCATAAACTAGGACTATAGGCATTCTACAAAATTCTGAACCTTAACTGATACATTCATGAGGAGGAGGAGCTGGGAAAAATTAGCTAATGATATAGGTAGTCTGCGGTAATCCAATTGGAAGGAAATAGCAATAAATATTATTGGTCACAAGAATAACGTATTCACATGAAAATTCATGTTTGATATTTTCAGTTTTATCATCTTTGAAAGAAAGCTTGGATTTGGAATGCCAAGATCACTATTGTACAATTAATTTGAGTCTTCCTCCTTCTGGGTTTTAATCTTGCTACCCCTATTTGAATGTTAGGGCTACTGGCCTCTTTTCTGCTGCCTTAGAGCACAGTTTCCAGGCCACACAATGCGTCTCAGAATAGGCATCAATTTGGCATAGGTTCTTTGAGGGCTTTAGTCTAGAATACAAATAATTTTTACCCTGCTATATCCATGGTGGCTCAAAGAATATAAAAAACTAAGTCAGACAAGCTATGAGTAAGTCACCATTTTGCATGTCATGTGTTTCTTGAAATCCAAGCTCTTTACATCATCACTTTTGGAAGCCTGTGTCACAAAAACATTCCTGAAGACCCAAAAGCTGCTCCCCAGTAGTACCACACCCTTTCCTCCTCCTCCTCCTCCTCCTCCCAGGGACTGATAACAGCTTAACAATAGGACCATATGTTCTTACGCATCTCCCAGGTAGATATTTGGCCAGACTTGGTCCACATGATTATCAGAGCCTCCTCTGAGCCACAGAAGCTGCTGGAGATCTGATAGTGCCGGTGTTTCGTAGGAAGTGCTGCTAGTCAGAGATGAAGAGTCTCTGGTGTGAAGCATCTCGTTGCTCCTTTGCATGCACTCAGGCTGTATCAGAGACAGCTTTTCTGAAATGAATTGAAAGGAAATGTTCATACAGAAGTACTATTCCCTAGAAAATAGACCTGTTCATTACCCTCTAAATAGGATTACATTATTAGAACTAGTGTGTGCATCAGGGCCTGCAGGTGTTGCTAAAAGCATCCAGAGAGCAGGACTGACTCAGGGGTAGGACTCTACAGACATATAATTTCTCCCCTGAAAAAGCAGCATAAGATAATGTGATTTAATTTCTTGTCAAGTAACACTATTGGTAAAGAACATCTGCATCACCTGAATGCAGACTGGATGAACCCTGTGGGCACAGGTAACATTTCTCTTTTGTTGAAGTGCTACCAGAGTATTTGTGTACACTTGATTCTGATTAGTTAAAACCAGAAGTTTTTGAATGCATCATTAAATTGAATTATACTTACAAAATTTCTAGGGCCAAGGTGAAAGTCTTAGGATGTATATGTGAGCACCATCTGTATGGTGTATGTGTACACACATATAAACAGAGTGTACTTACAATTCTATTTCGTTTATAATGATGTATTTAAACACACCTACACACATACATACATGTATACATAGGAAAGGATTTTCACATGCATCTATAAACATATAAATATTGTATATGTCTGTAGGTATAGAAAGAGAAATCGAGAGGATTTGAACTAGTTTTTTCTCTCTCAGTTGGGTATCCCTGGACACTTAGCTATACTGGTATTCTTGCGCCTGTCTGTCTCAATCCCTCCTCTGGGAGCTGTTCCACTTTGTTTAAATAATGTGATAGCTACTTTGCTCCAGAGAAGGGCCATTTCTCTTGTCTGATGGGCAGGGTACTTACCCAGGATGTGAGAAAAAAAGAGTATTTTTGAAATTATAGAGCTAAAAGTTCTGGCATTTTTGTCCTGTTGAAAATCCCATCTAGGGCTCCCTCACAGGTCTCTGAGATCACAGACCTGTGAACCATCACAAATCATGCCGTGGAATATGGGCAACCCTTTTGCAAAGCTGTTTGCTGGTTTAGACCCAGCAAGCCCAGGTCAGATGGTTCAGCTGGAAGCAAAGCTCAGTTAAGAGCAAGATATCCAAGCATTCCCTTCTCTGAGACTTTAGGAACGTTTCTCCTGCCTGGATCACATTATCCTGAATTGCTGTTCTTGCCCCCTGAAAATATTCATGAGCTTTGTTTGCTTGCTTGTTCTTACTAGAGTCATAATCAATGTGGAAGGCACACTAGAACTCTTCCCAAAGTAGGGTAAAAGGTTATTCTGATATGGCATCAGCTTCCACTCTAATGCCTGAATGCCTAAATCTAAAGTTTGGGTTTATTTTCTCAACAATTTTAGAAAACAAGTGCAGATGGGACCTTCAGAAGTCATCTGGTCTGTCCCCTGCCCCACAGCAGCAGCAGCTATATGGATGTTGCTCCTAAAACAAGTTTGTCCACGTACATTATTTTTAACAGTGTAAGCTGATTTGGGGAATAAGCAGAAAACAAGGGAGAATATATTTTTGCTTACAGAAAAGGAAGTGGAGTTGATGTGAGGCATATTACTGAACATACACATATATTTCTGAGACCTCAGTCTAAATTTGCTTCCTTTGCCCCTTCCTCCTTCCTCCTCCCCACAAGTGTTAAGTGCAGTTATAGCTTTTTGTATGTTCCAATAAGAAAGAGGTCTCCCTAGGGTAACTACTTAATAAGCAAGATATGAAAAGCACAATAAAAATTCTGGGAGACATAGAAAAAAGAAGACTGGTTTTACTTTTAATGATGGAGGAAAAGAACTGCAGGGAAGTAGAGAGAAATATAGAGATAAAAGCCTACGATTTTTTCAGGGCAGATAATATAAGATCAAGAGCTTTGGTAAAGGAGTATGTTGTGCAATCCTAGCTCAGATTAGCATGAAGAATAGCACATAAAAAGATACTGTGCATTGCCCAACAAGTTTTGCTGCCTTGTGAAAGTCATGCACTGTGCTCAAGAACTACTGCCAGCATCTTCATGATGATCTGTTTGTACTTTCACCGACACAGAACATTAAGCTGAAGCAGTTAAAGAATATCAAGAATAAGATAATACAGCTTCTACATCAGGAGATTCATAGGACCACAGGCTCATTTTCGAGGAGTGTGGCTGACTCTGAGTTGCTTCAAATGCTTAAGGGCTGAAGTTGTGGAGCAGATGGATACCAAACTTCCAATTCTCCTAGACCCTGCTGCTTTAAACTTCTATGGTAGCCTCTCAGTTAGTTAGAGTAATGGGGATGATGACCAAAGAGAATTAGATTTTGTGGCCACTTATTCGAGATCTGACTTTGAAGAGGTTCTCCCAAAATTGAGTCATTTTGGTGCCAGTGACACTTCACAGGTGACTCTGACTTTGCAGCCAGGGAAATGCTTCACAACAGAGCTCCCTTTCATAGAGCAATCCTCTTTCCAAAAGGTGTGCCAACATTGTTTTATTCACATGCCTAATGTCAGACAAGTGAGCTCCTTGTGTCAACACAAGCACAGCTCCTCCCAAGAACACAGCTCCCTCCTGTGCTGCACTGCCTTGAAATTGGATTGTTCTGCAGGGCCTTCAGGGTAAGCCTGGAAATAGCTATAGCACATGATTGACTAATGAGGAAAGCAATATGAATTTTTTAATTGAAGGCCAGGGACTTTGGTGAAGGTTCCCCCCCACCTTCTACTTTAAGATACTGCAGAGGTAGCAAAAGTGCTGCCACTGATTACATTTCTCTAAGCTTCTCCCTCTGGGTGGCTCCCAGAAGCTGCTCTAGTTGGAAACAGTCAGTGACAGCAGGAGGGCAGGAATCCCTGTACCTGAGGGAAAAATTTCTGTCTTACAAGGTCACTAACATTTTCTGCAGAGATCTAAACCATGCAAGTTGGATAGGATTACTTTTCTTTTAAACTGTAGCCATCTCATTAGCTTCTTTCTTTCTTTCTTTCTTTCTTTCTTTCTTTCTTTCTTTCTTTCTTTCTTTCTTTCTTTCTTTCTTCCTTTCTTCCTTTCTTCCTTTCTTCCTTTCTTCCTTTCTTCCTTTCTTCCTTTCTTCCTTTCCTTTCCTTTCCTTTCCTTTCCTTTCCTTTCCTTTCCTTTCCTTTCCTTTTCCTTTCCTTTCCTTTCCTTTCCTTTCCTTTCCTTTCCTTTCCTTTCCTTTCCTTTCCTTTCCTTTCCTTTCCTTTCCTTTCCTTTCCTTTCCTTTCCTTTCCTTTCCTTTCCTTTCCTTTCCTTTCCTTTCCTTTCCTTTCCTTTCCTTTCCTTTCCTTTCCTTTCCTTTCCTTTCCTTTCCTTTCCTTTCCTTTCCTTTCCTTTCCTTTCCTTTCCTTTCCTTTCCTTTCCTTTCCTTTCCTTCTCTTTCCTCTCTTTCTTTTCTTTCTTTTCTTTCTTTTTCTATCTTTCTTTCCTTTTTGTTCTGCTTAAAAGTCAAACAACAGAAACAAAAAAATTCAACCTACGGGAGACTTTTGAGACTGGACAGAGATTTTAATGGCAAAATACAAGGTAGCACACAAGCTTTAAAACGGCCTTGTCATTTTGCATCATTTCCCAACCACCTGGAGCACTGGGGTACAGCCCAAATGGCCAGGGCCAGCTCTGATCCCTGTCTGGCCTGTGGAGCCTGGGTTTCCCCGTGGTTCAGGAGTTGCCCTGGAGGTCCAGGCTGGAGGTAGCTGTGGGTGACATTGCCTGGCTGCACGGAGCCCCCAGGAAGGGCTGTGGGTGACTCCATGCTGTTTGCATGCAGCTGGGTGCAGCTCCTGAGGGACTCAATCATGCCAGAACCTTGTCTACAACAACCTAGTGGAGCTTTGTATCTCCCCAATATTGTCCAGCCACTTGAATACTACAGTCTGCAAAGCTTTTTGGTTTGTTGGTTTGGTTTATCTATTTCCTTCCTTTCTCTATGGTGGAAATGATTGCCATTTTCTCTTGAACATCTCTGGCAAAAAAAAAAAAAAAAAAAAAAAAGCCCACACAACCCCCCCTCCCCACCCCAGTGACTTGAATTGGCTAAAGCATTTAATAGATTTGTATTGCATTTGCAGATTCTAGTGGAAAAAAAAACTCAGCAAAGTTTTGGGGGTAAAAACACAAACACTCTAATATTGTAGATATGTAGTAGTTAATTTTGTTATTTCAAAAAAATTTACCATTTCCATTTTTCTATTCAGTTACTCTTTGTTTTGGAATTTGTTCTCCTGCATTGCATAAAATATTTTAAACATTAAAACAACATTAAATGGCTTGCTCCTGGTTGAGAAAAATATGTTTTATTTCACTAACAGTGAACACAGACTGAATAGCCACCTATTTGCCTAGCCCAAATTTTCACTTCTGTAACAGGGCCTCCTGCCATTTTGCCATGGTTGTTCCCTTGTCTCCTCAAGATGGAACTGAGCTGTAGAGAGAATAAATGAATGCCTGGAGTCCCAAGAGGAGTCTGACAGGATATTAGTTGGACCCAAATCATCTTTCCTCCTTCCCTTTTGCTAGCACCTTCCTGGCTGGCACAGCTCTGCCTGTGGTTATGCTGATAGCCCAGATGGGGACAGGTATCTTTCAGTAACAAGTCCTTACATGAGATTATTGAGAGCCTCAGGCAAAGTAGGGCCTGTGGATACTACAATGGCACAAATACTACCTAACAATAATGTGATACAGAAAGATCCTGCAGCCAAATATCCTAAATTCCCTGTATCAAAAACCTGACAAACTAGATGGTTCAAAATTCCAAAGCATGGGGTCAGAATATAATTCATGTGAAAGGGGAAAAAATTTAAAAACACCCTCTTGATGCATTTGAAAATGCTGTCTACTCTATTTTTTCTTCTCTTTTCTCTCAGCGAGCATCTCTGCACTCATCTTTTACACTCCTTGCTCTTTTCTCTCAGGTAGTGTGTAACACTATGTTTCTTTGTCCTCCTGATGGAAAAATTCCAGATGGAAAGAAGTGTGTTTCACAAGGAAATGATCATGTTAGTGGAATTAATCTTTTAGATACTGTAATGTGAAATATGATCTTCCTTTTTGTTAAGAGGACCCAGTCTGTGTCTCTACACTTTGGTCAGAATCTGACGCTAAGAGAACCCAGGAGTCTCTTGAGGTAGAGCTGAAAGCTTCGTGTGCAGAAACAAGCACATTTAAAAGCAACAGCAAAGTTAAAACAGCCAGATGGGAACCTAGCAGGCAACCGAGAGGGGAACTCTCTGTTTTCCTTGCAAGCCTACAGGGGCTTGTTTGCAGGAATTAGAATCTCTCACCAGCAGTTCACTGCAGCTCTAATACCAAGTGGTATTGAAAATGAGAAGCAGGTTATGGCTGATGGTTTAAATGAGGTACCTATGGGAATTTAGAAATGAGATCTTGGACTTGTCTTGGTGTAGACTGTGCACATGGCAGAGCAATATTGCTTTCTTGGCTGACTGCATCATATATTATGGCCTTTTATTTTGCCCACAGTCAAACAGCAGGGAATAGTAGAAGTTCACTGCTCCAGCTCACTGTTCAAACTCTGATCTGTCTCATAAGAGACAGTGCCCCTGAATAATGGAAAGCAGAGTCGGTCCCTCAGCCTCAGTGCCGGTTCATGTTCAGTGCAGCACTGTATAAATGCAATTGCCATTATTTTGTGAAGAGAAAAGCAGAATGTACAATTAAAGCTCTGTTTGGTTCAGGTTTTAAGAGAATTTACTACCTGGGAAAGCTGCCAGATCGAGGGCTCTGGAAAGCACAGCCCACCCTTTAACCACAGCGTCAGGAAAGAGCAGGAGCAGCCCTCCAAGCCTCCTCAGTGGCTTCCCCCTCAGCCCAGCCCAGCTCAGATTGCAGATGCCCCTCACCCTACACTGGCAACCGTGTTTTACAGGGTGGGAAATCGGAGTTTTCTCACCTCTTCACTGCTTGGTCTCCCTCCTGACATCTCTATTCACATCCGGCCTTGTACATTTGTGCCCTGTCACTTCTCCAAACTGAGCTGGAGGTACCAACTTCTGCTTGCAAGGGGCTTGAGCTGGGCTGGAAAGCTAAAGGTTCCTTCCTTTGTGAGCCCTCCTGTTCCTGTGTAGGGCTGCCCATGGTGCTGGAGGGCTGCTGTGCTGCCCCACAGGAACTGGCTCCACATGGGGACGGCAGGAATGCACAAGGCCATTTCAGTAGAGGGAGCAATCACAGGGCAGGGCAGGTGCTAGGTATCAGTCTCAGACAGGGTTTGGATAGCCAGAAGAGCTCCTGATGGTGAGGCAGGTCCCAGATAAAGTGGGAAGACAAGGGGGTGCATGGCCAGACATGGGCATGCAGGTGGAGGTGGACCCCAAGCATCTCAGCTCAGAGGGGCCCCTGAGTGAGGTGGGGAGCCCCAGTGAGGCCTCCCTGCAGCCCCATCCCAGGTCACAGAGCCACTGTTGTCCTTGGACAAGGCAAGCCCCCGGGAGGGGCAGAGCTCGCTGAGCTCAGTGGGGTGAGCTTCACCTGTGCCTTGCTAGTTTTTGGGAAGAGGGTGCTACCTTACAGAAGTGCTCTTGGAGAGCATTTCCTCTTCTTTGCAATGTAAGAGACCTGCACATATTTTCCCAAAACTTGTAATTCCAAGGGGGAGAACCTTTGTGTTGCCCCCCACCCGCCTCCCCCAACCCTCCTATTTGAGTCACGCAGCCTAGGAAGAAGCACTTGCCCACGCATGCGGCTAAGGCTCTGCAGGAAAGGATGGCTTAAAAATGGAGGCACTGCTTGGAAAAATGGGGAGTCCTGCTGGCAGTGACAGGTCATGGCTGTGGCATGACGCCAGCTTTTGCATCTGCAGCTTTCAGATTCAAAAGAGATAAAAAAAGAAGTATTACCTTAGCAGCTGGCATCTCTAAGCTATGGAATAAACCATCCCCAGCAAGACAGCGCTGCCCTCCACAGGCTCCTAGCAAAATTTCCGACTGTCTGTGGATATCTTCGAGCCTAGGGTGATGCTTTGCCCTTTATTTCTCCTCTGGGGCATTCCTGTCCAGGGTACAGCTAGGAATTCAAGCCCCCCAAAACTACTGATTTTTTTGATGCATCTCAACTGTGCTAATGCTTCTCCCTGAATTAAAATTGTCTAGTCTTAAGTCCTGCTGCCAGCAGCCATAACTGTGCTGGATGCTGTAATTAGGGGAGCACACAATCACCATGCAGAGAACTGCTTCTAATAGTAGAAACTTCACTCTAATCTTACATAACACCAGTAATGGAGCAGAGAGGCTGTGGCTTCTGAGGAGCTTAGAAAGCTTTCTTGGGAAGCCTATGCCCTGAGGGCAGAGAAGCTGCAGCTGCAGTGAGAGCAAGAAAAACAAAATGACCTTGATATTGATAACAGTTCAGTGAGTGCTGTCACAACCAGTGCTGTGCCAAGACTTCATTGGTGTCACCGGCTGTCGATAGGTGTAAGTTATGGTCAGTTCTGATAAAAATGGTGTCAAAGAGGCCAGACTGAGAGAGGGATGTGTGGAAATAATGTCTTGCAAGCTTCAGGAAAGACAAACAAGGATGTTAATATATTGCCATTAAAAGGGGCTCCAAAGCACTTTCACTTCTGCAGGCAGTATGGATTTGTGTGACTGTGGATTAAAGGGTTTTTTTTTTTCTCCTTGATTTACTCCTCAGATGATTTTTATCTGACTGCTGTTATCAATACAAAATTGACAATACTGTCAAGTTTGCAAGATTTCAGAATATTTGAAGGCATGAGAAAGAGGTTTTGATATTCCTCAGTTGTTTGGCAGGGGTAGCTTTGAGCTGTCTCTCCCTGCACTTTTAACATAAGCAGTGAAGTGCTCTCCTTGCTTTGCCTTTCTTGAAAGGGTACATACAAAAAAGGCACCTTTTTCTAAGGTTGACAAAGCTGTACAAATTCTTTGCTATGGAATCAAGAGCAAACTTCAAAATTCTACAGTGGAAGATCTATTTTGGGGCTTGAGTTTTTCAGGCATATCATAGAGCTTTCCAGCTACATTCTCAGCTCTTTTGGGGCAGAGTGGAATGTTTTAGTATTTTGATTTTTTTTTCAACTGCTGACTTTAAAATCATGATTTGATTTTGATTAAGTCATCTTTTAAGAAGAGTGATTGTATGTCACAAAGGAGTTGACCACTGATGAGCACATGAGAATAATTAAAAGGAGATATTAAGACAAAGAACTGGGATTTCCTGTCACTTGCAACTTTTAATTATGTGTCTAATGGGTATTTGCTCCTAATTTCTTACCTTAAATTTGAAGAAATACGAGTGATTTTTCTGTTGTACCTCCCTGGTATCAGGGTGCCAGGTAAATCAGAGGGAAGTAGGAACTGCCTCATCAGGGGCTGTGGGCAAAGCAGGGTGTGCAGCTGCCTCTCCAGGCTGGGAGGGATGAGGGGTCAAGGGCAGAGGGGACGTGCTGCGGCTCTGTGGAACGGCCTGTCCCAGGGTCACTGGGAAGGAGTTTCCCTGCCTGGCCCTGCTGCAATATCTCTATGAGAAGCAGGCAGCACGGTGCTGCCCCACTTCTGAGACTGAGGCTATGCAAGCCTTGCAGTTGGTCAGGCAGGGCAGAAGCAAGGGTTGTTTTCTCCCAGCAAGTTTTTGCAGAGTGTTTTCACTTTACTGCCAGGTTTCCCTATATCTTGCCAGGTTTTATGCTGTTGTTTTTCTGATTCTGTTTCGTGCCCTTGATGTGGACTGTAGGTGGATGGCAAGACTGGTAGGTAGGGTGATGGAGGGGAGAAGAGCCTCCAGCAAAGCAGCAGCCTCAGGGCTCCCAAGAGGACAGTTGAGCAGAGGTAGAAGGAAGGAGCGTGTCCTTGCTGGAGGTTGTGCCTGCTGCAGGTGGTTTACAACAAACAGTTTGGGAACACACCGCAAACTTAACAGTCCATTTTCCCAAAGCAAACCTCCGTGCCTCCAGCACAGCCTTGGCAAGGCTGTCCTCTGCCTGAGAAAGTTGCTGCAAGCAGGAATGCATTAAGGACTGCGACATTCTCAGGTACAATGGCAACGGGAGTCACCTGTGAGCTATAAATAGCCCTGTCACCTGTGAGCTATAAATAGCCCTAACATCCTTTCTCTCCAGTGCCTGGAATCCCAAGCAGACATTTTTGCGGATGCTAGTGAAAATGAACAAAGCTTTGAAGAGCTTTTATTTGCACTCTCTTTGCAGGCTGGAAATTTTCTTAGCAAGTAGTGACTAGTTTTTCTTACTGGCTCTGAATTTTGCATTTATTTTAAGGGAAAATACTGGCATTTTTTTATTTTTTAATATTTTTTAATTATCATATATAATTTTAATATTTTTACCTCAACTATGTGGGAAGAGCTATTGTGGCAGGAGAGTTGGAATCACAAGTATTCATTTTCAAAAATCCTCTGTGCAATTGCAGGAAAAGGAGGAAAAAGCCAGGAACCTAGATTCAGTCTTATATAAATCTTACATGCATTTTTAACTAAATAATGAAAATGTTTTGGTTTAGAATTAAGCAAATAATGCAGGATGTTTGGGCAGGTTTTGTGGTGTTTACGTTGAGAGACCAGACAGCAATAGTGGTTGCAGTACAAGGAAAAGCTTTACCTGCCTATCAGACAAGATCTTTCTATAGTTTGATAGGAAACAAAGATGGCTTTGTTAAGGAGGTATGAAGACCTGAGAGCAACACTGGCAAAAAGGAGCCTTTTCAAAATATTTAGGGTTCACTTGATGAAGTCTTGTCATAACATGATTAAGTCTCACCTGTTATGCAACTCTCCTTTGCTCCTTATAGACAAATTGCTCTGGGATAACCAAAGAACCCTCGCTACAAGATCAACTAGTGGAGCTGGAAAAATTAGTCAATAATTTAAAATTTATTTTAAATATGCAAGAGGGACTGTATTTTTTTGCAGTGATGCCAACTAATCTAATTATAGATTAGACTGTTTTACTGACAACCCCTGTCTTAGGCCAGCGGGCAGCGCTGCGGCTAGTGAAACGCTGTGATTTTTCCTGCTGCCACAAGATGGCAGGAAAAAACAATGTTGGGAGATTTAAAGATACACAGCGATGGGCATCGCAGAACGGAATACACTCCTGACCGGAATTAAAAGGGAGAACTTACAAGAAACTGTGCACGTTGGATGGAAGAAAAATGTGAAATGTATGTAATTAATTAGTTTGGTATTGACCTGGGTGTATACATCAAAATATCTACACCATATCCTTTCCTATGCAGGTTTCATGTGTAAGAGAAGCCTGTGTCAGTGCTCATTTTTTCCTGCACACCATGCAGTTTGGCCTGGTTTTGTTCTGCTGGCAAAAATCTGTCGGACAAACCAGTCCAAGACATAATGCACTCAGCTAAAGTAGAAAACAGGGTGATTATTTTAGTTTTTTATACTGTCTTCTTCCAAATACGGTTCTCTTCCCATTCCCCGTTCCTCCAGCCATGGTAGAAAAAGAGGCAAGCCAGAGGACACTGCTTGGCCTTTGGGAACAGTAGGAAACACGAGGGACAGGGCAGGAGGGCATGCCTGGGTGCTAACAGGCTGTTGCACTGGGTTGCTGGGCTGGGCTGTGGGGTGAAATCAGTGTCCCTCCTGCCTGTTCTGCTGGGAAAACTGACCCTTCAATGCAATGGGTGTCACAGGAGCTGCTGGGGCTTTGGAAGAGGGCTGGAATGGAGGAGTCTGTGCTCTTCATGCTCTCTCCCCAGCTGCTTTCACTTCAAATACTTTTCTTAAAGGAAATAAACCCTCTACAGGAACAGAAATTGGTTTGGAAAGTACAACCATACTGGCTGGGGGTTTTGAGTTACCCAAAGGCATTCCTCCTCATCAGCCAGTATGGTGGTCCCCCTGCATTCTTCTGACAGATAAAAGAAAGCTGTGGAAAACTCACAAAGATTATTGTGCACCAGGAGCTCATTAACTGGTAGAAGTTAATTGTGAATGGCAGCACTGCGCAGACCCTGAGTGGGTCCGGGCCCTGGTCCTGGCCCTGCCACACCACTGCTCGCCAGCATGGCCTGGCCTGGCCTGGCCCGGCCTGGCCTGCCCTCACTGAGACATGGAGGACGTTCATCAGTGCCTTTGCAGTTTGTCTGGTGAGGGGACAAAGCTCATGGTCATGGCAGTGGCCTCCCCAGAGCCTCCTCCAGCACCAGCCTGCTCCTCACCCATGCAGCCTGTTCCTCATCTCTCCAGCCTTCCTCCTCACCCCTCCAGCCTTCCTCCTCACCATCCAGCCTGCTCTTCACCATCCAGCCTGCTCCTCACCCATCCAGCTTTCCTTCTCATCCATCCAGCCTGCTCCTCAGCTATCCATTCACCTTTCTTTCTCACCCAGCCTTCACTTCTCCTTCTTTTTTTCCCCCACAGCCTTCACCCCTCCTTGGAACTGATGGAGACAAGGTGTTTGTTGGGGGTGTGAGGGCAATTAGGGACTTTTGTGCTAGGAGCAGTTCTCCTGTTCAGTCTGTACTAATTAAAAGTATCAAGAGGTTTAAGAAGTAGCCAATCTGTTTAAAGCCAAAACCTGGAGGATACACAGCTGTCCTGTTTCTTATGCTGGCTTCCTCTAGGCTCTGCTCTGGCCTGATGGAGAATGAATAACTAGCCAGCCTTCAGGTCCAACCTGCATTGGCTCTTTTCCCACCTGCCTTATGAATGCTGTGTCCACACTACTCATTACTAAATACTGATTTCTGTAACATGGGCACCAAACATCCAGAATCTCCTCCCAGGCTGGCAATATATTTTTCACTATGAACCAAGGTTCATTTCACAGTGACAACATGGAGGAGAATGACAAGGCATCAAGAGTGAAGGAGCAAAAGCAAAATGCTTAAAGCAGCTTTCAACTCTTGTGATGGTGAGGGAAAAGAACTGATGACATGGGTGCCCATCACCTGGGCAGGAACACCCTTGTCCCATGACATGATGGTAAAACAGATCCTAATGCTTTCACACCTTTCCAGATTCTGATCCTACTTGGATTTTTAAGATATTCTTCCTTGTATTGCTTCTTTTCATAAAATTACTTTGGTCCCAGCTTGCTTCTGCAATTAGCAGCTTCATTTTGTGAGGAAAACAAGTGATGAAAGGTCTGCAGCTGCTGGCAACACCACAAGAACACTGCCAGCATCCAGGAGCCTTCCTTTGCCCTTTGGCTGCCCACCTCTGAGTTATGGTGCCACCTGCTATTTAAAGGTAGATTAAGCCTTCCTTGAAATTAATAGTTTAAACTGAACACGAAATTACTTTGAATTTAGCTCATGCAGGACATCCTACAACGTGGGTCCTTTTGCCAGGCTTTCAGCAACTGATCATCTAGGTCAAAACAGCTCCAGGGTATGCTTAATCCTGCTCTAGCTGTGAGGTGAGCAATCCTTTACAGACTGAGGTGTTAGTAGGTACGTGTGTGTATGGAGAAAACAACACTGTCTAGACACCTGCTCCCCTTCGGTGCTTGAAAGGAAAATCCTCCCCTTTCAGCACTAAAGCATTGACTGCAAGTGTCAATTTGCTATCTTTTATAGAGAAAACAATACTGAGAAACCATTCACTATAGGTAGTTTATCTACAAAGCAAGGGCTGTCCAGAAATTTGAAACCACTGTGTAGAAGGGATTTTCTATTTCTATTCTACTGGGTTAAGGGATTTTCTATTCTATTCTACTGGGTAAAAACTCTGAGTTGTTAATTTTTATTCTGTTGGTCAAGGTGTATATGCCTGAGAGGGAACAAACACATGTGCACATCAGCTCCAAAGGGAGGAACCCCCTGCACAGGTGGCATAATCTCACTCATGATGCTGAATCAGGTCTTGAGAGGGCTACACTGACCTCTGCTCTTCTCCTGCCACTTTTCACTACTGCCACAAGCAATGTCTGAGATTGGATAGGGCAGTCTTAACCCAAAAGACCCAATCTGATCTGAAATCCAGAGGCCTATAGCTATGTGAGCTTAATTGGGCCCTTCTCCCTATTTCTGAGACTGTCAGGCACAGGAAAGTGGTTGCTGACTGTTGGAACAGAAAAATGTGTCACAGAGCTGAGGTGCTTTTCTTATCCTGACTTACTTAATGTCTGTCCCACATCCTTCTTCCATAAAGATGTCTGTCATGCCTGTCCCATTTTCTGCCTTTCTAGGGTCATAAACAATAGTGATTACCAAGTAACTTCATCTCATCCCTCTATTAGCTTAACCATTCCCTTGATGGATCACAGACTGGGTGACGACAGGCGACATCTCTGTCATTAAAAACTCAAACTCCCTCTGCTCTCAGAGGTGCTGGTATGGTGACAGAGCTCCCCTTGCACACAGGCAGCCTTGCCTTCTGCCTGGTTACATCTCCTCCAGGCAGGATGGTGCATCTTGACTTTACAGCTGCTCTATGTGGCTACACATGCTTTCACAGCAGGATCTATCAGCATCAAATACCCCCCTTGCCGGGATCTGAAAGAGTGCTGCCTTTTGGCTCAGGAATGAGCCTGCTGTCCCCAGAGAACATAAAGACAAAATCCTAGCCAAAGAGGGAACCATGAGAACAGAGCTAAGGTTATGACTTTGGAAATGTTTATCTTCAGTCTGTATTTGATGTCTGGATAATAAGGTGACCAGTCTCTTAGAGAAACGTCAGGTAGGTTAAACAACAGAGGGGCACACAGTGGTTTTCTAGAGCTGCAGAACAGAGCGTGTGCAGGGCCTTACCATTCCCCACTTGCCACCTTTGTGGCTGATGGATGCTTTCATGCAGTGTCTCTTCCTAAGCCCTTCAGATCTGAGCTGTGAGTATGGTTGATACAGCTGTGCTTCTTCTTTTTTTTTTCTTTTTTTAAAGAATGGCTTTCCCTTTGTACTGTTTGCATTTTTTCATGCTGCTTTGGTTCACTCACCGTTTTCCAGTTTGGTAAAGAAACTGTCTGTGAAAACAAGAATGGAAAAAAAGAAAATTATCAAAGACAGTTTTTTTATATACATGGGGAAGAGGTGTTTCAAAGTGAGTCTATCAGGTTATGCACCTAAGTATTATTTCTGCCCTTGAAAATCTTTCTCTTACAGTGCTTAATTGGTCTGTGCAGATCCATTGCTTAAGAGGTAATTGGCCATTCTTATAGAAGGATCAGAAACAAAAACACTCCAGGCTGTTGTTCTAACCATTAAAAAAAAATAAAAAAAGGAATTATGGAAAGAATATGTTTCAGGGCATGATCCAGCCTCTCTTGAAACTATGCAAATTCACTTGGTGAAAACAACAGCAGACACAAAGAAATGAGTTGTATATGAAGAACTGAGATCTCAAATGTGATATTATGCAGAAAGTAAAGAGTCTGTACTAAATAAGTAACAGCTCAATGTGTTATCAAGGGTGCACTTTGATTTTGATGAATGTTAAAAGAACCTTTAGCCTTGAAAATAAAGAGGATAATTTCTCTCTAGGCAATGGCTGCTCATGAAAGCCATAAAATAAGAGCACTGGAGCCCTAATTTTATAGTGCTTTTTAAATGATTTTCAAATGGTCCAGCTGCTTTGTGCCACAATAGCACAAGGCAGAGATATTTACGCCGGCAGTAACAAGCATGCATCAGCCTGCCCAAGCTGCTCTCCGCAGGCAGCCTGCAGGAGGCGAAACACACGTGGAAAGATGATACTTGCCAATGTGGATTGATCACAATCACACCATGGTCAGAGCAATCCTGGGAAGCCGCTTTTTCCACCCAACAACTTGATTGTTTTCCTTGTCTGTGCGTTGCCTGCGAAGCACGGGATCTGTGCGGCTGGCAGTGCTGGTTCTATTTTGACACTTGAGAGCCTGCCAGCAATGTGTGCCTCTTAGGCCATACCGTCCTTGACAGGCGTGTCTTTTTGGAAATAGGAGGGCAAACTCAACCCTGGGTTACACTGCTGGTTTGGGGTGGGAGTTTCCACAAGGACTAGTGTGGCCCCAGCTTCGGTGTTCTGATGCAGCACTGCATTACCTTCTCCAGAAATGCATGCATGTGGCAAGTGAACTCTGGGCAAATGCTATGGAATTCTGCTGAGATGCTGAACTGCCACCAGCAACTTTCCCCAGGTATTTTACCTCTGCATGTTTAGGACGTCAGTCTAAAACTGAAATTTATTTTCCAAACAAATGCTCTAAGATGAGAACTACCCTGGGGTGGTCTAGCTTAGCTTGCCAATTTAGGTAGTCATTTCAACAGTTCAAAAAGAAGTTTCAATTTTTTTTCTTTACAGTCCCCTCTCCTTGGTGAGACATTGACATAAGACAGGGTACTAGGAGAAAACTGCCTTCTGAGCCAGCAGAATAGGCTTTAAAGAGC
Organism: Vidua macroura; assembly: GCF_024509145.1. Lineage (NCBI taxonomy): Eukaryota > Metazoa > Chordata > Aves > Passeriformes > Viduidae > Vidua > Vidua macroura. The sequence continues at coordinate 21,638,244 of NC_071578.1, forward strand.
AGTTCCTTTATGAAATATTCCATTAAAATTAAATAACTTGTCTCTTTCCGTGTTCACTAGTGCTAGAGGCACAGCAGTGTTCAAGTAATAAGAATTTTGGTGGGAACAGGAAATTTTGAGCATGAGAGAAATGTCTAATTTATGGCTGAAAATTTAATGCATTTGCAGGTCCATAAGGCTGAGACAGAGCTGGGCAGAGGGCATGGCAGGAAGAAGTTACCTCTGGAAAGTCCTCAGCCACTGAGCATCTATTGTCACCAGTAAGAGAAAACTGTCTCCCATCTGAGTGATTTGTGTGGGTTGGGCAACATTTTCCCCTTTTCATTTGCTGATCCCAATCAGCAAAACAGGTTAGCATCTTTTGGTGTCCAGGGATATACTTAAGACCTTTAATTTTAAACAGGGGCCTATTTTCTCTTGGAGTTGAGTTTTAAGAGTTTTAATGAGCAGAATGGACAGCAAATTAGGAATGTATCCCAGAGGAGTACCCAGCATATTTGCTGCCTTCATTTAACCGATTGATTGAGGAATGACAGGAGCATGCAAAATTCAGAAACATTCTATACCCTAAACAGAGAGGAAAAATAAATTTGATGCCAAAGCTTTAGGTCATGTTCCTTTCATCTTTATCTCATATTCAGATTGTTTGTCTGACATTTCTCCTTGTTGCTTAATTTCATAAGAGTTTAGAGTTTACATAGGTGTATACTGTATCTTAGTTCAGCATGTAAATCCTGCAGCTTGATGAAATTCCTCACGACTGGGTAAGTCTTTGGATAGCATTGCCTAGAGGTAAGTGGCAGAATAGGTAAACTAGCATAAAGGAAGCAGATCGGCTTTTTCTAAGAATACAGCAAATAAAGATTTTTCCTTTCAAAACAGAAAGGAGTACACATAGTGCTGTTCCAGGCTGCACGGAATAGTGCTATGGTCACAGATTGCATAAGTTTGTACTTCTGCCTCACTCGCATCTCATCTCATCTCAGAGAGATCCAATTTACAGCAGCTCAGATTAAGTAGCCTCCAGGGTATTACATACAGCCCTTTCATAAATCAAGAACTGGTTTTTGTTACTAGAGATCTGAGTCCAGAAACAGAGGAAAACACATGGCATGAGGCTTTGTAAATTGCCAACTGGCATGTGTCTGCAATAGTTTGCAGCTTTTGGCTATATCTCAAATGAGAAAGTAACTATTTTTAGTTATTTTTGTTGTGTACGCTGACAAATTAATACAGAAAAATAATAAAAAAAAATTAGTGATTTCTGACTGAGACCTCAAAACTGTCTTCTGTTTAATTGCTTTTCTTTTTTCTCTCCTGTGACAGAAGATACATTCTGATGATTACTAGTACACCATGTGTGATCCTTGCCACTGATGTGGATATGGTTTTGTTGGTCACTCCTAATCGCTCAGAATCCTTCTGTTTTCCCACGTGCCAATGAAGACAATGTCTGTAAGTGGATAATTAGGCTTACCTGAGTGGTTGAGTGACATTTAGTTAATGCTGCTAAAGTAATTTGTGATTGCTTAATGCCAGTGCTGTGTAAGAGCAGCAGTTTACCATTGGGACAGGGACTCACCATTTGCCCTTGTTAATGCACACAGAATGTATAGAAATGTGCAACAAGGTCAAAGTCGATTGTGTCTTCTGTGAAAGCTTATGATTACAAGTAGCTCAAGTTATCTTGTTGCCTTGTAATGTATTCCTGTCTGTAAAGCCCAGTGCCCACCACACTCTGAGACATTTTTTCCCCTTTGAGAGGTGTAAGAAAAAGTAAGGTAGTAGAAGAATGCTAAAAGGTTGCAATTTCTGAATATAATCATATCTGGAAATGCAGAATTCCAAGATATTTCACTTTTGAAAAGAAATAAGTTTAACAAGTTTTACTGACCTCTGTTGGCTACAATCACATTGAAGACTGCTGGCCCAAACACCCTACAAAAATTCACCTCAGGAGGTAGCTCAGATCCTTCTGTAACTGAATTTGAAATATGTATGTTGAACACATTGAGGTTTTAGCATAGCTTGTAACTGTACAATGTTTCTTTGCTGACGTGATATTAGCCTTGCTGATCCAGTTAAACTCCAGTTAATAAACCTGCGTGCTTAAGATCAGCATGAAGTTTGACTTCTGCAGGATATTTTACACATTGCACCCTCAGCTGCTTATTATATAGCACTTCAGAAAACATTGTACCTTTAAATCCAAAAAGTCTTGGCCTTGGCCTTGTCTATCAGCAATGGCTGATAGCCAGACAAATATTTAATAATCAGTTTGTTGACAACTTCAAAGTCCTCCAAGATGAAAGTCATCATGTTAAGTCAGCCATCCCTACTTTATTTTATTATATATTTCACTTGTTTAAAGACACTGAACATCAGATTTCTGATAAAGGCATACAGAGATATAGTTCTTACAAAATACAGCATTAATTCTATATTGATCTTTGATTTCCAAGTAGCTGCTCAGAAACTGCACATAAATGGTTCCACAGAAACAAGAAGTGACAATATATGGTACTGGCCTGGGTTATTTTAGCTCTGGCACAAGTTCTGATGCTGGCATGGGTTTGCTCAGTAACAGAAACATCCATTGTTTATTAACTTCACTGAGTACTGGGTTGGGCCCTAAATGCACATACTCTCCCCGTTCCCCATTTCTATATCATGAAGAGCTCATGAAACTTTATTCTCAGGTGTTGTTCCTGTTTGTCTTATTGAAGTTGGCACAATAAAGAAAATTCCATCTGTAGTTCTTGATCAACTTCCAGTTTCACTCTTTGCAGTCTGTAACTCCTATTTAAGCTAATATTAGTGATCAGCTGTTCCATTAACAAAGAAACCTGTTTACATTTCTATTTCTGTTAGCTGAATGTTCTCAAAGTTCATTTTTTCCTTACTACACATACACACTATTGTTATCTATATATTTTTTTCATTTTATTCTCTACCATTTCTTTCCCCTTACAAAACAGAATGTGACTGAAAGAAACATTCAAGAGGAGTTTGGAACATGTATATTCACAGGCGTTAAAAGGAGGTCTTGAAACTGCACTTAAAAGGCTGTCTAAAATCAAATGTTGCTGTTAAGAGAACACAATTTCAGTGATTTTTGTCTTAAATCTTTGCCTGTACCACCTGTCAGGCTCAATTCTACAAATCCTTATTTCTGCACATGGTTCTAGTAAGTAAAAGAGTTCATTTCCAAGTGTAGTTACAGGTTTAACCGGAAAGGCAAGGGTCGGTTTCCCACTCTCGTGGCCAAGGCAGAAGCTCAGCGAAGCACCGCACATCGCTGTGGCTTCTGCCTCAGCACAGCCAGGCTCCCACCAGGGCCCCGTGCTGCCGCGTGTCCCCAGCCGCAGGGCACAGGGCCACCTGCCGCCTGCCACGCTCCTGCCTGCAGGTGCAGGGACGTCCGGAAGCAGGCGGCAATCTGTAACACCAAGTTTTGTAAATGCAGATTATTTCCCCAACGTCACCTAGCTCATTTTTTTGGCTTTGCTGTTTCATAGCTAAAAGAATGGCTACTTTAGCTGTAATCAGTGGGCAATCAGCAGGGTTTTTAGTTTCCCCTGCTTCTCTCTGTAGGAATTGTAATTTCTAGATATTTCAACAAGTTTGCAACCTGATGATGGTGGAAAAACCCTTGTTTTGGCATAACACTGGGCACTAGGCATGTTGAATGCAGATGCGTGCATGCTTTCTCTATGCTTCAGAGTGAAATACCCATCTGCACAGTTTTCAGAAATAGTGAAGTCTGCTGTCATTCAGAATACCCATAGATTTGTCAAAATTTCAACTGCAAATCAAGTTGTCATATAAACATCCAAAGTCAGAATACTTTTTAATGTGACAATTTCCATTCTAGTTAAAATTACACCAAAAAAAGGTAAAAACCAATTATTATTCAATTTTAAGGCTGCTCAGGATCATGACCCTGTCTTGTGCTTTGTATGGTAAATGCTGTAGCAGTTTTTAAATCTGTATGTTGCACAATTATAAATTAATACAAAGCAATAAAGAGAGTCTCATTCTCTTTTTAATTGGTTTTCTGTGCAGTAGGTTCTTTCTTTAATGGATAGTCCTTTTGCTTTCTTCTGTGCTAATCTTAAGTCTATTTTAAGGCAATGCAATTAAGGCAATGAACTATATAAAGTTGGACAGCATATGTTAATGAGTACTGTATTCCCCAGCCCTTCAGAACAGCTCAGCCTCAAATAACACTTACATATTGCCTATGTAGAGATTAGGCCACTCTTCACCCACGTGATTTAATTCCACCTTGCAGCTGTCCAAAATATCTGGCAGTTCCTGGGCAGAGGGATTGCCAGGCTCAGAGCATTCCTGGGCTGACAGAGTCTGTCTTCAGGTGCTGACCCCTGTGGAGGCCTCATGCAGAGTCAGGCAGAGGAGGGAGTGCCTGCTGGAAGCGCTGCTGTGGAATGCACAGGGGAAGTTTTTGCTGAAGCAGGCTCTTTCTGCCGCCTGATGTTCCCAAGCAGGTGGCTGACTCTAAATACAGCTCGCGCCTTGACGCCTCCCTGGATTAGCTCAGTGCTATGTCCCTGATGCAATGGGGAACAGCCAGAAAAATGAACCTTCTGCTTTAAGTGAATCTTATGCAAAAAAAAAATGCTACTCCCATCCTCACATAAGCTATGGTGCTGTTCCTGCCAGCAGAGAGCTTTCCCTGTGAAAGAAATGTCAGTCGGTGCAACCGAGACGCAGTCCCAAATGCCTCATGTGACCCAGTTCTAATAATAAGCTACCAGGAAAGAGGGGACAGCACAGCCTGAGGGTGAGTTCAAAATAAACACCATGAAAACACTGGTCCTGGGCCTTACCCAAGGTTCACCAAGCCCACTGTCCTGTGCTTGACTGTGGCTGAAAGTGAATGCCTACAGAACATAAAATCACACAAGCATGAATTATACTTGTGTATATAAAAATAATAATAACACTCTCGCAACTTCCAGCTGCAGTTCATGAGCTTGCTGATTTGGATGGAGTTTCTAAGTATTTGGTAACACTGAATGGATTTCTATCCCTCAGACTTTTCCACTTGAATGTCTATAGGCTTTTACTCTCTGCAGCATCCTGTGACAAGTGTTACACAGCTCATGTAAACCCCTCCTCTTGTTTCACACCTGATTTCTACTGACTTCATCTGATGCCCTCGGTTCTTGTACTGGAAAATAAAATTAAGAGATGTTTTCACTTGAACTCTACATAGGTTCCTTCAGGTGCACTGGTTTTGTGATTGGTTTAAGCAGATTTAGGTCTGCCAGAGCTGTAGCGGGGACAGTTCCTTTCACTTGCACCTTCTCCCAGGTTGTGTAGACCCTCTTGACAAATGTGTATTTTCTGAATGAAATGCCACTGGGGAGGCAGTATTTTTCCTTCATTTTGGTTCCTTAATCTAACTTGCCAAACTACCATTCAAAATACAAATTTTTATGCTGATAATGGAAAGCAGTGAAGTACTAATGTTATGTCACATCATGACTTGGATTATGGATAGTGTAAGTGACAGGTGAGGAGGTCCCTTTTCCTCTCAGCACATTGCAGCAGACAATGCTTTCTCTTTTAAGAAATTACAGGATTATTCTTCTGCTTTTGCTTATGTTGACTGAAATCTTTTTCCCTGCACTCAGGGATGTGCACTCAAAGTAAATCTGTGTATAAAGAAGCAATACAGACAGGCAGGAAATATAAGCAACACTGACTCCACAGATTAAAAGCACTTCTGTAATTTGACAATGCTCTTGAAAAAAGTTTCTACCTAATTCATTCCTTCCACTGAGGTAAGAAAGTTGTACTTACAAGATCACTACCATGCCATGGGTGGCATGGATGCTCTACTGACTCAGCTTCACTCTGTGCTCTTCCCTTCCCTGCCCCTGGTGAAACAATACTCTCCCAGGATGAGCAGTATCTTCAAGAGCAGGTACTAATTTACAACAGGAGCAGCTTTCACAGCTGTGGCTTTGTAGGACAGATGCTCAGAGGCTTGCAAAACATTATCCTGATGGGAGGATTCCATTAATCTTGCTCACATGTGTCTAATTTTGTTCAGCCTAAAGCCATTAAGATGCATTATTTCACTCACATGAATTTCAGATTTTTCAATGCTGTGTCTTCAAAAGGTTTTCAGACTAAAACCCACTATAATGTGAATGAAGTATAAATTATAATGAAATATTAACTCATATAAATTCCTATTAATTTTTATGGAGAACTTCAAAGCAAACAAAGCTCCTCCTCCACTGCTCTGCTGCTTTGTGAGGTGTAAAGATGGTCCTAGCACTGTTGGGTTTTAAATGTGATTTCCTATTTGATCTTTTCACGTAACAATGTCTTACCTTTCTCTCATCAGTGGAGCTCTTTTGCAACGTTTAGGAAAATCTCACCAGTCAAACTGATGTCTGAAAGGATCTTAAATATAATAATTTTCCAAAGCACTTGTGTACAGTGAAATAGGGAGGGATTTCTACATTCGCCTAAATGCTAGGCAAAATCAGCATTCATGTCATTACCTCTGCAAGAATGAAGAAGGAAATGTGGTCTGGAAAGGAAGAGGTTCTACTCACAAGTCACCATTATATTAGTCTTCTAATAACCTTGCAAGTCTCTTCCAGCAGAGAATAAAATGATCAGAACTGATGCTTCAAATGCAAACAAGCAAGCAGAAATGTATTTACTTAATCTGTCAGGGAATCTTTTAAGGTCAACTAATCAATAAATCCAACCAGCAGCAAAGGGCAAAACCAAATTTGATTATCATTTCATGGTTCACCACAAGGTAACAAGCTAATTTTCAGGCAGAGTGGTAGCATGAATTTCAAACACTGTTGCTGTATTAAAAGTCACATTGGTTTAAATACTTATTAACTGGTGACAGGAAAAGTGACGTCCTCAAAACATCTTAAAACTAATTTATATCAATTAGGCCAAGCCCCTGATGTAAGCTAAATGTCTACCTGATATTAAACCACGGGTGATCCAAAGCCACTGACATAGAACTGATTTGGAATAATTTGGAGTGCAAGCGAACTGATGAGTCCAACTTACAAAATGCTTTGAAGACCTAACATATTCTTTTTAATGTCCTCAATATACTACATGATATACATTATCTTTTTGAAAACATATTTAACAAGAAAACACTCATGGGGTTTGCTGACCCAGGCTGCAGAAGTATCACAAACATTTATTCTGATAGTGTGGGTCTTCTGGCTGACACAGCTTTCTATAACACCATAATATTTAGCAGGCCAGCAAAAGAGGAACGTTTCTGTAGGAGTGCCTGGGCTCTCAAGAAACTGCCCTTGTCAGATCATCAGCCCTGAAGCACAAAATTTTTCTTAGGAGAACATGCATTTTAGAACTGTAACCAAACTGAGAAAGATGATTATGTTACACTCCCAAGTAAAGGGGACTCAAACATCCTTTACAGCTAGATGCAAATATTGAACTTGCCTCTGGCATGAGCAGAAACCAGGGAGAAACTTGGTCTGTCTTAACCACTTCAGTGCATTCATCCAGTAGCACCACTCAAGGCACAGCAGTTCTACCCTGCGTAGTGGTTATAGTGCTGCTGTTGGCTGTGCTGGTTTTGGAGGGACTGAGCTATCAGAATTAATCCATTTACCATTCCGTTGGCCTTTTATGTCAATGCATAATTGTCTTCATTTTTGTAATGTGCACAGATCATGGGAAGCTGTATATGCACCACGGCTCTGCAGGGTGGAACTGGATACAGTGAATGAAGATAGGGCTGCCCGTTCAGCTGTCCTTCCTTTGCCGGAGCTGAACATCCAGGTTTCGCAGGTGCTTCAGAAAACCACGATTGGGTGAAATCCATCGATGCTCCTTCACTGTCTTGATGGCTTCAACTAATGGGAGGTGGTGATTTATCATGAGATATGCTAGGACTAGAGAAGCTGATCTGCTTACTCCAACTGCACAATGTACCAATATTTTGGCTGGTAAAAAAAAAAAAATTACAACCATCAAGAGAAGCAGTACAGTGGATGAATTTAAGTGTTTTTCTTAGTCTTCTGATAGATCACATGAACTGCTAACAGTTAAGTCTAATTTGCCATTGTTACAGTCACTTGTTTGAGAAATGCCATAAGACCCCAAATTGATCTCAGAAACACTGGTAAATCAAAGAAAACCCCCTGAGAGTAATGAAGCAGTTCTGTTTTGACCATGAGGAAGAGAAGACACATTAGCTTCAGCAGGCTGGCTTATGCAAGGAAGAGTGCTAAAATCTGGCTTGAATGGATAGCACAGACACATTAGCCACCAAGAAAAACGACTGGCCTAGTACTATTGCATAATAAGGCAATTTGATGCAACTGTAGTTCTATTTTGAAGTCAGAACTCGTGATACAGAGATAGCTCCATTAATGTCAGTTTACTCATTCTAAGAAATAGTCTTTTACATAAAACAGGTTAATTAGGATTTTATTGCACCTCTGCCAAGAAGCTCAGTTTCTTGTGGAACTCACTGTAAACCTCCTTGTGTAAAAGTAAATCTGCTTCTTGGAAACACAGCCTTGCAGGCTCTGTTCACACAAGAAACTCATCTGCAATATATGAACCTCTTCATACAGTTGGTGACTGCAGAAATCAGGACACTTGTCTTTTTATTGATTTTATTTGTTCTTGCAATAAAAAGGTCTTAAAAGAGGGTGCCCATTTCCAATGCATGTTTTTGCTTCTCTCCTTTTGAATGAGCCTTACCTTCCAAATAATTTTCTCGCTCCTCCCCAGGCTCTCTCCTGCACGGTTCATCTGTTTTGTCACATCAGCTCTTTGGAACCTAGTCAGAGCTACACCCACATACACAGCACTCCCTTCTCCTGCCACCCACTGTGCAGGTGACCAGCACCTGCCAGGACACCATGTAGTGACTCGTCCACCACTGAGCTTTGTGGAGCTGACCTGTTATGTGAGGCTGCTGACTCGCATCAAAATGTGACCAACAATAATTTCATACCTCCTGGCGTGTTCAAGGCATTGTGGATAAACTGTGCAGCAGAGAAAAAGAACTGGCTGATATCAAAGCTTGGCAGGTCATGGGCTGGTACACCATAATAATCAATGGTTGCTCCATAAAAGTCCTGGCCTCCGTGGCTGTATGATGTGCCATGGGCAGCATTTAAAACATGGGTCACACCCATCTTCCACAAAACAAATCGATTGTGTGCTGTTACTCTAAGGAAAAGACAAAGACAAATCAAGATGGGTGCAGTGATATTCACAGAGCAGAAGCACTGAGACTGCATCTCCCAAACCACTGCTTTGATTCTAAGGGCTCATCGAGAAGGGAATACCAGCTTTGTCATAATTTTATCTCGGAAGTCGTGCTGTCTGCAGCGTAAACGACAGCAATTAGCAAAACTATGAGCTGTCTAAAGCCGCACCCATGAGGCATACTAACAAAACGTATGGCAGAGGTGTGTCCATAAAGCTGTACTTACAGGTCCCCTAAGAAGAGATTAGGCCATACTTCATCAACGTGATTGCAAGAGGGCCGCCCAGTGTTCAGGAGCTGCTCGATTTCCTTGAGGGAGGGGACATCCTCCGGGCATGTCCCAGCGCCTTCAGGGTCGGGGGTGTCCGGCGCCCTTGCCCCAGACATGCTGAGATCCGGGGTGAGAGGCCGCTGCCGCCGGCCGGAGGAGCGGCACGGGGGCGCTGCCAGCGCCGCTCGGTGCCGCGGGAGGCTGCGAGATGGGCTGGGGCAGGTGCCGGGCAGCCGGGCTGGCAGCCAGGCCCGCGCCGGGGCTGCCCGCTCGCCTCTGCACTGCCCCGACCGCCACAGCCGCTCGAAACAGACGCAGGTCCCAAACTGGCCTTTGCTGGACCCTTACTGGTTCAGTCTGCTTCTCTGGGCTCGTCTCCAGAGCTGCACTGTTCTGCCACACAGCAGCCTTGTGCCGGGGACGTCAGCCACATGTGGCACAGCCCCCTGCCCGCAGGACACGCACTAACACTGGCTGTGACTGTCCCCAGCCGTGTCTTCGACACAGCCGTGGCAGTCATCGAGATCTGGGCATTCATCACTAGCACTTAAAACAATAAAATAGCAACCTGTCCCAGTAACAATTATCCATCATTTAGTCTGAGGTGCAAGGGTCAGAAATGCACTAGCTGGTCCTACCAACACGGTCACCAGGAGGGTTAAACACCAAGTGGATGATGATGATGCCTTGCCTGTCACTGGTAATCTAGGGAGATTTATTTCTTGAAGCTACTGTTTTTCACAAAGTGAAATTATCTCACATAATTGTACTTTATATTTTTAATATTTTCTATTGCAGTCCTTCACTGGGTTAATACAGTACACCTGCCACATATTGTGTGATACCTCCCTCTGTTGAAAAGAGACCTAAAGCCAGGAGTATAATGGTTCTCAGGTGAAACTTGTAAGCCACTGAGTTAGTTTATATAGGAAGGTCTGGCGAGCCATAAATTGGAGACCCACGATATCAAATTGTAGTATTAGTGGGTCTTTTAAATTGTTGCAGTGCCTGTACTTCTGCGGAATTACTCCTAGCAGGGGGCTGCAAAATTGTCAGTGGTGGAGCTACAAGGCAGAACAAAAGAAATGGTGATGCTTTTCCTCTGTAAGCCTGGCAATCCAGGAGAGAAGCTTATTGCAAAGAGTTTCCCCTGTAGAAAGAAAGGTCATGAATAGAAGGTACTCTTGGTCAGGTCTGAGCCACCTTTATTCTATATGCATTGATATACTATGATAGATTTGCTTTATTTTAACAAGAGACATATCATGGACATTCCAAGCTGGGTATTAAAGTCTGGACTAATTAACTGGACTTAGGAGTACTCAATGAGAGGTCATCATAATACAGTGCAATAGTTTCCAGCATCAGAGGACAAAATCATATGCAACAAGGGAAAAGTGACTTTGTATAGAATATTTTGTGAAGCAGAAATTACTTATGTTCTGTGGTATTTAGGGAAGAAACTGTTTAAAAGCTTCTGTATACAAAGAGACTTGTTACTTCCTGCTGCCATATACATTCTGACCTAAAATGATGAATGAGGGAAACTACAAGTAACAGTGCTGCAGTGCTTATTTAGAGGGTGTAGTGGGACAGGCAGCCAGGCTCTGCTGTGGGTGAGGCAACCAGCTGGCCAGACCCAGCAGAGGAGAGGACTGGAAAAATGGCTAAAGTTGTATTTCAAGCACTATGTATATGGCCTTCATACATTACGTTGTTTTTCTGTTTTGTTCTTGGGTTTGTTGTTTCAGTAAACTAGTGTGCTTTAAGCTGATTAATGTGTGCCCATGAATCAGGAAAATTAACTGGCTGAGCAGGTTAAGCTGTTCAATTTAATTTACTTTTCTCAGGTTTCTGGGTGGAGACTCAAGGTGAGACTTCACTATCAGTTTTTTGTAAATGTAACCCCAGCCCATTTGTTGCTAATCAAGTTCTGTGAAAAAGGTGAAACTCATGGTTAAGTCTACCCTTTTCAGCTGTAAAACTTTTATTGGCCTCTCCACCAACTGCAATGACTAAGAATTCAAAGTTCATCTGTGATATGAAAGGTGACAAACAGAAAAACACAAACTCCGGAAAAGTGATCCCTAAGTCCTCTGTGCCTCGAACATTTGTATGCATAACATCCATCTACTTCAAAACTCTGCCATTCTACACTAACATCTTCTAAACATTTAACAGGCTGCAAATGTGGCTTTGGTAAAGCTGTGTAACTGAGCTTTTTTAGCCAGAAGTTGCCTTTGGAACAGAGAGGAGGCAGAGATCTGGCTTTCAGGTGGATTTACCTCTCTACATCTGTGCCTCTTTTCTGGCCCTTTCAATATCTGCTAAGAAAGGATGTAGAAAGCAACAGGCTGATATATGGTCACACTGAATGGAGGCGAGTTTAGCACTCTGTGCAGGAGGCACTTCTTGAGATTCCAATCATTTGGAGGTTCTCCTGGCTGTTTGAATGCTGGGCAACTCTAAACTAAACATTTGTGTGCAATCGTATATGAACATTAAACAGCTGCTGTTTTAGCTGAAATTAATGTATGCCTAATCTTGGAACATGCAACAGAAGGCATTCTAACCAGACTATGCCTTTGTGATTGATTGGAATGTATTACTTGGTGCAATAATCTCCATCAAACAGTCCCTGGCTAATAATGTATTATTGGTGGCAATAGTGTAAATTGCCATGGAGTGTTCTAGTAGCACATAGCATTGCCAGGAAAATGTGCAGCAGTTGAGAACAGGAAATTCATGGTGGCTCTTCTATTTCTTCCCTTGAAAGTACTCATATCAGTATGATGCCATCTCTCTACTGAAAAAAGAGCCAAAATCAGACTCCTTTCACATATCCTGAAAGAAGACAGCTTTTACAGTGAAAATGTTACAGCATGACAGTTCAGTTAGATAGGATTTTATAGACAAGTATCTCCAGCTGCAAAAAGGTTCTTCTCATTTCACTCATTTGCCTGTTTCCAGGATTTGGATTTTGGGATGGTTAACTACTGAAGAAGAATAGAAGTATTTGAACTCTGGTACATTTTGGGCAACACTAAGTAAGTAAGTGAGACAACGTTTTCTCGTGCTCCACAACAATGTACTTTTAAAAAATGGAACAATTTTGTCTGCTGAGTACATGGAGTTTATTCTTTTTCTTTTTTCCCTTTACTATCCTCTTCTTAATAAGCTTGTTTTCTGTCTTAAAAAAATATTATAATTTACTAATTTGATTAGTCCTTAGGCATTCAATGTCTTATTCTTCCATTACAGAATTAAGACATTTGAAGATAAAACAGATGTGTGAAAGTTCACACATGACTGACCTAAGTATGCTTCAACTGAAGTACAGAGATTGTGAAGAAATTATAAGGCAGGACTTGATCTGTAGAAAAATGAGATTACCAAAAATCCCACCCCAAACCCAGAATAAGAAAAAAACATTATTTAAATCAATTAGCACTTCTAGTGAAAGATATGCCCCGTTGCCATGTTGTATTCTTTGCTGAATAAGAATTTTCATAAGAAATTAATTCTCTGTTAAGCTGACTCCCATTATTTTCTGTGTAGGGCCTTAACAATTGAGATAGATTATTTCAAATTATTAAATGCTAATGACAATGTTTAAAATTTAAAAAAAAGCCCATTACATTAACACATCTCATTTTCCTTTGCTCTATAATATATTCTAACTTGAGCTACTTGGAAATTTTCGATATAAATTTCTTTTTTTTTATTGCATTAAGTGTCAGCCTGAACATTAAATCAATATAACTATATGAAGTGAATAAATTGTTTTCAATCTAAAGATACATCAGTGTTATTACACACTTTAAATACTTTTTTTCCTTGGCAATCCACAGTTGTTTTAAAAATATCTGTAGCATATAATTTGTCATAAATTCTTAAACTGACTTGTCAGCACTGGCACTGCCTGTCAAACTTACATCAATGCCTTCATGTCACATGGCATGAAGTGACATAACTCAAAGTGACTGAATGAGGTTTATTGGAAATTACTGTAAAATAAAGCACCAACTATTGCAATAATTCACCCTTTTAAAGAACATTAAATGTTAGCAAGGAGAAGCAGTTTTCAGTTTTGAAGTGCAACAACTAAGCAGCTATTACATATATAAGTATTGCAAGTTTTAAATTATGTTCTATTACTTTTCTGTGCAAGCTTATTTAGTAATTTTCAAAATATTTGCTAGATGATGAAACTAGACAGAGCAGGAAAATGCCATTAGCAGTGATAACTTGAGATAGAAACTGACCATCAAGCTTTTTTCCAGTGCTGATGGTCACAGAATCAGAGATTCATTAGGGTTGGAAGGGATCCCTGCAGATCATCCAGTCCAACCTCCCTGCAAAGGCAGGGTCACCTAGAGCAGGTGACACAGGAACCATTCAGGTGCATTTGGAATGTCTCCAGAGGAGACTCCATGCTCTCCCTGGGCAGCCTGTTCTAGTGCTCTTCCAACCTCCACATAAAGAAGCTCTTCCTCACGTTGAGGTGGAACTTCTTGTGGCTTTGCTTATGGCCAGTACTCCTTGTCCTGTCACTGGGCAAATTGGTTCTGCAAACCAGCCCAGCCGCCTCCACAGCCAGGCCCAGGCTGCTCTCCACTGTATATGTGTCTGTCTTTCTTCTTCACCTTTGCTCTGGATGCAGCTCTTGGCCAGGGGCTCCCTGCATGGAAATCTGTTGCTGGAATAACACACATTAGGACCTGTAAACTTCAGGGAGTCCTGGGTTAACATGCATGTCTAAATACAGCTCATTTTCCAAACCAGACTGAATTTTGAAGGTAATTTTTTAGGTGGATTGCTGGTTTTGCTACATCATAGGGAAACAGGGTTAGGAAACTTCTGCTTCCGTTTTTGTTTCCTTCCTGGAATCTGGTGAGCTGATAGACCCTAGTGCATGTTTATATGTAAAATAAAACAACAAAACCATATCACTCTGCACAAAGCAGCAGTTTCCTGGTACCTCCCATGAAAAGAATGAGATCCCAAATGATGAGTTAGCTTCAGGACACCTGCTTAAGGCTGTCACAGTGACCTATTCCATGATGAGACAGCTCTGTAGCCTGCAACAGTTGTTTTTGCAGCAATTTTTAATTTTAGTTTGTGCTTATTTTTACATTTTTGGTTTAAACCAGTTGTTCAGATAGAAGCAAATGCAGCCATGTATTGTAAATTGTACCGACTTGGCATAAGGAAGTGTGTAAAAAGTTATGATCAAGTGGCAATTGCTGAAGAAGAATTCATGAGTAGAGAATGCACATAATAGAGAAGCACAAAGTCTTGTTTAACTTAGTTGCCTTGCTCTCCTGTAATTTTGTTTTCCTTGTCAGATAAATGCTAGGGTTTTTTAAATATAAATATGTGGACCTGGAATAAGCAAAATTACTTCAATTTTCAACCAGCTTTATTAACTGATCCATTATAAACAGGAAGACAAGGTCCGTTTGATGTTTTTCAGATTTATATGTATGTGTTGTATGGTTTATCACTGACGAATTCAGATTCGTCAGTTTTTCATCTAGCGCCTTAAAGGCAAAGAAGGAAAACATTGTGAGGACTGAAATTGCACTTGATTCCTACATTATTTGCAGATGTTGCTAAACTGGCAAAAACGGCGGAACACACCCTCCAACTTCAGCAACTCATTTTGGGAAACTACAGATCATTTAGTGTAAAAAACAAAAGCGGGACAGAACAGACTGCATAGAGAGATAAGCATCTTTGAACCAGTATCAAGGCTTGTGGAAAGGAGCAGATGTTCTCACGCCTTCTGAGAGGTGTTCTTCACAGTTTCTCTTCTGAGTATCTGGTAGATAGTCCATTACAGTTGAGATAGTACAAGGATAGCATTGCTTGATGAGTTGACAACTTGACTTAGCTTTGAAGAATCTTGAAATGCAAATTTTCTGATCTCAAGGCCACTTTCTCTGAAAAGGCTGTGTCACTGACTTCATGGATACACTGGCACCTCCTTTTTATTTCAACTGAAGCTACAACTTAAGACTTGTTTCGGACCTCCTAGTAATTCCATCATTAACAAAACCAAATTCTGACTGTTCCTCAAACAGTTGCAAAGGGCTGGCAGCTACCCCAAACAGTTGGTATCCAAAATAAATTTATTTCTGGAGGAATTTGCTTCTAATTTGTCTGTCTCCTCCTATCCCCTCCATTTGTACTGTTTGTAGGCTATGGAGCTCCCGAAGTTACGGCGCCTTGCCGAAGCTTTCGTAAGTCATGTGTGCTGTTCACATCTGTGCTTTGGATCCCCGTGCGGAAATGACTGAGTGCCGTCGGCCAAGTGCTGACAGCCAGTGTCATTCTTTTTATACGCACATCAGTAAAGAACAATGGTGCAACTGAAATGTTTTGTAATGACTGCCTGATATGAGGCCTGACAGTACGAGAGTCCTGTAAGTTTCTTCTGCTATTCTGTCCTGGTATATGCTTTGAATGGAAGGATGGGAATACCCGCTAATCCACTGATTCCAAGCCTCTGGCACAGCTCAAAGCCCCTCCTGGCAGGGGCCCCGTCCTTCCACCCCGTCCCGCCCCTTCCGCCGCCGCCTGCCGGCGCTGCCGCCGCCGCTTCCGGACGGGGGATGGGGGGTGGCGGTGGCCGCCGCCGCCGAGGAGAGGCACGGGCAGGGCGCGGAGGAGCCGCTGCCGCAGCGCCCAGGGCCGGCGCGGCGGCACCGCCACTCGGCGGCAGGTGAGGCGGGGCGAGCTGCGGAGCCCTTCCCGGGAGGCCCGTACCGGGGACCCTTCCTCGCCGCGGGGCCGCCCCGCGGGTGGGAGCCCGCCGGGTCCCCGTCGCTGTCCCCGCTGCGGCGTGAACCCCCAGGGTGCGGGCGGGCCCCGCGGGTCTCGGGGCGAAAGGGCTGCCCCGCCGCAGAGGCTGTGCGGGAGGAGAACAGCTTCGCCTGCCGGGGGGAAGACGAGCCTCCCGTGCTGCGTGTCCGCGCTAAAATCCGCTCCGCCGTAATTGCTGCGCCCGGCGGCCCCGCACATCTCTGCCGAGCGTGAGCGCCCGGCCCGGGAGCCCCAGCTGCGCGCTGGGGCGATGTCGCCGGCGGTGTTCGGGCTGGAGGGGTCAGCCCTTGTCCCCGGCTGTGCCGCTTTCGGGCTCAACTTCGCCAGCCCCGTTAGGAGAGGCGTGTGAAGGCGTGGGACGGGTACCGAGCGGGGACGGGGCTGGCACTGGGGGTCGGGGCCTGCGGGCCCTGTGCGGTTTGTTGTGGGGCCTGGGGGCAGACGGGACCCGTGTGGTTTCCGATTCCCGCCTCAGCCTCCGCAGCAAACAGATCGTTCCTGGAAAAGATGCTTTGTGTCCCTTACAGTGAGATAACAAAACGGTTGTACCGGGTCGAAATAGATATTCTTATTACTTTTTTCAATAAAATTGGTATGTTTTCTGAGGACAAAATGTTCATTTTTGAGTAAAAATGCTGTTGAGTGTGTAGGATTTGATTATTAACAAGGCAGCATGGAACAGTGCAGTTATTGGTTTGCATGTGTGCTCTTCGAGTTTCAGGGTTAGATGGTCGGGTCTGCCTGTGGGGAGAGTGTTTGTGCAAGTTTAGGGCCTGAGCATAAGGAAGCTGAAGCTACTGGAACTGTTACCCACTCCGTCTCTTAAATCTATATTACTGATGAATTATGTGGCCTTATTCACTTAGTTATTGCTGATTGCTATTAAAAACCCCCCAACACTTCAAAAAGATAGGTTTTTCCAGCTCCCTAAGTTAATGGAAGAGGCAGTTGAGAGGTAGTGTTAGTGTTAACATTTGTAATAAGTTGAAGTGGTCTCATGGTTTTATATTTGAGGCTTCAGTTTGCAAAATTAATTTTATAAAAATTTTATATGTGCAACGCTCATTCTGTGTTGTGAGATGACTTGATGGCAAGATTTAACTTGGCTAATGTCTGCTCTGTCTCCACAGAGCTCCCTTGTGCAGCTGGACACGGTGTCTGTGCCACCTCCACAGAGCAGCTGATCATGCTGTGCTCTGGAGTGGCAAGAGCTCAGAACACATTTCCTGGCATTTAAGTGCCCCTCCTGTCTGGTAGGGAGTGCTTCTTGCTGGATATCAGAGGTAAGGAAATGGCTCTGTCTTTTTCTTCCTTTTGCTTTCTGTGATGTAGAAGAAAGGTAGAACTAACCTGTAGGATTAGTGTGATTTTTATACCAAGTGAATGAAATTTTGGGAAGTTTTGTAAGGTTTTGTTGTGTAGGTACTACTTCGATGTGAAGGAAATGTTCTGTAGATTTGTAAAGCACAAAATTTTAAATTATCTTGTTTGCTCTTCTATGTGATGTTCTTTTTGCTGACTGGTTGGGAGTTTATTTTATTAGGATACTATTAAAATACAGGTTGGCCTAGGGATTGTAATCTTTTGAGTTCTGTAGTATTGCTTTTCTTTGTACAGAGCTTGGTTTTGCAGCCTGCTTAGCTGGTTGAGGTCCACTAACCATATTACATTGTGTTTGTTTGATAATCACATACCTTTTAGAAGTTTTTTTCTTACTTACTGTAATGCATCTACAATGAGGAAGGCTATTAGATTTTCACTAGACCAGAAAGATCAGTTTGTAAATGGTTGTGGTGTGTAAGATGAAACACAGTTTCACTTCAGATATTGTTCTGGTATTCATTTGGATATGGAGAGTTTGTTCATGTCTTCTCCTATTTCCATTGTAAGATGAGGGTGTGGGAAGAAAAGGGTAGAAAGAAACTTGAGTTGTTACTCCTAAGTTGTATAGGGATAAAGAGCAGCCAACATTCTGTTACAGAAGTGATGGATACACTACTTGAAACCAGAAGAAAAATACTCAATACCTGATATTTAGCTTGTAAAATGTTCAAGAACTTAGTCAAATAGTAGTGAAATACTGTGAATGACATCCTAAGATAAGTGGTGGAGTACTTGATCAGTTGTTTAAAAATCACTTGTGTGTGCCTTGAATTATGGCAGTAGTATAAAAATCTGTTTTGTTAGCTGGTTGGTAGATTATGAGTTGAGCTGCTGCTCTTAGTGTTCACTTGAGTATAATACAACTTGTTTGGCTTAATGATGTGTAAGTCTCAGGGAGCAGTATGTATTCTGTTCGTTTTGATGCAGTATGTAACTGTACTTGGTGGTTCTTAAGACAAACGTGTTTAACTTTCAGGACTTTCTGTAGTAGCTGCTGTCACTTGTATGGAGGTGTCTCAAAAGAAAACTCTGCTAAGAATATAGAGCTAATATTTGATCCACAAGCTGCACTGCAATAAATAATTCTCAAAAAGCTCATCTTTCTTGATGGCTTAAAACCTAAGACTAAGCTAGTGTTACTTTGAGATTTCTTACATTACCTTCATGCATAACACTAAGACCTTTGAGTACAGTTAAGGTACTGCTGATCATCTCACTTATGATACCAAAGTCACTAATTAAAACTCAATGCAAGTTTTACAGCAATATTTATGCATTTGAAATTATTGTATTCTTGTTTCAGGAAAATACCATTTTTTGTCTCATGGTGGACATTGTGCTGTGTTTGATTAATTTTAGATGTAGTATGGTAGCCATTGTATTTAAAAACTCTTGAAAAATCATGTATTGTTTTTGCATGTGTTCTTTTTGTCCTTCTGCTTACAAGATACCTACCGTATTAAGTGTATCTGGTGGCATTTAGAAAGTAAGGACTAAGCCACTGTATGCTATATGGCAGTGAAATCTTGGGTGCTATTTGCTTTAAATAAGCACTGAAGAATTTAGAGTTTCCAGGAAGACCAGGTGACAAGCTTCTCATATAAGTCAGAGTCAGCAGAGTAGCTGAGCCTTGTGCTGCATAACAAGGCAGTGCTGTGTGTTATTTTTCCAGCACAGCATTGCTAAGTTGGTGTGTGACAGTAGCCTTATTATTGCGGGCTGGCTCAGCACACGTTTTTGTGTAGCTTTTTTGTGCTGGGGAACCAAGGCCAGCAACATGGGCCTTGTCCACATGGACAAAGTAGCAGCCTTTAGAGGGAACAACCTCTCCCCTGAGGTGTGCGATGTGCTCCTAAGCCAACAGACCCAGCAGAGGGGGGGCCGAGTTGGTATGGCCTGTATTCAAACTGCAGCTTGAAACCTTCACGCAGAAATGTAGGTTAAATCACTTGAGATCTGGTAGTTCTTCAGCATCCTTCCTAAAATTCCTCTCCAGGATGGTTGGAATTGAATCTAGGGGGGAAAAAATCAAGGGGTGAGGCTCTCCCAGGTACCTGAGGGCAGGTGGTAAAGCAATAATGGTGCTAGTAGAGATTTTGCATGTGTGTCTAGAATAAACAAAGCCAGTCAGCACTCTAACTGCTGCAGACCTAACTAGGGTGTTTAACCCTTCAGCTATGACTCTGCTCTAATCAAGTTTGTAGCCTAATTTTACTGTGATATTAATACTACTTTTTCTTGGCTAGAGTAGTGATAAGCAGATTCAACTTTCCACATTTTTACCTCTATACAGACTCAAAGTCTGTAAGCTAGGAAAGTTAGGGAATTAATGGTTGACTGGCAGTGATTCAGTAGATGGGAACATGATAGAATCATGTACAATCATGTTGAGGAAGGTTAATTTTCTCTATAGATACATCCAGGAAATTTTGCTGTCAGATAGGGTATAGTCAGCCTCTCAGAGGCATCTTATTTCTTAAGATGCCACAGCCAAATTGTAGGAATGTTTATGGCTCACAAAGTAATGTTTTTCTTTTAAAAAAGGAAATATTTACAGGTGTGCAGTTCTTACTCATTTGTGTTCATGCTGTTAATTGAAAGACTGGTGCAAGAAAATGGGACACACAATACATACTGTTGACAAGCTTGCTAAGTGTTAAGTCACAGTACCAGGAAAATAATCAACTAACTAGCTACAGACATTGCTGATGTCAGGTGAAAAGTATATTTTACCCTCTGATGCTCAAGTCTGTGCTTGCTTTGTGTTACTTATATGTGTTATTCATCATTAAATAATGTTACCCATTATTTGGTTTAGTGATAAAACTAGTAATATGGAAGGCAAAGTAGTTACCAGAGCTGTTTCCTTTCAGAAGATAGGTTCAGTTATCTAGGGGACTTGGCCTCTGCTGCGTTATTCTTACATAGCAGTCTAGTGGTGTAAAAGTTATGCAGCATTCTTTGGCTTCAGAAAGGAACAGGGATCTGTACTGTATTCCAGGTGTTACGATTATTAGGGAAAGTGCCTTTTACTCTTTAAACCACAGAAGTGTCACCAGTTGAGTAGTCTGAAAGGGAAGGCAGTTTCAGGCTTTAAGAAGTTGCTTTGTCATTGAAAAATGAATTTAACTGTTGCTGTTGAGACGAAATTAGCTACCTGCTCTGTGTAATGTTTTAAATTTGTGTTTTTGTGGTCATTTCCTTGTCTTTTCCAGTTGGTTAAGTGTCTTCTTGTTGGCAGCATTTGAAAACAGAGCAGGTCCTATCAGTTACATCTTGAGGTTAATGTAGACTTTCTCCCAGGTCCAGCCCACAGTGACCTTTGATAGGTGTGCTCATTCAGTGTTGTTAGGTTACCTTTATTGCACCTTTGGTAAGGGTTGATTTTTATTCCAGCAATGCCAGATGAAGGAAGACTAGGCTGCTGTTAGGCTGCTTGACTTGTAACACATGAATAGTATTCTCTTAGGTTAGGACAGTTTCCTGCCTTTGTCCTCAGAAGTTGCTTTGATTAGAAGACAGTATCAGTAAGTTGAGTGTATTTGTGGTGAGTTTATATTCACTGCTTTTAGAAAACCCATGATGATCACTATGTTATAAAACTCACTGTGATTAACAGCTTTTTCAGTATTTAATCTGTATTTCTGAGTAAAGAAAGCTGGAAGTTCAGATAGGCAACTCAAGTTTGTTTATTTTTACTGGATGTTTTGGATTAGTATAAGAACAATGTTGATAATACACTCATGTTTTAGATGTTGCTCAGTGGTGCTGACCCTAAGTCAAGAAGTTTTTGGTTTCCCCTGCTCTGCCAGCGAGGAGGGGCAGAAGAAGCTGGTAGAGACACAGCCAGGACAGCTGACCTGAACCAGGCCAAAGGAGCATTCCATACTATGGAATGCCCTGCTTGGTATATAAATGGAGGGGGCAGGTTGGCCCAGAGGGCCTGACCACTGCTGGGCAACTGGCTGGACAAAGGTCAGCAGGTGCTGAGCAGTTCTAATGTGTATCACTTGTCTTTCTTGGGTGGTGTTCTTCTCTCTTTTTGTTATTTCCACTGTTATTATTACTGTATTTTCCTTTATTACCATTATTAAACTGTTCCTATCTCAACCCCTTGGGTTTACCTTTTTACAGTTCTCCCCTCCATCCCACGGCAGGGGGAGTGGGCCGGGATATTTAATTGAATTAAATGTCATAATTTATTTCATTAGCCATGTAACCAAAATAATTATTACAGTTATTTTTGAGCTACATTTTCAAAAATAGTAAGATAACATAAAAATGAGAAAATACCCTTTTATATGGAGAAGGAAGCATATAGCATATGCAAATATTCTAGTAGTTTTTTGGGGGGTTTTTTTGGCAACTATTTAAATCAAGGTATTAAAGCTTATATACTTATTGACTGTGTATGATGTATTGAGAAATTTTAGCAATGAATTAAGTACATGTTGTTAATATACAATCAAATCCTGAGAGAATATCTTCAGAAGTATCATGCCCTTAATTATTTTAGAAGGGTAAGTGTGATTTGTGTGCTCATTTTTCTTCTAAAATATTACTTTTGCACTGCTGGGAAATCTCATTTGGCAAATTGAATTTTCTTTGATACAGTATAAAATAGTTTGTGGTTCTGTTAGATGAAAGCCAGAAGAAAAAGTTGCATCCAGTAATTATATTAAGAGCACAATAGGTACTGTATGTCCTTAAAAAAAGAAGTGAGAAGGAAAGATGTTCTGTTTTTGGAAGAGCTGTACCCCTGAAAAAGATGGAGAACTGTGCTGAATATTCATGATGGGTTTGAGTACCAGTTTACTATAGACAGAAGCTAAATAATAGATTAAATACACTGTTTCTTTGCTTTCATTCTGAAAGCCTTGAATGATGTATGTGGCAGTAGTGTATTGTAGTGCCTTATATTTTCTGAGATTTGGTTGGCATGATTGAAGCATTTTAGTTAATTAGACTGTTTTTTTGAGTACAAAAGAGCTGTAAAATTGTAGCTGTTTCTTAGATGGTAGCTGTACATGAGCCACCAAATATAAATTATGCACAAATCCATTCTCTGCTACTGTGGGTCTTCAATATTGCATAAATGTTTTAGTACTTTTACTTCACTGGTAGCCTTTCAGAGTTCTGTCGTGTTCCACGTAATGTCCTGTGGTTAACTTTTTCCTGGTGGTTGTTCTGGTGACTTGTCACCACCATGTGACAAAAATGTTGCTGAGCTGTCTCGCCTTCTTTCAGGCAATATTCTAGAGTCAGGAACTCAATTATTGAGAAATCTGTATGAAGAGAATACATCTCTTCTGGTTTTGGTGTGTTACTATGCTATCTACTACCACATCAATTTCGAAAATGCTCTGAAGCTTAAACCAGTGCTTCATTTCTAGTAATGTTATTTTTGGAAGCTGAGTATTTTAAAGGATTCACAATTCAGTAAGTATCTATCTTAATTACTGGGATCAAACAAAGAAATAGGATGGTTGTACCATCATCATACAACTAAGATACTTCAGCTCAATACTATTGCAGATATCCAGGCTTAGGTTTACTTGGAATGAGTGGGGGAATGTCATGTCATCAGAGCTTCAGTATGTATTTTAAAACAGTGGGATATATTAGGCTATTGAAATGTATTATTTCAGATTTAATTTAGTTTTGTGTGTTTGCTGGCTATACTTCCTTGTGTAGTTGATGAACTGCAAACAGTGGAAAAGTCTAATGATTAAGCTGGTATTTAAAGAGTAGTATTTGATTTTCATTGCCTAATGTAATTAACAAAGCAGGATTTCTTTATTTATTTATTTACAACAAAATTAGAACACTATACTGAATACATCTAGGAAATATTCTGCTTCTTGGAAACTTTAGATTTCTATTTAGGAGCAAATGTGATAATTTAGTTTTTCTTGAATTAAAAAAAAAAAAAATTATATTACTTACCTTAGAAATTAGATCTGGTTTTTAGCTGTCTCTTATGTAAAATGTCTTGGGCTAATTAAGCATCTGAAATTGTGCAACAGACACTGGCATGTCAGTGATCTGTGTTAAACACTGTGGTGTTGTCTCTCTCTATGCAGCAGGTCAGTGTATTGGCGGATAAAGGGGCAGGATGGCGGGCAATAACCACCTTTGCATTCGGCGGTGGACTACCAAGAACGTGGCCAAGTGGCTGAAGGAAGAAGGCTTCTGTGAATACGTGGATCTTTTGTGCAACAGACACAGGCTAGATGGAATTACCCTGCTGACGCTTACTGAGTATGACTTGCGATCCCCTCCTCTGGAAATCAAAATCTTGGGGGATATCAAGAGGCTGATGTTGTCCATACGCAAACTGCAGAAGCAGCATATCGACGTCCTGGAAGAGCTGGGTTACACCAGTGATGGTCATGCTGGCACCGTGTGCCCAGCTGGTTCACTACAGGGGGCAGATTGGTTTTGTAATGGTGAAGTACCTCGGGACTATGATGGACCAATTACTGACTTGAATGGTGATCAGTATCAATATGCAAATGGGAAAAACAAACATGCCACACGAAGACTGGACCCAGAGTACTGGAAGACAGTTCTAAGTTGTGTGTATGTCTTCATAGTGTTTGGCTTTACATCATTTGTCATGGTGATAGTACACGAGCGAGTGCCTGACATGCAAACATATCCACCTCTGCCAGACATATTTCTAGATAGGTAAGAAATTTTCTTTCTAAACAAAATAGTAATGTGATGGTTAAAATATAGGCTGTCTTTTTTCTATTTTTGAAGTTTCATATGCTCTAGAAGAAAGTTTTGTGTGCTCTAGAAGATGCCTCTGCAAAATAGTAATAAAAGTCTAGTAAGTCCTTCTGCTAAGATGGAAATGGATGGATCAATTAGATGCAGAGATTTGGTTTTAGGGGAAAATAAATTGAGCTGTTGTTCTACCTAGTTTATATTTAGTTTTACATCTTAAACTAATTTCAACACAATAATTACTTTGTCCATCCTTGCATTCTGGTAAAAAATGTGATGGTCAGCTGGCACAGAAATGCAGCCATATGCATTTTCTGCAATCCGGTTTCTGCCATGAAGCTTAACATATCTTGATATAAAAAAAAAAACTTTGGATGAAGGAATATTTTGGTCTGTGAGTGAGCAAGGAAATTGAAAGGGAACAGCATTGCTACTGTATTTTTACTGTCTTCCCACTGTCAGCTTGTTGAAGATGGTCTAGGGAAACTCTGAAGTTGAATGAAAAGACCAGCATCTCTTTTAACAGGTTATTAAACCACTGTTGTGACTTATGCAGTACTTGTTCATTTTTTTAAAGAAACTATTTCACTTCAGGCAAAGAAGAGACACAATGGCAAAGGTCAAGTTCTAGTCATTGACAACCAGTTTAATAGAGGATAAATGTTCCCTTTAAGAAAGAGCACTTGTACCATGGAGAACTTAACTGCCTAGAGAGTTTTAAAAGATGAGCTAAACTGTTAAAAAGTTCAGCCTTTGTGATCTTCCTGTTCCTGCCAGTAATTTCCATTTTCATTAATGGTTTCCAAGAAGTCAGTAAGACTCTAATCGTTTGAGTAAGTGTGCAGAATCCTCCATAAATTTATAGATAACTCCTCAAGGACAGACCACATCCAGCAGAGTGGAAGAGGGGAGAAAGAAAAGGAGATGTGGCATTACTGGATTTTGTTCCCAGGGTGCTCCCATGGTGTTCAGTGTGCAGGAGGATGGGGGAGGCCAGAAAGCACCAGCTTACGGAACAATGACAGGGGATTACTACAAAGCTCATATTTGAGTGGTGCTTTGCTACCCCTTTGTATCAGGGGGAGCAAAAAACTGCGAGGAGCAGCCTCTCTTGAAATCTGTTGATCTGTATTTTGGTGGGAAATTGTTACTGGTGCCTTAGGAGTGCAGGAAGGTCTTAGATCTTTTGACAGGGAAGGCTGAAATGTTTTCATGTAGTGATTATCACTGAAGTTTTGAAAACAATTTTTATTTTCCCTGATATTTTTCTGTGCAGTTCTGCTTCATTACAAGTGTTTAATGTTTTTGGCCTTGCAGCATTTAATTCATTGCATTGACATGGCATTCTTGCATGCATAAGCAGCATAATTGACACAATGCAAGTTTTTGTCAGAATGAAAAAGGTTTTTGTGAAACAATAGTGGAGGAACACATCCTGTTAGTAAGTCACATGTAAAGCATACTAGAGATTTTCCCTTAGTGAATTGTATGTAAACTGGAAGCACATTATTAGGAAGGAGATAACACAACTGAATATATTTCAAGTTCTATTTCATTCAGCCTAACAAAAGTATTTTTGGCTGTAGTTTATACTGTTGTCAGATGAATGCAAATTAATTCTGAGGTTAGAACCTCACATGCCCTTATTTTCAGTACCAAGACTAAGAAAAAAATTAAGCTTTTGTATTAACTTTCTTGCTTTGTCTTTTTTTTTTAGCGTCCCTAGGATACCATGGGCTTTTGCTATGACTGAAGTATGTGGTGTAATTCTTTGCTACATTTGGCTCTTGGTTCTTCTGCTTCACAAACACAGGTAGATTTTATAGAGGTTCCATTTTGTAAGAATCTTGTCAACTACTAGTATGTCTCTGTTAAAACTGAGTAGGGAGGATTTAATCAAGAATGACAGCTTGTGAATCTTTCAAAGGAGTAATCTGAATTTACTTTTCTACTATATTTATAAATAATTACCTTCAGAACATAGGTATTTCAGAGAGTTGTCAGTATATACACTCATGCTATAACTGTTTTGTATATAAGAAAGTGCTACAAGAATGAATTGCCACAGGATATCTGAGCCAGCCTGGCAGTTCACAGAGGGATAGAAAATGCATTTGTCTGCATGCATATTTTAAGTTAAAATTTCATTGGTTCATTGATTTTTATCAGTTTGCCAACAGAAGGTATGAGTGCCAAAGCTAGCACAAGAGTAGCTGCAGAGGTGGAGCTGTACCTTTTGGTGACAATAAGCTTGCTACAATGTCTCACCCTGTCATGTGGAACCTTATTTTTACAGTACTACTTAATTGAAAAAAAAAAAAAAATTGTCATGTAACTTGCAGTGATCAAGACAGGACTTAATGGGATTAAGTTGGGGTGAGGTGGAATGTTTTTATCATAACTTCCCTGATCTCAGTTGCTGTGTGCTCTTCCCAGATCTATACTGCTGCGCCGGCTGTGCAGCCTCATGGGGACAGTATTTCTATTACGCTGCATTACAATGTTTGTCACCTCACTCTCAGTGCCTGGACAGCACTTGCAGTGTACTGGAAAGGTAAAAACTTCAAGTGATTTAAATTATTTTTCCTGTTTCCTTTTGTAAAATACTTAAAATGTGATTAAGATTGTTGCAACCATAGTGTTAGACTGTTTTTTAAGAGCGTCATGTTTCTCTCCTGTTTCTTGTCCTTGCATTAATTACCATAGGCAGGCAAACATCCCTAGGGGTCTTAGAAGCACTTGCCACTCTGGAGAGTATATGGTTATTTGGGGAAGGGTGTTCAGAATGCTTCACACTGTAAAACATTCAAAGAGGTGTGTGCACTTAAGCTACTAACATCATGAAGAAAGACTGAAAGAGAAGTAATTGCTTCTTTCTTTTGTTGGTTGCATGGTTTTGAAAAAAAACCCCAACAAACTATTATTATTTCAACCCTTCTCATAAGGGATATTCTTAGAACATGGGATTTTATGGTTTCATCCTAACTTTTAGTTAGGAGAGGTTTGAGCTGAACAAATGGAAAGCTTGATAATGATACACATTCAAAAAAAGGTGGCAGGCTCTCTGGGTAAATCACTTGGAACAAAATACTTGCTCTAAATTCCAGTATCCATAAGATGTATGATGAATACAATTAGTAATTGTAGTTACTAATGTGACTCACTGCCACAGTGAAATCCAAAGATGTGCTAACTTGCATGCACATGTTATATTTTATTATTAAAATAAAAGACATAACATGATAAATGGTATTAAACAAACATAGTGCAGTAGAGCTAACTTTAGGGAGATACTGTTTGGGCAGTGGAGTTGGAACTTACTAAAAGCTAATATCACTGTTTTTCAGTTGTATGGCAATGTTTGGGCAAAACTCCAGCGGGCATTTGCAATATGGAGTGGCTTTGGAATGACTCTGACTGGAGTGCATACATGTGGAGATTATATGTTCAGTGGTCACACTGTTGTCCTGACCATGCTCAACTTCTTTGTCACAGAATGTGAGTACAGAGTGTCAATACTCAAATGTCCTTAAGAGTATGTACAGAGGTGTGAGAGTGTAAACATTTGAATGTCCTTAAGTATTAAGAATATCTGCTCCTTGACCTCCTCAAAAAGTTCAAAGTGTAACATTTAAGCAAACAAATACAAATTCAGATCGCTGTGCTCTTTCTCAGGTTTGTGACAGTCAAGTCACAACGGGGAAAGGAGCACCACTTTGCTGGGGGTATTCATGGGGGGATGAATAAGGCACTTTTCAATGAACATGTGAGCCAAGAAATTAGAAAATAATTAGAATTCCTGGCTTGCTACTGGGAGAATACTTGGGAAGATACTTAGGATTGTCTGTTACTATTCCTTTCCCTAGGTATCTGCCACTGACTCCTGTCAGCCAAAATATCTGGCGAGGTTTCTATGCATTTAGTATAATCCATAAAGCCAAACACCAAACCCCATAGCAAGTGAGAATATATGAAACAGCAGTACCTTTCTGTAAACACCAACAGTGATTTGATCCATGTTATAGCAAGCAAGATAATTAGTTTGAGTTCAACTATGATGTAATGACTGCAATCACAGTAATGTAGCTTTCATTGCATCTTCCTCCTTGTAACATAGGAAAGACATGATGTTCATTAAAAGAAGTTGGTTGAACAAAGAATTCTGATTTGCAGGGTGCTAAACCATTTAAGGATGCTCTTGTTAATCCAGAAATGCATTTGTAAATGAAGTCATGACGTAGACATATATAACTTGTGTGGTGCTTTTGTTGGATTTATTGGACCTGTGTACAAAATTTTTGAATGAAGAAAGTAACTTCATCTCATTTTTGGATGAAAAATCTGTATAAAAGCTTGGAATGTCTAGGCCTGCATTTTGAGACAGTCAAGGTTAATCACTTCCTGTTTTCTCCCAGATACACCAAGGAGCTGGAACTTCTTGCACACCTTGTCCTGGGTCCTGAATCTATTTGGAATCTTCTTCATTTTGGCTGCACATGAACATTATTCTATAGATGTCTTCATTGCCTTTTACATCACAACAAGGCTCTTTTTGTATTACCATACATTGGCTAATACTAGAGCATATCATCAGAGTAGGAGGGCAAGGATATGGTTTCCAATGTTTTCTTTTTTTGAATGCAATGTTAATGGTACTGTTCCCAATGAGTATTGCTGGCCCTTTTCAAAACCTACTATATTAAAAAGATTAATTGGTTGAAGACTATGTGGGTCAGTTCAGATTTTTATGAAGCATTATGGCTAAGATCCTACAAGGCTAGCTACAAGAGGGAAGTCAAGTAACATTTTTCACTCCATGATCTCCTCCTTGCCTGGTTTCTTGGATTCTTAGCCATAAAATGGGGTTTCCATACTTTACAGGGATGTGTTTTGTTTTCTCCTTGTGAGAACAGAAAACAATGCAGGGATGGGTAAAGGCTATCAGTGGAGCACAAATATAAACCAGAATACTGTTACTCTTGGTAAGGTTCTGTGTGAATGTTTATGGAACATTAACCTGAAATATGTATTGAATATAGTACACCCTTTACAGGTCCAGATAATCTTTGTTGCCTGAGTGCCAGCCTTTACATATACTGACAAAAAAATTTAAACTTTATAAAGCCTTTCTTTGAAAGCAGTCATAAATGTAATTTTTAAAACAAACTGTGTATATTTAAAGATTGAGGAGGTCTGTGTCATAATGAAGAAAACAATATAGTTCCATGCTGAGAGGGTCTCTTAACTGTTAAATTACAAGTCTTGACAGTATAAATGGTCTGCATACAGTGGTCTGCCAAAAATGAAGGTCGGCCTTGTGGCTGTGCAGTGATGATATTTTTTTTAATGAGAACTTATTTAGTCTAGTCTATCAGTTGTCTGTATGGTTGTTCTAGCACTTGAAAGTTTTCCCTTTTGTGTTTAAATGAGTTACAGTAAGTGGAACATCCACTGAAAGTAAACTTAGCTTTAGTGAGTTTAAAGCCACAAAGTAACTTTTGTGTGGTCTTAATTGCTTTATACCCAAACTCATGCATGCTTTTCAGGAGCAGTTCTTTAATGTTGGAAAAACAGAACAGTTATCTTTGTGTATCTTACTGCCCTGTAAATGGATGGGAAAAATGCATGTAGTAACTCTTTCAGGAATAGTAATAATAGTGAGTATTGGCAATAGTGCTCATGTTGATGTATGTTTTAGCACTCTGGTGTCAACAATATGGTGAATTTCTCTGGATATATATATGCACAGTATATTTGGTTATATATATATAAACACACAGTATATGTTTTTCTAACAACTGTGAAAAGAGGCTAGTTCTTAATTTAAGTTGCTCATTTACTACCCTGAAAGATACCATAAACAGTTGAGTTTTGCTTGTTGAAAAAAACCAAACCACAACCCACATCAAAGCATCCCCCAAAAGCTCCAGCCAACACTCTCAGTCCATAATGCATGAGCAGGGTCACACAAGGGTTGGTGATCTCTCAGGCAGTGGATTGTAAGGGGACAATACTCATGTTGTCTGTAGAGCCTTGAAATTAGATTTGTGCCAAATGAAAACTGATAAGTACAAGGTACAAAATCATAAAATGGCATAGACCTTTTAATTTGATTATTGCAACTTCAGATGTGCAAGTGTAGAGTAAGTCACCTTTAGAAAGTTACACAAATAATTCCCAGCATGGTACAAGCTGACTTAATGGGCACTATGTACTTGTGTGTGCTTAGAAATGAATCCACTAGGAATTTGCAAGGTTTTGTGTTTGGGGGCTTGTAACCTACTGTGGGCTACTCCTTGCTGTATTGTATTCCTTTTATAAACCTCGATTGTACTAACTTGACTACCTTACACTCTTCGTACTATATTACTTTTGTAACTTAATTTAGCTCCTATTCCACAGAAGAATTATGCATCTTGGAGTATCTCTGCCAACTGTAATGAGCACATGTACACTGTACTATTACAGAGATTTTTATATTTGTAACATTCCAATTTTTTATCATAATTGCAGGTTTAATACTATATTGTTCAATCTACCATAGCCTGATGGCTTTTGCCATCCAAATTGGGGGAATATGCTTACACTTAAAAAAAAAAAGGAGAAAATATTCTGAAAGATTTAAAGACTTGCCATTTGCTGCTCTTAACTTTCTGATTTCAGAAAGGCAATTTGAACATTCCTCTTGAGACTTTATAATGAAAGAGCTCTATTTGTTAACTTGTATTTGCCTTTGCAATGCACACAGTTATGAATGCTGTTTTTCTAAACTCTAGGAAACATCTGTTCTCAGGACGTTCAGGATTGTAATCTGAGTTATATGGAGAGGTATGCAATTAAACTTGCAAAGCTGTTGATTGTGAAAATAACCATTTGAGTAGTAACTGGCATAACTGCATCTAAACTGAAATACTATTCTGCAATTAGACATGCAGGAGAATTTTCAAGTACAGCCCAGTGTAACAATGTTTACAGAAAGTAAAGCTATAATTTCAGTATTTTTTTTTGTAGTGAAGTTCATATACATTGAAAGATAAGGATTCTTTGTTCTAATTTAATTTTCAAATTCCATTAAGTAAATTGCGTTTTAAATCAGCCTTGTCTATCATTGTTTTCTAAAAGAACCTTGTTCTTTTGTGCTGTTTCCCTTGATGCTAGATACCTAAGTCCAGGATAAGTAATATAAAATGGTTGGTTTTGTTGGCATTGGAGTGGATTGAAACATTGTCAGGGTAATTGTTGTCTGCTGTTTTGGAAGTTCATTGTGTCTGTCTGTAAACATGCAAGAGGAAAGCTTGAAGTAGATAGAAGACCAAAAAATAATGATCTTGCTTGCAAGAGAGCACAGGTCAGTCTGTAAAGTTGGGAATGTAAGCTTTATTATTAATTAGATGGAAACAAGTTGCAGGTAACTGATAGGCTTAACATTTTGTGCCTCCTTTTGAGTCAGTGTTTTAAAAGCATTTTGCTGCTTCTGTTGCTGACAAGCACTTTTAAGTAAAGGCAGCAGAGCACCTTGGGCCTTGGATTTAATGCTTAGTATGTTCAGGGATGTCTTCCTTTATGTTCACATGCCACCACTGCTCTCCTTTAACATGTTGCACCTCTTTTGTGCTAAATTGGCTTCTGTGGTCTGTGTGAGTGCCCACATAATCTGTTCCCAGAATAATGAATGAATTACTGTGTAATGCAGCAAGTGCAAGTGTCTCACCAACATTATTACTACAGAGTGCACAAACAAATCAAGCAGCAAAGCCTGAAATTAGTAACCATAGATACAAAACAAGGGGAGGGTCACATTTTTTTTTTTTGCTAGCTTAGCAAGTTTAGTAATATTTGAGACTTGGCAATAGGGTTGAGCTCTTTCTAATAAGTTTGGGGGTATGTATGCACATACCGGCAAGTGGTAGACACACAGGCTCTTCCCCTATCCTTTTTCTTTTTTTTTTTTTTTTTTTGTTTTTTTTTTTTTTTTTTTTTTTTTTGTTTTTTTTTTGTTGTACCTTATGACACAGTTTCTTATAATAGCTTTCCTAAACTTTCTGCCTTTCGTTTTTCATTTCTGAAAGATCCCAAAAGTGGGTTATGACATTACACCTGCACAGAATTAGACCTTCATAGATGTGGTTTTTTAACAAATTCTGATTACACTGACAAAAACTTGTGAAAGGATCTTTAAGCAGGGTTCTCCAACTGATCTTGAACAACGCTGTAGAAAGCTTCCATATATGCAATTTATCTTCATGTCCAGTGGCAAATATGGTAACATGCAAAGTGTCAGTACAGAAATGTAGATAGGCCTGGAGTATTTAAATGTCCAAGACTAGCAAGAATTGGATCCCAGAAGTGCACTGCTTGACTTGTATGCTTAACTTCAAGCAAATTACTAAATACTCTTGACTTCAGTGAGTGTTACCATTTTAGTTTAAAGTGTTTTTTTGGATAAGGCCCAGTGCATGCTGTGTGATATCCTGCTACAGTAATGGGAATAGGTAATGTTGCTTTCTTTCTGATTTTCTCTGATGTCTCCCCTCCTATCTCCTGTAGAAGAAAACATTCCAGTAGAATTTAAAAGAAATTGCTACTTAACTGGGTTCTGAAAGAAGAAATCTGTCAAAAACCAAAAGACTGAATAAAACCTTGATAATTACTGCTTTAAGAAGCAAGGGTCAGTTAAAGGATTTGGGGAAAAAAGTTATTTTTGATGCAAGCATATCAAATAATGTCATTTAAAATTACTGAAACCCTCTAAGGAGGATAAAAGCACAGGTTCCTATAATCTTCTTTTCTGTACAGCTGTATCTTATGTAGTGCCAAAAAGAGAGTAAACAGGAAAGAGTTGGGCTCAGACACCAGTAAAAGTCTTTTGCAGCAATTAATACCTCCTTGTTTTTTAACCATTGCCTGCATGCTTAGTGCTATATTTGTCCATTACTAGTTTAGCTAGTTTTTTGATGTATGAAAGCCCATTTGGTTTTCAGACA
Organism: Vidua macroura; assembly: GCF_024509145.1. Lineage (NCBI taxonomy): Eukaryota > Metazoa > Chordata > Aves > Passeriformes > Viduidae > Vidua > Vidua macroura. Next base: position 21,671,713 of record NC_071578.1, read on the forward strand.
TCAGTCATGGAAAAAAAAAAAAAAAACCTCAAAAAACCAAGCAGTAGATTTTATGGACCTGGAGTGTAACAAAAAGAACTTAAAACAACTGTGATAGTTTTTCATCATGTCCATGTAGTTCCTACTGAAGAGTTAGGGAGAATTTTTAGTAATCTACAGACAATACCAAGATTTTTTTTTTTAATAACCATGGGTACCTTTTAAAAAATCTGACCTGTAACTTCAAAACCCACCATAGTCTTTTCAAGATGGAAGTATATTTGACAGAAGTCCTAGCAGTGAGACAGCTTACCCTCTGAATTATTTTGTGCTTTAGACTTCAGCAATAAGGGTTAATTGATAGACCACCGGTTTGTGAAATTATAAAATACAAAATATTTCTGATCTGTGTTTGACTTTGTCACTATTCTAATTGAAACAGTATTTCTGGGGGGAAAAAAAGTTCTTTGGAGTGAACCTACTGATGTCTTGTTCATTATATGAAGAAAACCACAGAAAAACCCTCACAACTCCTCAAACACTACGGTATTGTGAACACTGAACCTTCCATATAGCAGTATCCTGCAGACTTACCACTTGTATCCTAACAAATTTGCAGTGAGTATTATGTACATAATTCAGTGACATTCACATTTAAAAACCAGTTTGTAATAAGTGTGTAAGAACTTAAGGTGATGAACGTGGAGAACAATAACCTGACCTATTGGCCCTTACTGTGTAGTTAGAAAGACTAACTGTAACTTAGATTTGCTCTTTCAATTCAGTTTTGTCAAAAAAGGAGAAATTTTGTCAAATTTGAGAAACCACGAACTGCATTGTACATGGTACTTAACATAAGGATGTAGAAACATGGCTTTTCACATGGAACTGTTACTTCAGTTTTGTCCTGACTGAGAAAATAGTGTTATCTAATGGCTAGAAGGTATGCCAGTGAGGTGTAGAATACTGTAAATAAGTAAATATTGTTTTGATTCTTAACTCAGATTGAATTAATATATTGTTTTATATCTTTGTTGTGTTAAACATATTTAAAAATACTAAAATAAAATATTTGAAAAATGACACATGCTTGATTTATTTTATATGCAAAATGATGGTTCATTCTCTCTGTTAATGCTGTGACTGTGAAAGTATTTCTGACCATAGGTGTGATGGTGTTACGAGCCTTTGCTTCAGTATGGAAGTAAGTAATGCTGACAAAAAAAAATTGGCACATGCTGTGGGAATTTGTTATAAGTATGGGCATATACTTCAAATAATTTCTGGATAAGTAATTGTTCTGGGTGATGCAGGAATTACAGCTTTACAGCTGTGGTCTTAAGTTTTCAGCTACCTATAAGAGGTTTGCTTTTTCTTTTGGCACTGATATGTGACAGATTCTGGTAAAATTACTGTTTTTCCCTGGAACATGGAAACAACTGCCAAATACTAAATTCCTGTTGCTGTCAAAATTGTACTGAAGTTTGATACTAGGATAGGATAGGTACTCACTGGACTCTTCAAAGAAATCATTTGACTTGGGCAAAATATGGACAGCCAATTTGGTAGCAGTTCTGGTTTTTTCTAATAGTGTCATTAGTTTATCAAAAGGTTCTTTTCAAGTTCTAATGCCACAGAATGCAAGATCGATTTGAAAGAGGCAATGCTTTTCAAACAAGGATTCATCATTCAATTTAAATACTAAAAAAAGCTCACCTTTCCCCCCCCCCCACTCTGCTACATGAAGTCATCAAAACTGAATCTATGTCTCTTGATCACTGATAGATTCTCAAGTACTCTAATTGGAGGTTAATAGCCCTAAAAAGAAAGGGGCAGAAGGAAGAGGAGACAACAGCAGACAGCAAGTTTGCTTTTCTTACAGTAACACTGATGAAGGGTCTTTAGGCAATGTAGGGAATAGCAATTCACAAATATTGTGAAGGAGAGTGGAGAATGAAGCTCGTGGAGTACAAAAAATATTCAGGAGGTGACTGTCCACTAAGGAATCTCTGACATGCGAATGGAAGCACTAGAAAGGGGCTGATAACATTAACCTGCAATTAAAAGTCTCATCACAAAGACCCCCTTCCAGAGTTTTTTGATTCAAATAATTACATGATGTTAGGGGTTTGTGGGGTATTTTTGGCAAAGTTAAACAGATAAGACTTCTGTATCCTAATGGCACTTCAAAAAAGATTCCTTTGTGGGGTTTTTTTTTAGTGTTGCAGGGAAGTTTGTAATACTGAATCTGTACAGAACAATAACCTGATGTGACTGTTGTTTACATAGACATGAAACCTGTGACACTTCATAAAAACTTTTGTGCATGATTCTAGCAGAAATACAATGAGTGATGTTGTGCCCATCCTCCCCTGCTCCAAGCTAGGAACCAAGCTGCATTTCGTGTTACGGCAGAAGGTAAAGGGAGCGTGTCCTGCTGCTGTGCTGGAGGAGCAGGGTTGTGGCAGCACTGTGCTCCAAAGGGCCTTTCAGAAGCACACCTGAATTTTGTTTGCTCCAAGTGGCAGTTTGACCTACAAATGAGCCCAAGTTATGGAGAGAGAAGACAGCAATAAAAACATAAAGCACCAGCTTCGTCTTCTGTAAAACCACAAATGTTCTTTTGCTTCAGGCTCCAGCCAAGCTGTACTCAGTGCCCAGATTAGGCCTGGGTTCTTGCAGTCATTATCTTGCTTCCCAGTGGGTCCCAGTGTATCTTAGCAAGCTCTGCCTTCTTTTGTGAGACACTGACTAGGCTATGGAGGATGTTGCTCAGTTTCCTGATGAGTGATTTGAAGGTGTGCTCCCCTGCTCCCACACCAGCAAACAGCACTGCAGGGCGCTGTGGGGCACTGCTCAGTACCAGTGCCCCTCAAAAGGACAGCAAAGTTTGTTAGCAAGTGCTTCAAAGAGGGTGCCAAAAAGTGATTCAATCTGGGAGTAACAGGGTTGCAACACTTGGCCAAAGGCTCTCCCTCTTGTTTCTGTCCTGCCAATTAAAAATAGCCCCCTGGCTAATGCCAGGGAATGTAACAGCCCTACATGGGACAGGTGCAAGCTGTCAGTCAGGAGCCTGGAAATACCTAGAAAAACATCTCTGCATGCCTGCTCTCCTGCAGGCTCTATGAGATGATCAAGAGGAGAGAGCAGAGGAAAAAGGAGAGAGGTTTGCAGCAGGCTCTGCTGAAGGTGGCCCTTGCTGAAGGCCTCTGGCTGCTCTGGAGACAAGTCCTTCCCAAAGGTGCTCTTCTGTTTGGTTGTTCTGGTTTTCTCTTAACTGGGATGTTTCCCCAAGCTGTGGGTTACCACAACTGAAAACCAGAGCTTTAGTTAAAAAAGCTATCTCTGTCCCAGCACTGCAGAAATGCCGTGTTGATGATCTGGACTGGGATTTGGGCTGCAGGGACAGGCTGGTGTGAAGGCGTGACTGAGTCAGGGCTGTACTGATGTGTGCACATTGACCAGGAATGGGGTTTATATGCCAGAATTCTTTTATTATCTTCCAGGAACAGTTTCCTACAGGACAGTTATAGCCAAATCCACAGACAGGCTCCTTCTTGGGCATTATCTCTACCACATGCAAATGACCTGCCCTAGCTGGTGTGGTTCACAGATGGTTCACAGCCTGTGTAATTTTCACTTTGGCTTTCCAGGAGGATGTGGATTTTATCATCTGATGGCTGTTGATTTGCCCTTGGTGTTCCACATACTATTTATAATTACAAATCCCTACTCTGCTTTTCCTATGCCATGGGAGAACTGGCAATGAATGACAGAATAGCCCAGACCACTGCAGCACCATGGGAAGCCACAGGATCTTCCCTGCCAGCACATGGTTTGGTGAGCATGTCACCCAGAGGAAGACCACAGCCTGAGCTTACCTTTATTCACATTTTGCCTAGATGTTCAAAGTTCAGTTCCAGCTAATCCAATGCTACCGTGTCAGATAATTCAGGAAGAATTTACACCTAGAGCTGCACAAAGATTATGGACCTGCCTCTGTTCTTTGAGTGAATCTGAAGAAATCCCCCACATAAGGCTAAACGCACATATCATTATCATTGTTATTCTTGTTTCAGCTCTTAAGAGGCACTGGTCACCAGACCCAGCTGTGCAAGATGTGGGAGTACAAACCCATTTGGATCCTGGGGCAGTAGGTGATTGGGACGTGAGTCCCTGGTATCTCAAATGCCAGTCTGACCACTGAAGAACTGTGAGAATTCATTCTCAGGTAAGAAAGTTGCTGGCTTAGAAAGGATTTCTTACTTCCCTTTGTAAGAAATGAGGGAGGTTAACTGAGGGTGAAGCGACAGATATATAAATTCTGAAGGCATTTATCAGGAGTAAAATAAAAGTATTTTGGGTTCTTTAATCATGAGTGCTGACTTTCTTAAAGATTTTATCTTAATGGTTAGTAATATGTGGTTTTTTCTGTTTTAGATTACTGAGAGTCTTTAGTCTTCTCTAAAGATTTTTGTATATTAATGTTCCCAAGTGCAGAAAAGAAAAGGCTGAGGTTGACTTGGATTCAGATCCATATTTTCTTGATTCCCTTTCCTCCTTCCCTCAGTCACAAAAGTCTTTAAAAAAAGCTCGTGGAGCATTATCCATCTTCTAATCATCCTCCCTGGGATACTGTCCTGCCAGATCTGTGCTAGGCATGAACTAACTTGTCCGTTTGCTACAAACACAGGCAGGGTAACTGAGGACTACCACCCTATTTAGATAAAGAAACCTAAACTGGGGTGTGGCTGACAAGATTGCTGAGTCTTCCAAGACAGACCTGTGGGGAATCACATGGCAAAAACCTCAGAATCGTGCTCTCAGGCTGAGGATCCTGTCTGGCATAAACCTGGTGTGCTGCTACATCCTTTTTGCTGCCTGAGTATAGGCCAAAGGTGAAAGATTTTTGGAAGGCCTTTTCTTCTGCTAGAAGTGATTAATGGAAAGCAGAGGGCCAGCAGATCAGAATAACAGCTTGAGTGCCAGGATCCTGCCAGGAGAAGTATCCTTGTGCATTAGGATTACTGAGCACTGGCTTTTGTCACTTGAACATCTGTATCCTGCTCTGAGGATTTCAAAGCACATCTGAGATTCATCCTCTTGGAAAATGAAAGCACAGTAGTCCCAGGCATGCCAAAGATTGCAGTGGGCTTAATCAGACAAGCCTGTTATACTGCCCTGGCTTCTCAGAGAGCTTATTTAAAACAGTGAGAATATCTTCAAGTAAGTCTCCTATATATAAATTCCCTGAGCTGTAAGAAATCAGGACTACAATAAAAGAAAATAAACACATTACTAATAAAGCTGTCTATTTGTGCCTGCAATGAAGAACTGAGTAAAACTAAAAGAAATCACAAACACAAAAACCCCAAACCCCAAACTCCTCCCCCTCTACTCCCCCCCCCGAAAAAAAATCAAACCCCAAAAAACCAAAAGAGAAAAACAATGTGTGTGCAATTGTTGCTGGTCCCACGCATGGTGCAGTCTAAGCCAGCTCACAGAAGCCTGATGAGCTGTGAGCTGCTGGCAGTGCCAGCTGTAAAGGCATGGAGAAGACAAGGCTGTGGATTGACTGGCAGGTTGGATGCTGCAGAGAAAGGCCAGGGAGGCAAATGTATCAGAAAGCATCCACAGCCACACTTCACACTACTTCCACTGCAACTTGTGTCAAAAGAAAGCTGCCAACTATATTGAAAATGGTGCTGGAGGCTGAAAGCCTGGAACAGAATGTTCCCCTCCCAGGAATGACCACAGCTCAGCTGAGATACCCCAGGATGAAGTCCTACACAATATGACTCATGTTATATTTGGCACTTAGTGCAGCTAATCTTCTGCTATAGTACTGAACAAATGTTAACAGCCATATAATGGCACAAAGTTCAGAAGTTCACTGGATCTGAATCAGTCATGCTGGACTGGGCTCGTGGATATACAGCCTGGAACTGCATATGATTACTGCAAAAGCCATCTTTATTTTAGGATTTTTGTTTTTGTTACTTCTTTTTCATAACCTGAGAAATTGTCAAAAATATTGGATATTGCAGGGTTTGATTTTCAAAGGGCAGATTCTTCAGCCCTTCCTGGCTTAAAAGTGTTTGAAAAGAAATGCTTTATTCACACTTGCAAAGCATAAATATTTCCATTTACTGCTGCTGAGTGAATTTTCAGTGATGGCAGGACTCTGGATGATGATGCCATCAAGCTGAGGAATGTTAGGCTGCTGTTTGATGGAGCTGCTTCCTGTGTCTAAACAGAACCAAGAATTCCATGTAAAGCATTTTGCAAGCTTTATCTTTGTCATTCTCTAGCTTCTACTTTAGTAATCTGTATAATAAATCTTATATTATTATCTTCTGATCTCATTACAGCCTTCTCCTATGAATATCTAATCTTGGAGGATGAATCTAGCACATTGAAGGATGACTTTTGGGTAGCTGCTGATTTAATGATACTGGAAATGCAGGATTGCTAACACCAGCCATGAAACTCCCTGCATAGCTGAATCTCTATTACTTCTATTACTTGCAACCTTGGTACAGCATAATATTTTTTCTTTTTTTTCTTTATTTCTCTCTCAAAAAATTAATATATCTGGGTTATTCTAATTAGTAGCTTTCTATTACATTCATAAAAAGTTACAAACTTTGTCCCTCTTACCAGGAGAAATAGGGAGAAATTGTATGATCAAGAAAACACAACAGCTGAAGCCTGACTTAGAACTCTAATTACTGTGGTTTGGTTGAATCTCCAAGCCTGTCTGCAAGAAGAACAGAAGTATTGAAGTAAAATAAGATTTTTTTTTTTTTTCCCACAGGGATACCTGGGGTGGGAAAACTTAAAGCAGCTTGGCACATGGGACTGAAGACCTGAGAAGTCAGATTAAGTGCAAATAAGGCAATAGAAAGTTTCTGAGTTTCTCAACTCCTGAAACACACAAAGTCAAATATCCATTAACTGCAGCATACCAAAACCATTTCTATTTTTCAGTTTCACGGGCCCTGTCAGACAAAAATGCATGGATTCACACAAGGAGACCCTTGGATATGCTGCATGACTGTAATACCCCAATGTCAGTGTCACTTAGGAAGCATAACTAAGTTGCTGACTAATGTATGTTCCATTCACATGGAAAATACATTTGTAGACAACCACTACAGAACAGCAGGGTTTATAGTCTGTTCAGTAATTTTCTAAAATGTGGGAAGCTATTTCAGAAAAAAATGTTCAACTTGTTTCAAAATATATATTTTTATTACATTCATGAACTTAATATGCAGTGTGTACCTAAGTTTTAATCAAAATACAGCTGGAAATGTGAAGTTAAAATGTATATAATAATTTATTTAATTGAATTATAGTTCTTATATTCTATTTCTCAAGATTATATTTTCTGTTTGAATCATGTGAGTTGCCTGGAAACTTTAATCCTCGATCTGAAAACTTCCTACCAGAAAACTTTATCTCTACATGACAAAAATGGAGCAAAGGCTCACTTCTCTCTCTGAAAGGACTCCTTCCTTGTGATCACTCCTTATGATCAATGAACCACGTGCTATTTCTCTATATATGTCCTGGCTAGCCTCTTAATGTTTATTACTTCCTTAATCTGCTGCTGGGTTAATTGAATCATTGGCCTATGTCCTGCTGTGAGTGCCCATGGTGAGACAGAGGTCTGTTTGGTTGACAGCCCTCAGTGTCATTTTTTAGAAATATGTATTTTGTGGATCATTACTTGCAGATCTTTGTCCTAAAGATCTGTCTTGGGTTTTGGTTGTAAGTGACACAGATGAAGTGAGTGACACTGAAATTTTCCACAGCCTGCACCTGTGAGCCCATCTGCAACCACACACTATCCATTTTCCACAGCACAGGCTTTTCAAGTCTCTGCAGCATATTGTATCTGAAAGCCAGCAATTTTTAGCAATAACTACTTCTACTAGTAGGCAGCAGTGTCAGACAAATGTCTCTCCAGACCATAGCGTAGGAGAAATTTTTTAAATGCCTGAATTCTAAAAATGTGGTGAATGTGTTCTGAGAGTGTGAAATAGGTATGGCTAGACACATCTTCCTTCCAAACAGGAAAGGGACAGCTAGGAAGTGGTTTAGTGTTATTCGAGAATGGTGCATGATTTTTCCTGGTGGTTTGGTTGTATAAAAATAACACGGCCTCTTTACACTGTGATATGTCATATTGTTGTACCTGTCTTGTTACCTTTGAATGTGGAGGATTTTAGTGTGTGTAGATTTTTAAGCAATGTCTTATCTGTCTTTATATTACATTCTGTGTTAGTTTTACACCTGGGTATGCAAGTTTTTCAATGTGACATTAAAAAATAAAAGTTGTAGTTATGTAAGGACTGGAAAGCAGGACAATTTTTTCAATGTTCACTTTGTGCTGGGCTGTACAAAAGAGGTCAATGTCATTACTCCCTTTTTGCAGAAGGACAAAGAGTCTTAAAGAGAAGTGAAATTAATTGCTAGAAGTAAACCTGTAGTTAAGCCCTGATTTCTTCATTCTTGTCAGCAAACACCTTTGCTGTCATTCCTGTCACAGTTCATTATCCCTTTGTATTAGTACTTACTCGTGCTTCTGTCTGCCTTTGGATTTTTACACCCTTTTCTCTTTCCTCCTAAACACAGAAGGCATTTCGGGTTCTTATGCTCCTGAATGGTTACATGTAGGGACTTTCCATTCTGCTCAGAACCACAGCCAAATTTACAGTACAGGGATAATTTGCAGAAATCTCATTTCTCTGTTTCAGCTGTAGGATGCAGTATGTACA